>NW_021620993.1:7316173-7379185 GCF_004785775.1 Grammomys surdaster | reverse complement strand
AAAAAAAAAAAAAAAAAAAAAAAAAAAAGCAAACACACAAGCTGGTCTGTGGTGATTCACACCAAAAGCAGGTGGGTGTTCATGTTCAAGGCCAGCCTGGTCTACAGAGTGAGTTCTAGGACAGCCAGGGCTACATAGAGAAACCGTCTCTTGAAAAACAACAAATAAAACGAGACACCAAAAATAAATATCTTATACCAAAATTGAAAGAGTCCTGAAGGTGAGAACCCTTGTAATAAGGTCTCAGCAGCAGTCCTTTTTGTTTTGTATTCTTTGAGATAGGGTTTTTGGATTTTTTGTTTTGTTTGTTTGTTTGTTTTTTGAGGCAAGAGGCAGGTAGATTTATTTCAAGGTCAACCAGATCTCCATAGGGAGATCTAGGACTCACTGGGCTACATAGTAAGTGCCCCCCATCTGTCTATAGATATATATAATGTGCATGTTTTCTTACCATCATGTGTGGACTAGCAATCAAACTCTGGTCCTCTGGAAGAGTGGCCAGTGCTCTTAACCACTGAGCCATCTCTCCAGCCCCTGGCTCCTGTCTTAAAAGGGGCTGGATAGAGAGCTCAGCTAGAACACTGCCAGCTCTTCTGGAGGAACCAAGTGCAGGTACATGGTGCCTCTCATCAGTCTGTAACTCCAGCTCCAGGGGATCTAACCGTCTCTTCTGGCTTCCATGGGCGATTCATACAAGTGCTGTACATACGTACATGCAGGCAAAATATCTATACACATAACAAAATGTAAACACAGAGGACTTACTCTAGGGTCCAGATAACATTTTAAAAGAAGGAGGGCAATAAATCCGGTAAAAGTTGAACTTGTGGTTGTATTTATTGTACCCTAATAAGGGCCCATTGTTTGAGGCACCTGTAGCTGTTTGCTTAGCCAGGCTCCTTTCTAGACTCTGACCAGCACCTGCTGCTGATACAAGCAGATGTGAACAGTGAATGCTGCAGAGAGCGTGACCGGCCTGCAGAGCGGAAGAACTTCTTAGGCAGACTGGCCTTGAGGTTGCTCTTCCATTGGGCTTCACGGGACTCCCCCAAACTTCACACTCATACACTTCTCTTATATTTCCTGAATTAAAGGTCTTGAGAGAATCAGGTTTGTTGGTTTGCAGGATTTTAAGGGGGCACAAAAGGCCAAGTGAGTTCTGTTCAGTGAACACCTTGGAAGGAAGGGACAGAGGAAGGGAGATAGGCAGGCATCCTGGGAATATATGTCTATTCAAATACTATCTAATGGAAAAGCTATAGATATACATTTTGGTTTTTTTTTGCTGTGTGTTTGTGTGTGCGCTGCAAATGTGTGTGTGAGTAGGGTGTGGGGATCAGAGTACTGTTCTGAGGCAGGGTCTCTTGTTTCTGTGGCTGGGATGTACATGCTTCCTGTTTCACCAAAGGAGTCCTGGCTTTTAAAAAAAAAAAAAAAGCCATCCTCATCCGATGTGGTGTGAATCTGTAACAGAGAAACAGAGGTCAGGTTTATTATACACAGGAGATTTTTCAATAGGCACTGTCTTGTGAGCAGAATACTGTTCCAGTACAGTTGACCTTTGGAGTTCCACTTGGTAATGTTGTGGATGGCTGTTACATCCAACCTTCCAGCTGGATTTGCTGCCAAAATACTGTGTGTTCTCTGCCAGAGCTATGCTGGACCCTGGAAGAAAGAGGATCAAGGTACAACCGTTGAGAGCTGGGAGTAAGGGGCTCAAAGTGGCGAGATTGAACAGTTATAGTTAAATAACAGATTGTATCAGGTGAGTGTAGACAAAGTGAAACCAGCCATGCCTTTTGGGCATCAAGAAAGATATTTGATTAGGTTAAAAAGATGGAAAAATCGTGCCCAACAGAAACAGTAGCTTAAGGGGTGAACAGTGAGATGCCAGGGTGTGAGCATGGCACAGGAATTCAGAGTGTCTCATCACTACAGATATCCTTGTAAAGAGCAATGAGGTTCTTTGGGGTCACCTGGTGAAAGCCTCTGCTTTGGGACTTGAGCTCAATATCCCAAGTTGGGTCACAAGTCCCTGTATAATTAAGAATGACTTGAACTTCTGACTCTGTTGGCTCCAGTCAAGGTTACAGGCCACAAAATTCCAAACACACACACACACACATACATGTCCAGTTTTATGTAGGGGGCTTTGTGGCGCTTGGCAAGCATTCTGTCAGCTGAACTACACCCCCAGCCCCCGTTCACTCTTTACATAAATGCTTAATGAAGGACTGTATCGTTCTAGGCTTGGTAGATTCTCCAGTCCTTTAAAGTCAACAGTAGTCAACATGATTATAAATTAATCATGTGCAAATTTTGTCTCTCCTAGCTCTAATGTCGTCACTTTCTTTCTCTTTTTTCCCCCAAGGCAAAGTTTTCTCTTTACAAGGAGCATTCTAGTGATGAGACACTCTGAATTCCTGCCCCATGCTCATAGAAATGTCCCCTCAGAGCTCAGTTTGGAAATTACTTCTTCAAGGAATCCACTTTTGCCCTGCTCCTGTTTTCCCAGTTCTGAATTCACTGCGCCTCCACGCCACTGCCCCAGTTCTAAACACAATCATGCTGTTTGAGGGCTGGAGGCGTAGCTGGCATGGGGTAAATACGTGCTCAAATAATGGCCTGAAAAGCACCTATTGAATTTAACAATATACGGTCACTTGGTGAGGCAGTTTCAGAGAAATGACGGTGGAAGGTGGATTGCAGTGGAGGGTGAAGCAGCCGGGAAATGAGGAGCTAAGGTCAGTGTGGCGTGGATGCATTCTCTGTTGATGCAGCTGTGGGGGGTCAGCTGGAATGGCTGCTGGGGTTGTTAGGAGAAACTTATTATTTAAATGACAAAGGAGAGGCCTCAGTGCCAGGGTTCAGAGCAGGGCAATAAATGAAAACAATGCATCTTCAAAGAAGCAGAACAGGGATTCAAAGGCAGGGCCATGTCAGATATCCTGGCTTTTATCCTACATACACTAGGAAGTCTGACTTGGAACAGAGTTAGCCTGGAGTATGTGTGAGCTGGCAGTAGAGTGCACAATGGGTAAAGCCAGGGGAGGACCGGGCACAGAACAGAGCCTGTGTCTGAGAAAGGAGGATGTCAGGAGGTCGAGCTTTAACACTGAGCAGGTGCTAACCTACGTGTTTACATGGAGAAAATAGGGTGGACTCAGGAGGAAGTGCATGGTGCTCTGAGTTCTGGAAACAGCCAGACATGCCTTTTACTTTGTAGTTTTGAAAAATGACACTGTATGTCCACTGAGTACCACTATTCTGATGCATAAAAACACACATGCATTTACATTGTACACACAAATACACAATAATAAATAATAAAAGTTTTTTAGTGTATTCCTTTAGTCCCAGTAGTCAGGAAGCAGATGGAGGAAGAGCTCTGTGAACTTTAGGGCATCTTGGTCTACATTTCAAGCTCCAGGCCAGCCAGTGCTACATATAGAGATCCTATCTCAAACTAGACAAAAATTATTTTAAAAGAAGTGGGGAAAAGACCTTCAGATTCAGAAAGACTGGTTGAGAAACCAACCTGGCAGCACAGGCCCTTAAGCCTGGCTACTGGCGAGGCAGAGAGAGGCAGGCAGAGGGGCAAGTCCAGGGCTCGTGTGTATTGGAGACCTGTTTGGATGATGGAGTAAGATTCTGTCTAAAAAGAGAAGAGCTAGCGTGTTTCCTTATTGTGCACAAGGCCTTGGATTCAACCCCAGGACCACAAAAAAAAGAAAGGAAAACAACTGATGGGCATTCACATGTCCCGACCCTGAGGAAGCAGTGGAGAGGAGCCAGCTTGAAGTGCTGACGGCTCTAGGGTACAAAGACGCCAACCTACACTGGCTGCCCCCGTAGTGCTGAGCAATCTTGAAGTCCCCCAGCCATGCTCTGTCTATTCATGGCCCCTGTGCCCGTGGCTGTCTAGAGTTACCCAGAGAGAACAAAGCCGCATACAGAGTGTACAAGGGAGTCTTGTACCAACCTTGCCTGTTTGTAGGGTAGAGTTAGGTACCACGGCTTGATTTCAGCTGCCTATTTTACTTCAAGAAGTTGGCATTTGAGCCACACCAAAAGCACTGCTTTGTTTGGGTTTCCTCTGTTTTAGAGGCTCATAAAGTAGCCTGTACCTGTACGGACCTCAACCCACAGCCCTGGAGCATCCTTTCTCCCCCTTGGCAAATGTCTCCAGCTTTCAAGGCTCAACGCTCTGCTTCTCTGTGGAGACTTTTCTGCCCTTATTTGAAGGGACAGTATTAGCATAGAGGAGAAGAGAGAGTAGAAGCTAGACCTCTATTTAAATAGTCAGTTTGCTGCTCACACACACGCATGCACACAAGTGAGGACACACAGCCCTCAGCATTAATCCTTCCTTCCATCCACTAAAAGACTGCAGGATTATTTGAGACTGAAACTCGTTGGATCTGTGAAAGCAGCAATAGTTCTTGGCGTAGGAGACAGGAAACATTCGTTGAATGCTTACTCTTCTGTCACCAAATTAAGATAGTTCTACCTCTGAACCAAAAAGCGCTTCTCCAATGGACTTGCTCTTTAAGCATCAAAGATGTTGTAGCCATCAGTCTCCATCCTGTGGCTTCCTGTGGAGAGGGCCAGATGTGTTGGTTGACTGAATGAATGAGCTCCTGGACCAGGTTATGGGAAGTGTGAGACAGTGTGAGCCAGAGTGGAGGGGCTCTGGGCACTAGCTGGGGACAGTCATGGGAAGGAGGGAGGGAAGGAGAGACCCTTTCACTTCTCCTGATAAGAGCAAAGGCTGAAAGCTCTGAAGAGAGTGATGGGTTTTGTAGTTTGTTAGTAGTTTTAGGTTTGGGTTTTTTTGTTTGTTTTGTTTTTTACATTTGTGTGTGGAGGGGGATGTGCCGTGGTACCCTGGTTAGAGGGTGAAGGCCAGAGGACAACTTAAGGAAGTCATCTGTCTTCTTCTACCATGTGGGTCACAGGGATCAAACTTGGGCCTTCAACATGGTGTCAAGTTCCTTTACCCACTGAACCCTCTTGCCAGCCCTAGTTGAGACATAATCTTGCTGTGTGGCCCAGGCTGGCCCTACAGACTCACCTAAAGGCTGGTTTTGTATTAGCTAAAAAGAGGAACACGTTTCACGTGTGGTGGTGGGAGGTGCCTTTAGTCCCAGCTCTCAGGAGGCTGAGGTCTACCTACTGAGTTCTAGGTCAGCCAAAGCTATGTAGAGAAACCTTGTCTTGAAGGAGAGGGAGGGAATGGGGGTGCGGGGTAGGGGTGACAGGGAGAGAGAGAGAGGGAGAGAGCAATCAGTTATTTTAAATTACATTTTCATTTATCGTGTGCACTTTTAGGATATTTTCAGGATCTCAGGCGAGACCACCATGACGAGAAAGGTGCTCTGCCCACATGGGAAGGATGGACAGCTCACCTTTGTTCTAACACAACAGGCAGAGTCTGATCCCTTCAGTGGGAGCTTCTGGTATTCCACATGACTGAAATTCTGGTCCTTGCTTCCTGCTACTTAGGGACTCTTGGTTTTGTTTCAGGTGACGAAGCCTGGAGGTGTCGGGGCTGTGGCAACTATGTTCCCCTGAGCCAGAGGCTGTACAGGACTGCCAACGAAGCCTGGCACAGCTCCTGCTTCCGGTAAGTGCCTCTCCTTCTTCCCCATTGTGCTGTGGTCCCTGCACTGCTTCTATGGTCTGAGAAACACAGAAAGCAAGCTTCTGACTAGAGAATTTTAATCCTGGTGGGGCTTTAGGGGCAGGGAAAGAATGTGCAAGGAGAAACAGCCCCAGTGCCAGATTACAGTACGCGAACCACAGATGGGTCAGGTGCCCTGGAAGCTGGCAAGGGGAGGAGCCATTCTAGAGTTTCTCCAACACCCTAGCTGCACAGCATGGAAACAGGCCAGGAGTGCCTTTCTTTCCCCATGACCATACCACTGCTTAGGAAGGTGACTGTGGCAGCTAGGGTGGCTGACAGTGTCATCTCTTCCCCACAGGACTCCCCACCCTGTGGCCCTCCTTTTTTGTGACTGACTTGGTTATTGCTTTCATATTATCCTAGAGAAGGGGCTCAGTTTCTTTTGTTTGTTTTCTTTTTGAGACTGAGTTTCTCTGTGGAGCCCTGGCTGTCCTGGAATTCACTATGTAGACCAGGCTGTCCTCGCATTCAATAGATCTGACTAGGTCTGCCTTCCCAAGGTTGGGAATAAAGGTGTGCACCACCTCCGTCAAGCCAAGAAGCAGCTCAGTCCCTTAATAATTGTGTGTGTGTGTGTGTGTGTGTGTGTGTGTGTGTGTGTGTGTGTGTGAAGGCACTCACTGCCAGGCCCAGCCATCTGAGTTCCATCCTTGCGCCCTTGTGGTGGTAGGAGAGAACCAACTCGCAGAAGTTATCCTCTGGCCTGCCCATGCACACCATGGAGTGTGCACCTGCACATAGACACATACACACTAAACAAACACAAATAGATGTTTTTTAAATTTATAGGCGGTAAAGCCACATTGGTTTCTGCTTTCTGAGACTCAGCTATAAGGAAATGGAGGCGTTACTAGGGACCCCAGTATGCAGTGTGCAGTAGCCACCCACTGAGTACTGTTTCCTTTCAAGGGCAGGAGCTTGCCTTTGTATGCAACAGTTCTAGCCCATAGATGAACAAGATGTGTCTCTGTAGAGGTGGGGTGGGCATGTGTTACCCCATCCATCCTGTCCTCCGCTCATGTCTGACAGTGAGGTGGGTGTTAACAGAGACTGTGTGTAAGCCGGGCGGTGGTGGCACACGCCTTTAATCCCAGCACTTGGGAGGCAGAGGCAGGCGGATTTCTGAGTTCGAGGCCAGCCTGGTCTACCAAGTGAGTTCCAGGACAGCCAGGGCTACACGGAGAAACCCTGTCTCGAAAAAAAAAAACAAAAACAAAAAAAAAAAAACAAAAACAAAAAGAGAGACTGTGTGCTGTGGATCCCGGCTCCCACACACGGCTCTCTGTGCAAACCTGCTGTCAAACAGTTGAGCCGTATGTACTTACTTTTTTCTACCCTCCAAGCTCAAGGTGGAGGTTGGCCTGGAGAAATTTGAGCACCGAAAGCTGGAGAGGGACCAATGTTTTCTGTCCTTCTAATGTTTTCTGCTTCAATGCAGACTTCATCCTTTCTTTGTGGTTCTGATGGCTTTCGATTCTCCTCCCTCTGCTCCTGGAGAAGTGGATTCTGCTTTTCCTGGGCTGTTGTACATACAGAAGCAGTGGCTACTGAGCCTTAAGAGGCCTGTAGGAAAGCCTTGGCTAGTCCTTTCCTTACATGGCTGAGGTCAGCCTTGCTTTGGCATGGACCACACATTCTAAAGTGTCCATACTGTACACCTAGTCACATGATTGTTTTCTGTTCAGATCAGCGAGCCAGGGTAGGAAAGCTGCCCTTATGGTTTCTTTTCTTTGGTGGGAGGTGCAAGGTTTCGAGGCAGAGTTTCTCTGTGTAGCCCTGGGTATTCTAGAGCTTGCTCTGTATCCAGGGTTACGAGCTACTGCACCTGGCTAGTTCTTATTAATTCTGATGACGAGGAGAGACTGCCTATCACATCTATAGTCCTTCAAACCGAGGATTACCGACTGCACAGGGTCACCAGGCTGTGGATGCCAAGAGCTGCCCTTCAGACTGAAGTCCTGGACTCTCTGCAGTTTTGATCAGATGTTTGCTTGTGAGGGCGTGGAGAGAAATGTATGGGTGGGGTGGCATACCTGTCATTCCAGGGCTCAGAAAACTAAGGCGGAAGATTCTGAGGTCAACCTTAGCTACCCAGCAATACCCTGCCTTTAAAAGAAAATGCAGGTTGGTGGTGGTGGTGGTGGTGGTGGTGGTGGTGGTGGTGGTGGCGGCAGTCCAGCACTTGGGAGGCAGAAGCAGTTGAATCTCTTGAGGCCAACCCAGTTCCAAGATAGCCAAGGGCTACACAGAGAAACCCTATCTCAAAAAATAAAATAAAAGCATGTTAGCATGTGGGTACAAGCTATATAGAGTGAAGTCAAGTTCTTAGGCAGAGCCTTTCAAGTTACTGTGTGGCCCTAGGTGACTTCCCTGCCCTTTTAAAATGAAGATAAGAATATGACCTCAGAGGCTTGTTGGGGGTAAGTGATTAAATGTGATACTCTAAAGTACTCGGCAGATCATTTGCCCATGAAAACACCTTACTCCCAGTAGCTGTGACTTCCTGTTGTGTGGAGAGTGTGCACCTACACACCTACAGGCACATGCTCACACATCTGGTTGCACATTCTTTGGGCTTCTGTTGTAGAGTTTCTGGGTGGTGTCTTTGCACTACTGTGGTTAAATCAGAAATCATGCGGTGGGGGGAGGGGGCTGTAGAATGCTGATTCCCGCTGATTGCTGCTTTGCCTAGATTGTTCTGTCATAGCTCTCCTGAAGGAGAACCTCTCTCATCTTGTGAACTTTCTCACGGTAGAAATGGGATGCCATAGGGACCTTCCACAGAACATACTCATTTGCCCTGAGGAGCACTGCTGTCTTTTGGATCCAGTTTTACTTTTGCCCAAGTCAGGGAAAGCTTTCCAGGGCTGGGAAGGGCTATTTGATTGCCCTCAGGGGCAACCTGAGTTAAGAAGGATGTGGGGCCAAGGAGCCTGAATAGTCTTTTACAGTCTTTTCACTCAGCTCTCCTACAGTTCTGGTGAAGTTTAGAGTATCTTGGTACAGGCCCGCTGGAGGCAGGACCTTCCTTTTCTCTGTGCTGCTGAGAGAAGTTAATTCTTCATGATTTCCGTCCAGCCCTGCTCTTTCCAGCTGGACCATAGTTAAAGAAAAGGAAGCAGATGTCTCCCCTCAACACCTTAGTTCTCCCTGGGTGAGGCTAGATTTTGAATGAACAGATTGCTAGGATTTGGTCCAACCCCCACCCCTCTCCTCCTTCACTGTGTTCCATGGTGATCTAGAATGATTGTCTGCCTGTAGTCCCACCTCTGAGAGCCTTCCCTGGGTTCTCCGGTGCCCAAGATGTCTTAAGGCTAGAACCTGGGTCTGTTGGTGAAGTCCAGCTCACAGGCCTCCTGGAAGTAGCTCAGGGCATTGTGCACTTGGCCAGGATTCTTCTGTTCTATCAGATATATGGCTGACCAGCCTTTGTTCCTTTTCCTCTCCTTGCCATGGGTTCCCTTTAAACTGTGCATGCCTCTGACCTGCTTCTCTTTTCCTTCCCTTCCTTCCTTCCTTCCTTCCTTCCTTCCTTCCTTCCTTCCTTCCTTCCTTCCTTCTTTCTCTCTTTCTCTCTTTCTCTCTTTCTCTCTTCCTTTCTTTCTTTCTTTCTTTCTTTCTTTCTTTCTTTCTTTCTTTCTTCCTTTCTTTCTTTCTTCTTCTTTTTCTTTCAAGACAGGGGTTCTCAGTGTAACCAGCCCTGACTGTCTTGGACTCACTTTGTAGACCAGGCTGGCCTTGAACTCACAAAGATCAGTTTCTGCTTCCCAAATACTGTGATTAAAGGCTTGTACCACCATGCCTAGCTTTGGCCTGCTTTTCTCTGAACAGTACCGTTGAGTCTAAATCTGGAGCTGTTCTCTGAAGCTCCTAGCCTGGGCCCCTCTTGGAGCCAAGAACAGAACCAGAGCACATGTTCAACACAGCTGAAGTTAGCCTGTGGAACTGTGAATGGTGACCTGGCTGTCCCACCTGTCTGTCTTGTTCTCTTCCCTCTCTTTTTAATAGAGTCTCATATCCCAGGCTGGCTTTGAACTTGTGCATGTAGCTGAAGATGAGACTGAACTTCTGATCCTCTTTGCCCCCCACCTGAGTGCTGAGACTATAGGTTGTGTGCCACCATACCTAGCTTATGCTGGGCCAACTGAGCTAGACTTTGTTGTGTGGCATGCAAACATTCTACCAACTGAGCTACACTCTAGTGCTTTCTAAATTTTGAGGTAGAGTTTTGCAATGTAACTCGGGCTAGCCTCAAAATCCTTCTTGTCTCAGTAGCCTTAGCTTTGGGATGGCAGGCGTGTGTGCCCTGCCCACCTAGCCTCTCTCAGTAATGTTGTTTGCATCGTTGGGGATTAGACCCATGGCCTCACATACCGGACAAGGTGTTTGTTCTACCACTGAGCTGCAACTTCTGCTCCTTATAGAATTTTATGTTGAGACCAAGTTGTCTAGGCTATGTGCTTCTCAGGCTAGCCTCAAGTTTGAGACCCTCCTGTCTAAGCCCTCTTGAGTAGCTTGTTGTCAAGATGTATCACCACAACCTGGATTTTTGTTTCCCAGTGGCTGCCTTCTTGTCACAGGAGTTTAACCTTTTAAGTGGGGTCCTAGGAGAAAGAGAAGCTGCCCCTTCAGTCTTCCACAACCCTGAACTAAACTGCTATTGTTGGAGCTGGTCCCTAGCTCCCTTAACAAAGGGAACCTACCACCCCTAGGGCACTGATGACTGTCTGGCCTCCTTTCTCAGGATGACAAGCACAGACTGAACTGTGTCTTGTAAGAAGCATTCGACAATGCCTGTCCTCTGGGGAAGGGCTGATGCCAGTGGAAGCCTGTGCCCATCCCATCAGGCAGCTCACTGAGCCTGCTCCATTTGTGAGTCCAGAAGGGTGCAGCGTACAGAGACTCAGAAACTGTACGCTGACAATCGACTGGCAGTGAGTACCTCGGAAGTGCCAAGCCATGGTAATCGTCCCCATCTAGGTGTGGTACCCTAGTCACGGCTCTGGACTGCAGGTTAGCCCTTCATGCCAGATACCGTCCTTACTGTTTCACAAGCATCGGCTGTTTACTCTTGAAGATAATTCAGTAAATGAATTGCTTGTTTTACCTACTTCAAAAGTAAACAGCCAGGATTGTTCATATGCACCTATAATTCTAACACTTGGGAGGCTGCCTCAGGGGGACCATGAGCTTGAGTCCAGCCTAGGCTATACAGTAAGACCTTGTCTCAAAAGCACATGCCAGAACCAAGCCAGGTGTGGTGTGTCTGCCTGTAGTCTGAGCATCAAGGCAGTGGGATCCTGGATTCATGTCCCCCAAGTGAGAGACCCTGCTTCAAGAGAAACGGATACACAGATGTAAATAACAATAAAGCTGGAGAAGTGAGAGTTACCTCCTAATGCCTGCCTGGGATCTTAACCCAGGCTCCTGCGGTTGTGAGTCTTGGTATGGGCTCCTGGATTATGGGAATGTCATTTAACCCCATTTCAGCTTCTGCAAGGTGAGACACGAGTGTCAGATAACCTTGAAGTCTTCTTGCCTTCCCCAGTGCAAGAGTGCTGTCAACTCTGCCTTAGGCTCCTGGTGGCAGATTGTGGAACCACTCTGCCCTCTGCTGGTCACTGCTGGTGCTGGCCCAGGCTTTGACTCTGCCTGTGAAGTCTCAGGAAAAAGATTGTTTATCCAGTTTATCTCTGAGGAAACCACAAGTAGGCGGGCCACTGAAGCTGTTGGATGCTGGCTGGGGCCTGCCTGACAGAAAGGAAGGAAGGACAGACACCTGGGCCTTCCGCTTCCCTTTGGAAACTCTGGGATGTGGCAGCATGTGACCTCAATGTGCCTTAATCTTGCACTTTGCTTTGTAAAGTGAGAAGCCACAGGCAGAATCGAACAGGTGGAGAAGAACAGGGCAGCAGTCTGGTGGGCATCGGACTAAGAGCTTTGCTCATCTGAGTCAAGCCTCAAACCGCTAACTTTACACTAAAACAGAAAGGCCTGTTAGAAAACTGTCTACTGCCATATAGCTGACTCGTGTTTGTGCACGTGTGTGCATACGCGCATATATCTAGCTTAGGACTTCATTCATGCTAAGCTCACACTGCATATCCACACACCACTGAGCTTTAAAATTAGTTAATTTTTTAGACAGGCCTTTTTTTTTTTTTTGTTTTTTTTTTTTTTTTTTTTTTTTTGCCACCACCGCCCGGCTTTTTTTGCTTTTTTGAGATAGGGTTTCTCTATGTAGCCTTGGCTGTCCTGGAACTCTGTAGACCAGGCTTATGCTCAGGTTGGCTTGAAACTGTTTTTTTGAGTGTCCTACTATTACCCCTAGCTGGCCTGAAATTCACTATGTGTATACCAGCCTATCTTTGAACTCACAGATTGGTCTTCCTATGCCACTAGAGTGCTGGGATTAAAGGTGTGCAGCACCAGCCCCAGCATGCCAGGAACTTCCTAGGTAACTAAGGATGACTGAATGTCTGATTTTCCTGCACCCCCCCCAGGTGTGAACTGCCCTTTCTAGCTCATAGCTGACATTGGAATTTAGTTCTCTCTGGTTCCCAAAGGACACTTTTCTTACTGGGACTCCCAGGAGTTAGATGAATCAGGCCATGTCTACCTGTGGTCTAGTTCCTTAACCCCTGTGAGCCTTGTTTCTATGAGATCCGAGGAAGTAATCTGCCGCAGGCACAGTGGCGTAGACCTATAACCCAGCATTCAGAAGGCAGAGGCAAGGGGAGTTTGAGAGTGAGGCCAGTCTGGATTACAGTAAAAGGAAATTAACAGTAACTACTGTCCGGAGTGACTGTGAACATGAAGAGGGTCATCTAGAGTAAGACAGTGCCCTGGGCAATGAGGGGGCCTGGGCCGTGGGGGCACATGCCTTTAATCCTGGCATTCGGGAGGCAGAACTTGATCTACATATCAAGTTCCAGCCTAGCCAGGGCTATGTAGTGAGACCCACTTCCAATAATAAAAAGGCATTCTGAAAATTCCAGAATGAGTACAGTGTGGCAGCGAGCAGCACTTCTCCTCTGCCATGGTGAAGGCACTATTGGGGATGCAGAGGTACCATTCTATTCCAGTTCCATAACTGACCCAGAAAGCCAGGAACAGCAGAACCCACCATCCCTGATTCTGCACTGTGGTCTGACCTCTATTCACTCTGGCTCCTGTGATATGTGCTCTTAGTGATGTAGCAGAGGATAGCCTGGTCAGTCTGTTCACAGCCTGCTCTTCAGCCTTTCATCCTGTATGGCCTCTCAAAATGTGCTGTGTGAGTACAGGCTGTGTATCCCCAATCTAGAATCCAAATTCTCCCACCTCTGAGTGCTAGCATGAGTCTCATGCACATGGCCTCATGTGACAGATATACTAAAAATATTCCATAAGATTACCTTTAGGCTGTATGTAGAACCATGGCATGAAGCATAAACAAACTTCACGTTTACACTTGTTTCTATAAGATTATGTTCATATCCCCAAAATTGAAAAACTATGCAACAGTTCTGAGCCCAGTCGTTTAGGTTAAGGGCTACTCAATTAGCAGTGGCAGTGGTCGTGGTGGTAGTGGAGGAGTGGAGGATATGGTTGTGGTATTGGCAAAGAAAAGTGAATTGGTGTTCCTGGACACCTGAGAACAATGAGTCTATTGGAGTCCAGCTGAATGGACATAAATCACAGCTTCCTGGCTTATGCAGAGGGGCTGGTCCCCACCAAGGATGGCTCTGCAGGTTAAAATTGGCCGTACATGTGAAGTTCCTCATAACCTCATCCGCAGTCTTCAGCTTCCTGTGCCGGGATTATCAGCCTAAATCATCACGTCTGGCTTTGTCACTTTTGGCTTCTTGGCTTTTATGACATCCACACATGTTCCTGCTTCCCCCAGCCTCTCTGGTCATAGCAGTTTCTTTTTTCTCCCAGGCCTGTGGTGAGGCTCCTGCAGTGTACTCCTTTCCATGAGCACTCTGACTTCTGCTGTCCACTACACACAGATCCCGAAGTCAGATCCTCCTGCCCAGCCCACCACTGTGCTCTAACCCAGCACTTCCTGGCAGCTACCTGACACATCCCTTTTGTTGTTCTCATGTTTTCAAATGGAATCTCACAGTATTGCTCAGACTGTTTTCAAGCAAGCATTGTGCCTCAGCCTCCTAAGCAGCTGGAACTCACAGGCAAACACTGCCATGGCCCACTTTGGTTTGTCATTCAGAGATCTTCTGGATACATTAGACTCATCTGGGTCTTGCAATAGTCTCCCTTAAGCTGGCTCCTCACCCACTTTAACCAAATTCACTGAGTGACAGACACCACCGTCCCCCCATCTACCTGTGTCACAAAGGGGGGGGGTCCTTGATGCCTCATGCTTTATAGCCCAGCCTGTCAGTTTTTGTTTGTGTGGTTTTTTACATTTCCTCCTCCTCTTCCTCCTCTTCCTCTTCCTCCTCTTCCTTCCTCCTCCTACTCTTCCTCTTCTTCTTCCTCCTCCTCTTCCTTCTCCTCTTCTTCCTCCTTCTCCTCTTCCTCTTCTTCCTCCACCTTTTTTAAGATTTAGTTAGTTGGGTTTTTGTTGTTGTTATTGTCTGTGGCTTTTGTTTTGTCTTGTTTTGTTTTTTTGAACCAGGGTTTCTCTGTGTAGCCCTGGCTGTCCTAGAACTAACTTACCCTGTAGACCAGGCTGTCACCAACCTCACAGATTGTCTGCCTCTGCCTCCCAAGTGCTGGGATTAAAGATATCCACACTGTACCTGCCTAAGATTTTTTTAAAATTTTTATTTACATGTATCTGTATTAGTGTATGTACCACATATGTGGGGATGCCCTCAGAGGCCAGAAGAAGGTGTTGGATCCCTTGGAGTTAGAGGTAAAGATGAGACACCTGATAAGGAACTGAGCTTGGATCCTCTGAAAAAGCTGGAAAAGCCCTCGGCTCCTGAAGTGTGTCTAGCCTGAGCCTCTGGGTTTACCCCGGTTTGTATTACTGTATTCCGTCTCTTACTCTTCATGCTTATTCCTGTGGTCAGCTCTCACTAGCATGGCTCTCAGTCTCCCCTCCACTCTCCCGCTTTCAAGCCACATGTTCTCTCAGGCAGCTGGGGTGTGTGAGGTACAAAATGCTGAGGGGGTGAGATGCCTTAGCAGTTAAGACTACTCTTGCAGAGGACCTGAGTTTGATTTCCAGCACCCAGGTCAAGGAATTCCCAACTGCCTGCAACCCAGTCCCGGGGGATCTGACATCTGTGCCCTTCCTAGGCACTTTATTCACATGTACAAACCCACACACATAATTAAATGGAAGTACCCAGGCTGAGGCGCATGCCTTTAATCCCAGCACTCAGGAGGCAGAGGTAGGCAGATTTCTGTGAGTTGGAGGCCAGCCTAGTCTACAAAGTAAGTTCCAGGACAGCTGGGGGCTACACAGAGAAACCCTGTCTTGAAAAACTAAGAAATAAAGAAAGTAAAATAAATCTTTTAAAAACTCTGGGAACTGGAGAAATGGCTGGGAGGTTAAGAACACTTGAGAGGGCCTGAGTTCAGTTCCCAGCACTCACATGGCAACTGACAACTGTCTATAACTCCAGGGGATCTGACACCCCCTGCTGGCCCTCTGTGGCTCTACATACTTGTGGTACATACACATTCATTCATTTTATATGTCATAAACACATAAAAAGTAAAATTTAAAAATATGGGACTGAGGATGCAGCTCAGTGGTAGAGTGTTTACCTAGCATGCACGAGGCTCCAGGATAATCTCCATTGCTAAAAACAAACAAACAAAAAAAAACAAAACCAATGTGCACACAACTGTCCTCCATCGCTCCTCCCCCCCACCCCCCAAGGGGCATGTGTCCAGAGCCTCTTGCTCTCTGCCTGAGTCTCACCACTCTTCTTCCCTGCTGACAAGGCTTGTATTGTTCTGCACCCTGGGCCTGGAATGCCAACCCCTCCTCTCTTTGCCTAATTAGCTGCTGCGCAGAGTTCAGATGGTTCCCTGGCTCAGAGATGTCCGGATTCCTCACCCTTGAAGCTCCCCTTGTAGTTTTAGGCTTATCTGTGCAATTATCTCTGTTCTGATACTGTGTGACTCCTCATGGTAAAGGCCTTCAGGGACTTTTAGGGGTTTTGTCCCTCATTCTGTCACCAGCAACACATCCTTGGCATAGGAAGCAGAGATTGAAGAAATAATTGCCCAAGTTGTGATGTAAGCATGGCCTTTCCTGCACTTCCGCTTTCCGCATTGCATCCTTCCCTGAATGGCTGCAGTTCCCATAGATGGCAGGGAGGAATTGGTTTAAGACACTGGGTTTTGGAAAATTGTTTGTAAGTCAGGTCTTCTGCTTTCAAAGGAGCTGTCTTACAGTGGGGAGAAGTGAAGAGGTCCGGGAGCCTACTCCCCAGCAGTCTTGAGCTGCATTTCTCTGTAGGTACATCCCAGACAGGCGCAAGCCCTGGAGATCTGAGGACTTCTGGAAAGAAGAACAGGGGAGGAGGAATGAGTTCAGATGCCCACGCTAACTCTGAATTGTAATAATCATGACCAAAAACAACTTGGGTGGGAAAGGGTTTATTTCATCTTACACTTTCATGGCCAGTCCGTTAGGAGGGGAGTTAGGGCTGGAACCTGGAGGCAGGAACTGAAGCCAAGAGCACGGAGGGATGCTGCTTACTATCTCGCTCTCCATGGCTTGCTCAGCCTGCTTTGTTATATAACCAGGACCACCAGCCTAGAGGTGGCACTGCCACAGTGGATTGGGCCGTCTCACATCAGTCACTAGTCAAGAAGATGCTCCCACAGACTTATCTACAAGCTAATCTGATGAAATATTTTATCAGTAGAGGCTCCATCTTCTCAGATGCCACCAGCTGTGTCAAGTTGACAAAAAATAAATAAGTAAACCAACTAACCATCAGGCGAGACCGTCTCAGCTACACAGTGAGTCTGAGGCCAGCCTGGGGACTGCCATGGCTTGTAGCCTAGAACTCGGGCTTGGACATCAAGGAGATGAAGAAGTAAGACGCATGTACAGAAAAGCTGGGGTCTGGTGAACTGGGGTCTCTGGCAGAGAAGCACCCAGAAGCTCAGACTATTTTGTATATGGAGTTGGACACAGAGTAGGTATTCTATACAGCTGAACAGGTAGTGGATTGTTACATATAGATAGGCATCGAGGCAGGGTTATTACAGATGAACAAGGAGGCAGGGTTAGCTGATCTCAGTAGGAGCAGACTCTGCAAGGGGAGCAGCCTCCAGGCCATGAACACCCGGGAGAGCAATTGAAGGTGAACATTTTCCATACACACTGTCAACGTGTAGACTCAGAACAGAGGATGACGTTGCTGTTACTTGAGCCTCACTGAGGGGACAGGGGACAGTGAGCCTTTGCCAGTTTCCCTTGTGTCTGAGGCTTTGTTCTTGAATGACTGTCTCATGTTAACAACACACACCCACTCAGGATTTCACACACTCAGGGTTTCCTTCACTGCCCACACTGGGGTTCATGAGACCCTGTCATAAACAAAACAAAACAGAAGTAAAGACAAGTAAATAAGTGGCCAGCAGTGAAACAGAAGTGACGGCTGTGAAGCAGAAGCATCACTGGACAGGTTGCTGAGTGTAGCCTGGCTGCAAGCTGGGTTCTGTGTTATAGGCAGGGCTAGTTTGGCCAAAGTAAAGATCTCTATGGCTGTTCTGAGGCCCAGCTTAGCCCCTGGGTTTGTTTTGTTTTGTTTTTGTTTGTTTTTTTGGCTTTTTGTTTTGTTTTGTTTTTTGGAGATAGGGTCTTACTTATGGCCCAGGCTGGTTTTAAACTCTCAGGCTTGAGTCAGTTGATCTTCCTGCCTCAGTATCACAATTGGGTGGGCTCTAATTGTGAGCACTACTCTGCCCAGTATAGGTCTCAAAGTCTAACCTGTGTTAGGGATTTGGCCACACTGATTTCAGTTGTCAGGCTGTAGGTAAACAGTGATGTTGATAAACCATCAAAACATGTCCACATCTCTGTGAGTGTGTTTCTAGACCTAACGTCCAAAACCCAGGCCCAGATTCGGTTGATTCTCCAAGATGCCAGCCATAGACAGGTCTGTGGGTGGCTAGCCAGCCCACCTTCTTCTGACTACCATTGCTTCTCTTAGCATTGACCTAACAGGTGTGGAATTGTTTTCTCACCTTAATCCTTTTATCAAAGAAGAAACTGAAGCATAGAGAGGTTTAAAGGCTTGACTGAGATCACACAGTAAGTTATTGTCAACCAGGGAAGGATCTCAGGTCTCCTAATGGCTCTGTGGGCATCGCCTCAGAGATGTGTTGGTATGGCAAAAGGATTTCTTCCTCCCAGTGCAGTCAGAAGAATGTCTGTGGGAATGACGGCTCTGACACTGAATATCAAGCATTGTTTGCTGTTGTTTTGTGAGGTTTTTTAATAGGGTCCGGAGCGATGGCTCCATGGTTAAGGTCACTTGTGGCTCCTGTAGAAGATCCGGGTTTGGTTCAGTTCTCACCACCCACAACTGTCTGTAACTCCAGTTCTGTGGGTTACACGTACATGGGTGCTTTGCCTGCATGTATGTTGCATCATGTGCATGCCTGCTGCTTGCAGAGACCAGAAGAGGACATTAGATCTCCTGGAACTAGAGTTATAGTTGATTATGTGCTAGGATTCAAACCCAGACACTCTGCAAGAGCCACAGGTGATCTTAACCACCGAGCCATCTTTCCATCCCTGTTATTGTGGTGGTTTTGTTTTCTGAACAGGGGAATCTACCCAAGACCTCATGGGTACTAGGCAAGCATGCCACCACTAAGTGACATCTCATCCCCTGAATTTCCTAGCATTAGCATTACAAAGCAATAGTACATGATAATCTACAGGGGCCACCATCTGATTCTTAATAAATTTATCGGTTAAAATGAGCAGGTCCGTAGAGATGTGGCCTCAGGACAAAGGCATTGTTTACTGATGGTGAACAGTGGTTGGCAAACAAACTTGGTGTGAACATAACACAGCTAGCTGTAGACTTGGGCTAAGTCAGCCCCTGAGAATGCATATTGTCCTTGGTGTCTCAGACTTTATGTCCTAGCCATTGGAAGCCCCTGCTTGCTTCAATGCTTCTGTGAGTGTCTTTAATTGCCCAGTTGCCCCAGCCTGGTATACAGTGGTCTAGCACTCCTCACCATGCCTGCTTCCTCTGTGGTCACTGCTTACATGTGGGCTCCAGTGTAACTAATGGACATGCTCACTTATGTTGTTCCTTCAAGCCTCTTGTTGGCCTGGCAATCAGCCTGCTTCGTCAGCTGATACAGCGCCTCCTCTGGAGGAACCACCCCACCCCCACCCCCACCCCCACCAATCAGAGGAGAGTTTTTTCACCCTCCTTGTTATCATACTCGAGCTCTATCCTGGTCGGTATTTGTTTGCACACCCAACTGCAGTCTTCAAGTGTAGTTTTCAAGGGTGGGACGATATCTAATCTACCTCTATGCCCCATGACATAGTGGACTGCCTAGAATGGAGCAGTCTCAGGTGATTGGTGCCTTTGTGGAAAGATGTTTTAGAAACTTGAGTAAAGTCCTTCCTATATGCACTCTCCTCATCTCTACTGTACGACAGTCCCTGGGCTTTTCTTTTGAAATGGACAATAGAATAAGACCTCTGTCTCTAGCCAGGTGGTGGTGATACTTGCCTTTAGTCCCAGCACTCAGGAGGCAGAGGCAGGTGGATCTCTGATTTCGAAGCCAGCCTGGTCTACAGAGTGAGTTCCAGAATAGCCTAGATACACAGAGAAAGCCTATCTTGAAAAAACAAACTAACACAAACAAAAAAAAAGACCTCTGTTTATCCTATTGTATGGTCATTGAACCATCAAGCCCAGGTGTGCCTTTTGCTGTCATAGCTGTCCACTGTACTGCTGCTTTCTCTCTCCCCAACCAAAGGCTAATACTGCCCTTCTCTCTCCCTGGGTAGTGTTAGACTGATGCTAACAAATTCTCTGTCTTTTCAGGGGCAGGGATTTGAGACAGGGTCTCTCTACATAGCTCTGGCTGTCCTGGAATTCTCTATGTAGATTAGGCTGGCCACAAACCGAGAGATCCTCCTGTCTCTGCCTCCTGAGTGCCAGGATGCAAGGTATGCACCACCACACCCTACAACAAATATTTCTTTTTCATGTTCCTCACCATTACCCAGACAGCCCCAGGTATCCATGTCAGGCTTAAACTAAGGCTGTTTACTTCTGTGTCTCTGTCATAATTCTGGCTAGGCCTTCCTGACAGCGCTCTGAAGCACTTGTGATTGGATCAGAGGTCTGCTGTCCCACTCCCTCGGTGACTGACTCCTGTAGAAGCAACAATCCATTTTGAAGTTGGCCGTGCACATTTGTTTGAGCTCGCTTGCATGCACATGCATGTGTTGCTGGAATGGAGCCCAGCGCCTCGTGCATACTAGAAAACAGCTCTGTCACTGAGTTCCATCTACAGCTCAGCTTGGGCAGAGTGGCCGTGTCTTCTAACTCGTCTCTATATAGTGTCATTGAAGAAAGAGGGAGACGGCCACCATGGAGTTTCAAATGAGTGATAGCACATCAGGAAAGTGAGGTCCCCACCACATCAAGGTTTAAGCAGTTCTCACCCTGACAGTGACCAAGCAGCCTCCAGAAAAAAATGAACTATCTGTCTGTGCCTCCTCATCTGCAGCGATTCCAGGGTAACTGATAGTCAGATGAAATCAAGTGGAAAAGTAAGTGCCTAGGAAAGAGTAAGGTGGTGTCCTCAGTCTCCAGTGTGGATCAGAACCACTAGGTGTTGTTTAAAATACAGGCTTGGTGCACAGGTTGGGAGTGTGGAAGTGGTGCACACCTTTCGTCCCACCCAGCACCCAGGAGACAGATGGAGGTGGAGTGTTCTAAATGTGTTCTACAGAGTAAGTTCCAGAACTGCCAGGGAGACTCAGAGAGACTTTGTCTCAAAACAACAACAACAATCACAACAATAAAGTTCAGATTCTTTCCTTCACCCTTAGAAACTCTGGTGCTGTGTAGCCCGGTGGTACCAGGGATATCTTCGTTTTCCCAGTGGAATCCAGGATGACCAAGTAGCCAGTACAGAACCGCTGTTTGCAGCAACTTCAGTGTGTTGAAGCCAGAGTTCAGACATGCAAGTTAGATCCCAGGTTTTATTCATGAGACTCTGAACAACCTTTCCAACCTCCATTTCTTCATATGGAAAAAGGAGCCGGCAACGGTGATGCAGGATTTAATACCAGCACTGAGGAGGCGGAGGCAGTCAGATTACTGAGTTCAAAGCCAGCCTGGTCCACATACTGAGTTACAGGACAGCCAGAGCTACTCAGAGAAACCCTGTATTGAAACAAACAAACAAACAAACAGAGGTAGCCACTCTTACAGTGAGAAATTTAATAAGAATATGTGCGTGCATGCTGAACTTACCTCTATGTGAGTCTCATGGAACTCCATGTTTTCTTGTCTGAAGACTAAATACCTACTACTTCTGGAGCAGTCCTCTTTTGGGACAAGGTAATAGAGTGTAGTTATGCTGCCCAGGCTGACTAAGACACCACACTAATCAGCTATCATGGGAAGAAAAGGGAATACAGCTTGGCTTCTGGGTAGAATGTACATTGAAATTAGGGATGACAAACCCCAAAATGTTAAATAGCACCACCCCATTATATGCTGTGTCCCGATTATTAGTATGAGAAAGTCATTCTAATGCACTGAAATGGAGAGACAGTGGTGCTGATGTGGCTCTAGAGAACCCAGAGAGTGGTGGTGACACCACGGTCTAATGACTCTCCTTCCATGTCTGTCCAGATGATGATCTACTATTGAAATCGAAATAGAAGGCACTGATTGAAGAGAGATTCCAGAAAAAGTAAATTTATGATTTTTTTCAGTGAGTTCCTCAAAAGTTCTGGGCAGATGGTGGACAGGGTGGGTGGTGAACAGCTGAGAGGGGAGCTGATTGCTTGGGCTCTGGAGGAACTTGATGTTTCTAGTTCTCAGGGACTTGTGGATCATGAAATTTTCTCATGGATTTTCCAAGAGTTAGATACTCTTTCACTTTATCCCCACAGTATAGATGTAGGATCCAAGACCTCAGTACGTCTGTCAGTGCAGTCCCTGTGCTGCAGAGCTGGGATTCCCAAATCTTTGGTTGGGTTTGTAGAGAGGACAGGCCTTGAGATTTTAAATCAGCAAACAGCCGGGCAGTGGTGGCGCACGCCTTTAATCCCAGCACTTGGGAGGCAGAGGCAGGTGGATTTCTGAGTTCAAGGCCAGCCTGGTCTACAGAGTGAGTTCCAGGACAGCCAGGACTATACAGAGAAACCCTGTCTCGAAAAAATAAATAAATAAATAAATAAATAAATAAATAAATAAATCAGCAAACAGTGCTTTTACCTCAGCCCTGTACTTCCTGTCAGTGTAAACTTGGATGTCTTACCTGGCGTCTCTGAGCTGGCCTGCCCTGCCCTACTGCATTCAAGGGACTAAAATCCTTTATGAACTGAAAGATGCTATAACAATCTTAATTATCATCTCTCCTCCAGGACTGTAGTCTCACAGTGGAGTCTAGAGTTATGTGGACAGGAAGGTGGCTCAACCTCACTAGGCTGAACACACGGATAGGCTTGTGTTGTGCCAAAACCTAGTACCTAGCACCTACCTCTTGTAGTTTGATAGGGCCGTGGACAGGCATGGACACAGAACCTTGCTTGTGTGTGATGAGCTTGGGAACATGTTGAGGAAGCCCTCCCTAGAAGAGGGTGAGTTCCGTTATAATTGGGTGAGAGAAAAGAGAAGACACAGGCATGACGTCAGATGAAGGCATAGGAAGCTGTAGACGGAGCTAAGGGCAGAGGTCTGGGAACAACTGAGGGAAGCCAGATGTGGTCAGGTCAGGAGACAGTCAAAGCAGCCTGTCTGCTGGGGTAATTAAAGAAGCCGCCTCAGGTCCCAGCGCAGTGTCTCCGCTAGGCTTCTGGTGGGATGACAGCATTGGGGTGTGTGTGGCAAGTGTGCATGTACATGTGTATGTGTGTGTGTGCGCATGTGTATGAGGGTGGTGCTAAGGGATCCTGAGAAGGTAAAGCAGTGTATAAATGGCAGAAAGCACACACTGCCCTGTCCCTGCTTCTTGGGGCACTACTGCAAAGGTGAAGCAGATGATCAGGCAGGGAGTCCCCTGGTGTCCATTGCTGTGATGAAACACCATGACCAACAATCAAGTTGGGGAAGAGAGGCTTACTTGGCTTACACTTCCACCGTAGTCCATCACTGAGGGAAGCCAGGACAGGAACCTGGAGGAGTACTGGCTTGTTCCCCATGGCTTGCTTGCGTAGCCTGTTTACTTATAGAACCCAGGACCACCGACCCAGGAAAGGTTGTGGTCACAGTGAGTGGGAAGGGGCCTCCCCCATTAATGGCTGATTAAGAAAATGCCCTATAGGCTTGCCAACAGCCTGATTTTATGGAGGCATTTTCTTTTCCTTTTTTTTTTCTTTTTTCTCTTTTTTTTTGCTTTTTGGGTTTTTTTTTTGTTTGTTTTTTGTTCCTTAGTTTGGTTTGGTTTTTGTTTTTTGTGTGTGTGTGTGTGTTTGTTTTTTGTTTTTTGTTTTTGAGACAGGGTTTCTCCGTGTAGCCCTGGCTGTCCTTGAATTTACTCTATAAACCAGGGTGTCCTTGAATTCAGACTCACCTGCCTCTGCCACCCGAGTGCTGGGATTGAAGTCATGTGCTACCACATCTGCTTATGGAGGCATCTTCTAAATTGAGGTTCCCTCCTCTAATAACTTTAGCTTGTGTCAAGTTGACATAAAACGCTTCCGGCATTCCCTAAGTGTTCTAGGCACTTCCGGAGTCTAGAAAGTGGGGGGGGGGGGGGGGGGGAAGGAGCAGAGACCAGAGAAGTAGTCTGTAGGAAGAATGGCCCATGCTAAGCAGCAAGGCTTCAGAGGCAGTTCCCCAGACAGCCGAGATAGTACACACCTATAATTGTATCTATTCAGGAGGCTGAGGCAGGAGGATCACAAACAAGTTCAAGGCTAGCCTGACTACGTTATAAGATCCTGTTTCAAAATTTAAAATTTTCTTTAGAAAATAAAAAGGGCTACATATACAAGCCAGTGGTGGAGTGTTTGCCTGGCATGCTCAAGTAGTTCCCAGCATGGTCGAAAGACAGCAGGCTGCAACCTTTACCTGTGTGGAGTCCTCCTCACCAACTGAGGGCCTTGTTCAGCAAACACAGGTCCCTGTGCTTCAGCTCATTTGTCCAAAGCTTTCATTCATTCACCACTGCTCTCAAGGATGATCATGTGGGGCTGTCACCTCTGAATGCTGTTCTCCAACCTGTCTCAAATGCAGGCACCTCGGAGTGTCATCTGGTTCTGGTCCAACTTTCGAAGTGTACTGGAGATTAGCACCATCTTGCTGTTTTATCCCAGCTATAATTTCCAGTCCCAGGATCCCTGCAGTTGCCTTGGGTATATGTGACTGTTGGACCTATCAGAGCAGCTCTCTTTCCTGGGGCAGAAGGGGACCATATCTCCACAGTGTGACTTCTCACCTCCAGGTTCTGAGTGGTTTGGACTCTTTGAAGTTGGCCTGAAGGAATGGCACTATCTGAGTAGCCAGCTGAGTAGCTGTTCCCTACATCTGGTGATCAATCCTTTAAAGGCACCTCCTGAAAGCCAGCGCATGGGGGTCAGATAGATTCTACCTGGGGGGGGGTGTGGGGGGCTTCCGCTTCAGCTCAAAACATGGGAAGATGGCTACCAGGAGGGAGGCACTCACATGGCGCTGAGAAATCCTCTTATTAGTCCCCCACTAGTCCACCCACCAAGTCCTTTGTAAGAAGAGTGGGAAGAGAAAGCCTGCAGCCTCCTGCCTGCATTCCTAGACACCGACTCACTGCTGCCCGAAGCCACTGAAGCAGCAGAGCTGTGTGAAATGTCAAAAGGAGTTATGCTCAGGGGCTCCCTGGCCCGCTCCTGGCCTTGCGTTTTCTTCCAGTACACTCCATTCATCAGATGGAAATCAAAGGATGCAATTAGATGCTAGTTCCAGATTCAAATAGGGGTTCCCTCCTTGCCTGATCGAATTACAGGGGAGCATAAGTACATCTGGGCTCTGTTCCTGGGAGGAGCTTCCAGCCAGCCAGCCTTGTGGCAGTCCTTCAGTGTCTTCTGTGTCACCTCCCTTCCACTGCGGCTCAGTCTCCTGTGCTTCTTGAGTGGCCTCCAGCCAAGATCCCAATTCCTTCAAGGCTGGCTCCAGAGATTCAGTCTCAACTTGAGACCCAAGGACAACAGGGAGCCCACCGGCACCTCACAGGAATGAAAAATGTTGAAGCTGGAAGCTATTTAGAGACCTAACCCAAAGTCCAGACAGGCAGGAGCTTTCTAAGGGCCACATAGCTAGCACAGAAGTTGAACAGTAGTCTTAATGATATTAACAGCTAACATTTATCAACTCTTAATGTGTTCCAGACTCAGTGCCAAGGGTTTAAGTGCATTGTTGCATTCAAACCCAGACAGTCTGGCTCTAGGCCCAGGCTGCACTCCCCAGTACAGCATGGTAGAGCACAGCCTATACCGTCTAGCTTAGGTTCAAATCCTGGGTTCCCATCTTGTTTGTTCAGTGAGATGACGTCGGGTAAGCAGTTTAACCTCTCTGTACCTCAGTTCCTTCCTCTGCAAAGCAACGGTGTGAGGGGCTACAGCACTGCCAAATAGTGGGGGTTAAATGTCATTTACACAGTGTTGCAAGCAGTTGAGGTGCAGGCTGAATGCCACCCAGGGCTCGCTCCCCTGCCTTGGGAGCTGGAGTATATTGTCTGCAGTGGTAGATAGACAGACTGGAATTCAGCATTCAGTACAGATGCCAAAATGTTTATTTTATTTTATTTTATTTTATTTTATTTTATTTTATTTTATTTTATTTTATTTTATAGACAGGGTCTTACTATACTGTGCAGGCTGGCTGGCCTGGAACTATCTAGATCCATCAGTCTGGCTTCAAACTAACAGAGATCCCCCTGTCTGTTAGGATACCACACCCAGCACTCACGCTTCTGCTGTACTGACTTTGATTTTTACTTTTTGTTTTTTTGGTTTTTTTTGTTTTTCGAGACAGGGTTTCTCTGTGTAGTCCTGGGCTGTCCTGGAACTCACTCTGTAGACCAGGCTGGCCTGGAACTCAGAAATCCGCCTACCTCTGTCTCCCAAGTGCTGGGATTAAAGGTGTGCGCCACCACCACCCGGCTGGTTTTTACATTTTAAAAAAAGATGTATTTATTTATGTATGTGGATATTTTGCCTGCATGTACATTTGCACACCAGAAGAAGTCATTGACCCCATTACAGATGGTTATGATCTACCATGTGGTTGCTGGGAATTGAACTTAGGACCTTTGGAAGGGCAGGCGGTGCTCTTAACCACTGAGCCATCTCTCCAGCCCCAATTTTTACATTTTTAAAATTTTCTTTATGATGTATTCATTTATTTTATGTATATGAGTACACCATTGCTCTCTTCAGATACACCAGAAGAGAGCATCAGATCCCATTACAGATGGTTGTGAGCCACCATGTGGTTGCTGTGAATTGAACACAGGACCTCTGGAAGAACAGTCAGTGCTCTTAATCACTGAACTGTCTTTCCAGCCCCAATTTTTACAGTTTTAAATGGCTGACGGGGTAGACAAATAAAAAAGCCAAAGACTATTTCATAGCACATGAGAATTATATCAGTGTCCACAAATAAAGTTTTATTGAAACATATCCAGATCTATTTGTTTCTGTTTTACTGAGGATGCTGTGGGGTTCAACTACTGACTAGCTGTGACAGGGTCTATGTGACCTAAAATATTTGTTCTCTAACCCTTTACAGAAAGTGTTCTGATCCCCGCTATGGAGGCATTCTTACTGAGGTAGAAATCCATGTTCACTGTTGACAAAATTTTTTTAAGCTGTCAACAAACCTCTTCAGAACCTTGGTTCTGACATCTGTTCAGTGGGTGCAACATGTATACTGAACAAAGGCAATTTAAAAATGATAGTGAGGGGCTGGTGAAATAGCTCAGTGGTTAAGAGCACTGACTGCTCTTCCAGGGGTCATGAGTTCAAATCCCAGCAACCACATGGTGGCTCACAACCATCCGTAATGAGATCTGATGCCTTCTAAGGGGGTGTCTGAAGACAGCTACAGTATGCTTACATATAATAAATGAATAAAAACTTTAAAAAAAAAATGATAGTGAATATGTGGTGAGCAGGGGCTGGCACATACCACCAGCTCAGTGCACACTTTCTCATCACACTCATGGTCTCAGGGCACAGCTGAAAAAAAAGAAAACACTCCCTGTAACCCATGAATCACTTCTGTTGTGGACTTGCCTGTCACACTTTACAGTGTCAGCAGCTGAGTGACGTCTGGCTTTTTCTGGGGGCAGTGTATACCTGGTTTGGAAACAGCCTGTGTCACAACCCCTTGTCCATCAAGGTCTAGGGGGGTCCCTGGTCTTTTCCAGTATACTCCTGTGGATGGGGGAGATTTTCATGCAGGACCTGGTTTGGTCAGCTCACAGCTGGGGCTCTCGGGTGTGCTCCCATTCCATATCCCTAGGCCTGGACTCTCTTGAGCACCTCAGATCGTTAGCGCCCCACCTGCCGGGTCTCAGTGAGGAAGGAAGCATGGTTGCCATTGGACACTGTCATAGTGTCTTCTCTGCTGCTGTGATAAATGCCATGACCAAAAGCAACTTGGGAAGGATTTATTTCAGCTTACACTTGCAGGTAAGAGTCCATCCCTGAGAGAGTCGGGGAAGGCTCAGAGAGCCTAGAGCTGAGACCAGGCAGGCCGGCCGCTGACTGCTTGTTCTTGCTCATTTTCTGCTTATCTTTTTCTGTTTTTTTTTTTTTTTAAAGACAGGTCTTGCTGGGTGTAGGGGGTTGCACACCTTTAATCCCAGCACTTGGGAGGACAGAGACAGGTGAATCTCCTGAATTCCAAGATAGGAGCCAGGGCTACACAAAGAAATTTTGTCTCACAAAAAAAAAAAAAAAAAGACAGGATCTTGCTATATAGCCCTCACTGACCATCAGTTCACAGAGACTTATTTGCCTGCCATGATCTCCCGGCTACTGGGATTAAAAGTGTTGGCCCTCTGCCGCTGTCTTATATAGCCCAGCCCCACCTGCGGGACCCTCCCACATCAATCCCCCATCAACACGGTTCGTCACAGACTGTGCCACAGAACAGTCTGATTGAGGTAATTCTTCAATTGAATTGAAAGTTTTCCCTTTCTCAGGAGGCTCAATGTTGTGTCAAGCTGACAACTCCAGCTAGTACAGTCACAGAGGAAGAAACTCATCCCAGAAGCACTGCCTTCTGGGATGAGTGGATGGCTTATGGGAACCAGTGAAAGGACACAATATGATGCTGGCTGTCCCAGCCTTGCCACTGATTGCCTTTTGGTCATCAGTGAGTCACCTAATCTCTTGACACTTCACTTTCCTAGAGTATAAATTCCACCTCAGAGAAATTGGTTTGCTTATAATGCAAGTCACACAGAGATGCATACTCTGGGCCCTTTCCTCCTCTGCACCAGCACAGCCCTGCCCCAGAGTGGAAGTAGCCAGTTTCTTGAGGCTGTCCCCAGACCAGGCAGAGGGAGTAGATGAATGGGAGTCCCAACACCAGAAAAGAACAGAGACCCGCCCAGAGCTGTGGATGTTTCTAGGGAGCAGCCTCCTGTGTTGGAGGGTCCCCGCTCCTGTAGCTGTAGCTCTGCCGAAGCTGTCATCCTGTGTTTTTCACCCCTCGGCAGAGTTAGCGCCCTGTAGGCAGCTCTTTAGGCTGGTGACATTTGGACTCTGATGTGTTGGCCCTCCCGCGTTGCCTGCCCTGAGCTGTACAGAGGACGCTCAACCAGCTCCAGTTATTGTCTGTGGCGCTTGCCTGCAGCCTCGCTCCCGCCCCGGCTCCACCCCTTGCTGCGAGGTCCGTTTCCTAACAGCTGCTCCAACCACACACCTCGGTTCTGCCCGAGCTCCTCCTCTTCCTCCCTCCCTCATTCGGGGTGGGTGGGACTGAAGGACTGGACTAACTTGACAGCAGCATCTCATTTTTAGCTAGTCACCGGCCCCTTCCCCAGAATGCCTGTGTGTCTCTAGCCTCTGAAGAGAGGTACTTCTCCCGGAGCCCCGGGGGGCCACGGAGCTCCCTAGAACTAGGGAGGAGACGTACCAGCCATGTGCCCCTGCGGGAATCTGCCAAGGAGCCAGGGGCCTGGAATCCTCTCTCTCCTGCTGCTTCGGAGGCAGAGGTGAGCACCGGGCGGGCGGCCGGCTCCAACCCAAGGTGCCGGGAACCCGCCTGTCATGGTGGCCGTCTGCAGCCAGCCTGAGGCACTCCCAGACGGGTTTGCAGCTGAGCCTGTTTATCTGGTGTGGGAAGAAGATGGGGAGTTACTTGTCTGTCCCGGCTTACTTCACCTCCAGAGACCCCTTTAGGTGAGTTGGTCTCCCAGACTTTCCCCTCATACCCGCTCCTAGTCCTGAGGGAAGGCCAAAGTCTTCCTCATTCTCTTCTGACCTCATTTAGTCCTGGTTCTATCAGAAGAGCTTATGCAGAAGCAGCCTGGAAAAGGGCACTCCAGTGTCATGAAAACGGGGAGGTGAGGGAAGTTCCTGGGGAGCCTGGGCTCTTCTTCCTAACAAAACACACCTTGGTGTTACTGTGTCTGGAGAAAGCACAGATGTGGTGCCATTCTGTGACTCTCACGTGTCTTACCTACAGGCCTGCCCAGGAATTTGTCCCAACAAGCAGGATGGGCAGGTTTTGCCAAACTAAAAGCTGGCAAGGCCTGGGTGTGGGTAGCCTGGTACACAGTAGGCACTGTATATATGTTCTCTTAATGGCTTATTTGCCCTAGCTTTGAAGGGTTCCTCGGCTCCCTGATGAGTGGAGTTTCTGGGTCAGCCCCCAGATATATGCATCCGTAGGGGTTCTCTGTGAGGCCTTTCATGGAGAGGGTGGAAACTTTCTTCCTTTGACCTGTCTGTCTTTGCTCTCTGCCCCACCCCACCTTCAAGAGAAACTCCCTAGGGGGTTTCTGGCCCTCTGGGTCCCTTCTGAATGGAGCCATTCCTGCCTGGGGTGGGGCTTGTTTTTATTCTTTGGGAGAAACCTGTTTTTCTGAGGACTGCCTCCCCTTCACCAGTAGTTCGGCCTGACTTTTTCTTCCAGCTTTCCCAGCCCAGCTTTGTGGCCAGACCTCACTATTAGGATAGCGATCTGTGGCTGTCCCTGAGCAGAAGAGCGGCTACCATGAGGTTTCAGCAAGTGGCAGGGCCCTTGTAGAGGCTGAAGGGGGACCGGTCCTAGATCTTAACTACAGCAGCCCTCCTGGGGGGCACTTTTCATCTATCAAGCCTAAAGATATTATGTAGCCCCATTTTACTGATGAAGCTACCAGTCTCAACAGCAGCAACATGCAGGGTCCCCTCAGCTGACTTGTTTTTGTTGTGGAGTTTCTTGTCCTCCCTCCATTTGCGTCTCCCATACCTCTTCTCAGGTTTGCTTTCATTCCTGTCAGAGCAGGAAAAGGATGGTTTGCCAGACCTATTGAAGATTTTTGTTGTTTTGTTTTCTGAATTGAGGAAAGAAGTTGCTCTTGAGTTTAGGAGGTAGATTTTACCATGCGGGATCCAGATGCCAAGTGGAATGCCAAGTGTTGTGGCAGCGACTTGTTCAATCTTCCTTGTTCTTCTAAATCCTGGGAAGGCATCTTGGGAGAAGGGCTGTTCCTTTATCGAGCAGGAACAGTGTGCCCCTTTTAATTTGTGTGACCATGACACTTCTCTGGAGCTAGAGCAGGTAATGAACTTTTGAGAGCCAGGTCCCCAGGGCCTCCCAGGCCCAACAATCCTTTGTCTTGTTCTACGCCAACCTCTCTGGAAAACCTGATGACCTCACCTCCATTCTCCAGGCTCTGTTTGCCCAGCTGGAATCAAAGGGCACTGACTTGCAGTCGACCCTCTGCCCTCTGCTACAGGAGAGGCCACATTCCTGAAGCTGCTGCTGAAGCACACGGGGCTCTGCCCCAGGGGAGGGACTGCCTGGACTCTGCTTTCCAAACTTCCAGGCTAACCCACTACCTGGTCATAAAGCTGCCTCCTGTCAGCCCCCTCCTTCGTCATGTGCTCCTCTGTGACAGGGATTAGAGTTCGTGGGCTCCTGAACCAGAGCCCTTCCTGGACTCTGTCAAACAAGTTAAGTCCTTGACCCTCAGGCCTCTGGATGAGTAAAGTCCTTAAGACGTAAGAGCTCTAGGGCTGTGGTTACAAGAAAGGTGACGCAACCAGATTCCATGGGATGTGATCGGGCGTGACCATGTGATGGGGAGAGGAGGAGACGGGAATGAAAGATGTCATTTCTGTGCACTCCACACCCATCTGCCTAACAAGCCTCACTCCAGCAGAGAGTACGTCTTGTCTGCCTGCCACTGGTGTGAGCGGTATGGTGTAATCTCAGGTACCCCCAAATAAGGAAACATCTCAAATTGAAGTTTACTACAGAAGAGGTAAATCAGGGAGTGGTCTTTTTGTGTAGTGCTGGTGAAGCCATGGTGTCACAGTTTTATCAACAGGAACTCTTGTCACTAGTTAAGTCCCCAGTTGAGAGAGTGACGTGTGCCCCTCATCTTTAAAGAGGTTCCTTTTATAGGGTTTCCCTTAGTCCACCATGAGTTTGATGAGCTTGGTTTGGAAGTTATCTCTTGAGGAAAACAAGCATATCACTACATTATAAAGCAACCCATGTTGCTAATCAACTTAGCAATAACCTGTGTAACGTTTGCAGCCTCCTTCCAGCCTTCTGAAGGGCTTGGATCAGGTGAATGGTTCCCAATGTAACTTGTTTGGCTACTCTCTGAGGCATACACACTTTGGGCTTTCCTCCACAGGAAGCCCCGTGAGCTGCGCAGATTACATGAACTACCAACCAGCTGCCGCTGCCCCGTCCCCTCCTTACTGGAGCTGCATCAGTGTGCTCTATTGCTAAGCTTGTTACAGGTCGGGTTATCTTTGTAAAAACAGCATAGCAACATACTCCACAGGAATTGCAGTATTTGGCAGACTGTTTCAATCCATAGAGTCTGCAGGAAGAAGCAATAGAGGGGTGTGTGGTGGTGATCTGAGCATCTAGCCCCTGTCATGCCTGCTCTTGTGGTCCCTGGAGGATGATGGGAACCCCCACTTCATGGAACTCTTAGGCCATGTAGCTTCTTTTTCTCCTTCTCAGCCTAGTCCAGACTCAGAAAGAGGCTAACAGTAGTAGCCACAGCTGCTTAGATTTAAAGGGAGCATCCAGCCCAGCCTTCCCCAGAACCTAGGAGGGCTGTACTTTAATATGCATGACTCTGGGCTCCCTCACTCTGTGGGGTTGAGTACTTACCTGTAAGCACTGGTCTGAAGAATTAGGAAGTATGTAGAGGTGGAGCCTGTATCCCTTGGCTTCTCTCACTTCATCTTGCCTTTGGTCTTTAGTGTTATAATGCACGGCAAAGGTCCTGATTGCTAAGGCTCTATAGAAAATTCATTTTAAGGCCTTCCTTTTCTCCTGAGGCCTGCTTATCAGTTCTAGGTATGAAGCAGACTCATATTCCCTGGGCATGGGAAGGAAGAGGGTCAGTCTCCACTGGCCCTTGCTGTTCCCGAATTGGAGAAAAAAGGAAAAGAGCACTTCCTGGTTACCTGCTGTGGGCATCGCAGGGGCTTTTCACCGGCTGTCATCTTCACAGCCCCCTTGAGCTCAGCTGATGATTGATCTGCAGATGGAGGTCTGCAGTGGAGCGCTCTCTCACTCTTTTTTTCCAGGTCACCTGCAGTGTGTTGGGAGAACGGGTCAAACGCTGGCCTTAGGTACAGCTTCTGTATGCGGCCTCCTGTGTGACTCTCTGAGGTTTTAGCTCTATACCCTGGATCCTCAGGAGACAAGGAACTGCACCTGAGCTTGGTTTCTGACCCACCACTACTGCCTCCTAGCTGGGTGCTTTGGGGTCTGCAGTCAGGGAAGATGTGACTTTCACTTGAAGCTTTCAAAAATGGAAAGCTGGAGAAAAAAAAAATAAGAAGCTATAGCTTCTGAGAATTTGAGGTGGGACATTTTTAAATGGTACCTCACTTCCACAGTGGATTTAGATTCTTTAACAGGCACCGCTACTGGAGAACACTGGGTAAATGGATAAAGAGCTACTGGTACTAGTTACATTAACTATTTGAGCTGAAGGAGAAGCATCATGAAGGGTTAACACTCAAATATGAGCTGTCATGGTTCCAGTCTCCTCATTATCCGAGATAAGAATCCTGTAGCCTGGCAGTTAAGACATGCTATGCATCTGAGGTCCGCTGCAATGGAGACAGCTTCCTCTCCAGGTACACAAAGATTCAGGTCCCAACTCCATCACTTGCATGGACAATTATAACAGATGTTGGTAATACCTAGGTTAGCACTTTAAAATCTCCAGTGGCCCCGAAAGGCCTGTTGTGTTTATTGGGGAAAATGGAGCTTAAGGGACCTATAGCGGGTTCTGTCAGCTGCTCACTGTGCACTTGTGCTCAGAGGCACTTGTGGCAGGGTTTGCATCTGGCTGTCCTCTACAAAGGCATTCCGTAACACATGCCGTGTGCACTGGTGCTGCCTCTCTCCAGCCAGGTGTGCGTCCCGGCAGGCTGCTGTGGCTGTCTCCTGCATGCCTCCGCTTGTTTCTCTGCCCTCCCGTGCCTGGCGAGAGCTCCTTGCAGTGAACAAAAGCAGGATATTGGCAGTAGAAAAGAGGGTGTGTTCTGGTGCTTCCATGGCCTGAGGTGGCGCACAGACCATTGTGAGGGTGTAAGAGAGCCCAGGCCTGCAGTTGGGTACAGATATGCCTGCACTGGCGTCTGCTACAGCAGACTGGAAAAAGATAGGTCCTCCTGACGGAATCCTTGTGCTCCCACCTTGGCTTATGGTTCTCCACACTCATGCCCCATTTTCAATTTGAAAGCATTTGCCGAAGACCTTCCCTGCCTAGCCGTAGGCTTGGATGCTGAGTGTGCCAAGAGGACATAGTATAGGATCCTGCCTCTATTCTCAAGGACCTCATAGTCTGAAGGAGGAGAAGAAAACTTACCCAAGAGCATTAAGTCAGGAGATGGGAGGCAAGAAGGGAGCCTCACTCCGAGTGCCAGCTCCCTGCCAAAAGCCCCATAGTCACCCAGAACCACTGAACCAGCACGGCCACCTCACGTGCTCGCGACCATGTTACCACAAATGAGAAATAAAGATCGGGCAGGTGGCAAACAGTGGTACTGAGGTTGGAACCTGGAGTCTTCCAGGGATAATGTGTGCATCATCTCATAAGCAAAGAACCTGAACCCACAGGAGGGAAGGCTTTATCCAGGAGCACATAGCACTGGGCGCTTGAATTTAGCTCTCTCCTAAATTGGAGCTCATCACGTTCTCTAGGCCCATTGTATCCATATATTCTCTGTACCACACCCAGCTCCCAAGAGCCTGATGAGACACAAGATGTCAGTAGCGCCCATAAATAAGCAGAAAGGCCACAGACTTGGAACAGCACCCACAGGCAGTTGGGTGCTCCGTGTTCCAGGGCTTGCTTCTCTAGTCCTAGCTCAGCAGCTTTCCACTGCTGCTTCAGCTCACCCCAACTCCCTTGTAAGCACCGCACTCAGGAACAGCAGCACTGGGGGGCCTCTCACCCCGTGTGGTTCAGTTTAGAGCCTCTACATGTTGATATAGGGGCACCTTGTGTCTGTCTCACATCTCTGCGTTGCCTAGCAAGTTAATACAATGTCGTCCTTCATTGTGAAATGCTTTTGCAGACATACATTAAACCCATTTGGTCCTCTATTTATTTATTTATTTATGGTTTTTTGAGACAGGGTTTTTTTGTGTAGCCCTGGCTGTCCTGAAACTGCTCCATAGACCAGGCTAGCCTCTAACTCACAGAGATCTGCCTGGTTTTGTCTACTGAGTGCTAGGATTAAAGGGGTGTGGCCACCTGGTATTTTTTAAGATGGGTGCATTCTTTCTGTTGCCCCCCACACACACACTCTCTAGCCTTGGCTGTCCTGAACTTCCTTTTTAAAAATTTTTTGTTTTGTTTTTTTGTTTTTTCGAGACAGGGTTTCTCTGTGTAGCTCTGGCTGTCCTGGAACTCACTGTATAGAGCAGGCTGGCCTCGAACTCAGAAATCCGCCTGCCTCTGCTTTCCAAGTGCTGGGATTAAAGGCGCGCACCACCACTGCCCGGCTAAAAATTTTTTAAAATTATAATATAGTTACATCATTTCCCTCCTTGCTTCTAACCCTTCCCATGTTCCACCTTCCTCGCTCAAATTCGTAGCCTGTTTTTCTTTTAATTATTGTTACATTTTTTCTCTAAATACAAAAATAGAACCTGCTCAGTCTGTATAATGTTACAATGTTACTTGTTATATATAGGTTTTCAGAGCTGGCCATTTGGTATTGGATAGCCAGTGAGGGGACACCATTTCTCCCACTTTCAGCATTTCATAGTTGTCTATGGTTCTTTGTCTAGGGTTGAAGCCCTGTGAGCTTTCTTCCCTCCATATTGGTGTGGTTCTTGTTTAGGTAGCTGTGTTGGTGAGACTTCATGGGTATAGCTTCTCTGACATTTCTAGGAGACACAATTGCACATCAAGCTTCCTGTGCTCCTCTGGACCCTCCAGTCCTTCTGTCCAAGGTTGGGCAGTGATCCCTGAGCCTTAGGTGCAGGAGTCAGGTTGTAGATGCATCACCTGGGACTGGGCTCTGGAATCCTGCATTTTAACCAGTTGTGGTTTCATGCAATAGTCTCTGTCCTGCTAGACCGTAGAGCAGGATCCTGACACTGGCTGTTTATAGTGGGATGCTGGTAATTATATCTTATTAACCAGGCTCCTGAGAAAGCCAGATATAGTGGTGTAAATGCCCTTAATACCAGATCTCTGAGTTACTGGCCAGCCAGGGCTATAGAAAGGCCCTGCCTCAAAAAAGCCCCTAAGAGAATGTGGGTATAGTGGGAAGTTGAGGCAGGAGGATTGCTGTGAGCTCAGGACTAGCCTGCCCTACAAAGTGAAAACTAACAAAAAAACAAACAATAACAAGGTGTGCATGGTGGCACACACCTTTAATCCCAGCACTCAGGAGGCAGAGGCAGGAGGATCTCTGAGTTGGAAGGCAGCCTGATCTACAGAACAAGTTACAGGACAGCCAGGAGTACATAGAAAAGCTGACTCAATAAAAATAAACAAAAGTTGTTGAAAGCTACCTAACTAGTACAGTGACTATCCAATGACACATGCGCTATCACGTTTAATTGCAGTTAATATTGTGTCCCAGCTGCACTGTGCCTTTTATATAAGCTGGCTGTACATTTTATACATACTGTCTCATTAATTTTCACAGCAATCTATTTACAGATGATGAATTGATCAGAGAAGTAAAGTATATTAGATACTTACCCAGGCATAATTATTAAGTGGCAGGGCTGGGAGCCCTATGGAAGGGCTTCCCTGTGTGACCTCTGAGAAGCAAAAATGTAGCCAGTGTGGGTCAGACAAAAGCCTTTGCCGATTAGATTACAGTAAGCAGTCTACCCAAACAGGTGTACAGACCTTCAGTTCCTGCTATCTGAGAGGTTATACACAAAGAATTCTTGAGCCCCAACATAGTAAGACCTATCTCAATAAAAAGGAATCTGGCTAAAAGGAATGAGGTTCATTGGCTGGATGGGCAGGGAGCTGAGTCTTAGCTGTGTGTGCTGGGTAGGCTTAGAAAGGAGATAGTGGCCGCCTGTTCTCACAGGTTGACAATACACATCAACTGAAAAGTGGAAATCGCCAACAAGGTGACAACTGTTACTCTTAAGGCTAAGAGGAGTAACAAATTTCACCAGGCATGGACACCTTTAATCCAGTACTTGGGAGGCGGAAGCAGGACAATCTGTGAGGCCAGCCTGGTCTACCAAGCCAGGATAGCCAAGGCTACATAGAGAAACCTTGTCATTAAAAAAACAAAGGGGGTGGGGGGCGGGGTAACAAATTTCATAATCAAATTGTAATCTAAATTAAAATTTGATCAATTGTTACCACAATTGTTGCTCATAGCAATCTCCATTTTCAGTCTAAAGTTGAATCCAGGATTGAGGTATTTATTGGGTTATTGTGTCTTCTACCCACTTTCCTCTTGACTTTTGTAAACTCAATAGAAACCATATCTGTTATTATGAACATTATTATACAGCTCACATATCAGTAGAAATCACTAAAAGGGTTTTTTTTTTTTTTTTTTAAGCTCTTTGTCCTTGTCAGGGCTGGGATGATGGCTCAGCAGTTCTGAGCACTCACAGTGGAGGAACTGGTTTCAGTTCCCAGTGCCACCTGGCTGCTCAGCACTGTCTTCCCCCCCCCCCTCCAGGAGATCTCTCTCACCTCCATGGGCACCAGGCACACATGAAAGCAAACAGTCAAACATGTACAATAGTCTTTAAAATAAAAAAGCTATTTATACTATGGTGCTGACTTAAATGAAAACAGTGGTATAATAAACTATAGAAAAACCTTAAATTGGAGAGAGGAGAGAGAGGGAGGGAAGAGAACAACTCTGGCTAGCTGTACAAAATTAAAAATTGTGTGTGTGCATCCTATTTTGGTATTTACAACTCCAATTAAATAGACATTTCAAATCCTGCCTAGTAGTTTGAGGCCAGTTTGATCAACATAGTTAGGAATGGTAGAGGGGTCTCAACAAAGGAGAGAGAGAAACTGAACAGCAGTCAAGCTGAGTTTGTTATCACAACGCAGAGGCAGGAGGATCAGAAGTTGGGTCTGCCTGGGGCTACAGGTGGGGCTACAGTACTTCAGAGGCTGGCGTTTGCTATGTGTGAGCTTGTCTCAGAGAAAGGGAGAAACAAAGAATGAAAAGGAATGAATGTTTGCTTGTTTACCAAAACCTCACTATGTGGCTGTCCTAGAACTCATAATATAGAGGAGATAGACCTCAAATTCAGAGATCCTCCTGCCTCAGTCTCCCAAGTGCTGGGATTAAAGGAATGTGCTACCATCCTCTATGAAAACTAACTTAAAAAACAAACAAACAAATAAACAAACAAAACACCCAATGCTGGGGCCTGAATGGTGACTCAGTGGGCAAAGACCTCCTGACCAGATTTCAATCCCTGACACACGTAAAGGTTTGGGAGGAGGTAGCCAACTCCACAGAACTGACCTCTGACCAGCTCATAGGGACGCACACACATGCACAAATGTGCACATACACATCATATATATGAACCCAATAATTACTTTTAAGCTCTCTGTGTCTCTGCTGGGCTGGTGCTGTAACTCAGTTGATAGAGTGCTTGCCTAGCCATGAAGCTCTATGCGCCGTCTGAGGCCCTCATAGAACCATGTGTGAGAAGGTGTGGAATATGCTTGATGTATTTTATACACACACACACACACACACACACATACACACGAGAAATTTTTTCAAAACCAGTCGCTTCTGGTGGCTTTTGTTTGTTTGCTTGTTTGTTTCTCTGTGTAGCACTGGCTACCTTAGACTTGCTTTGTAGACCAGCTTTGCCTGGAACTCACAGAGATCTGCCTGCCTCTACCTCCCAAGGGCTTGGCATTAAAACTTTCAATACCATGCCAAGTTTTCTGGTGGCCATTCTTATTCAACCCACTGTCTTAGTCAGTGTTCTATTGCTGAAAAGGTATACTACCTTCTCATAAAAGAAAGCATTTATTTTTTTTATTTATTTATTTATTTTTTTTTGGTTTTTCGAGACAGGGTTTCTCTGTGTAGCCCTGGCTGTCCTGGAACTCACTCTGTAGACCAGGCTAGCCTCGAACTCAGAAATCCACCTGCCTCTGCCTCCCAAGTGCTGGGATTAAAGGCATGCACCACCACTGCCCGGCAAAAGAAAACATTTAATTGGGAGATTGCTTATAATTTCAGAAGCTTTGTCGATTATTATTATGGTGGTGAGCATGGTGGCATACACACACACACACACACACTATATATATATATGCATTCACTATATATATATACATTCATTCCCCCAATAATAAATACTTTGAAGCTCTCTGTCTGGAGCAGTAGCTAAGAGCTACATCCTCATCCACAGCGGAAAAAGAGACACTAGACCAACCTTGTGCTTTTAAAACCTCCAAGTCCACCTCCAGTGACACAGTGAACAAGGGCACACCTCCTAATCCTTCTAATCCTCTCAAACAGCTCTAGTCTGGTGACTAAGGTTTCAAACATATGAGCCTATAGGGGCCATTCTTATCCAAACCACCACACCCACATGCTGAATTTGCCTGATGAACTTTATTATTATTATTATTATTATTATTATTATTATTATTTTAAATTTTTGTTTTCTTGGGGCTGGAGAGATGGCTCAGTGGTTAAAAACACTTGTTGCTCTGCTAGAGGACCTGAGTTCAGTTCCCAGCACCCACGCGGCAGCACATACCTGCTGTAACTCCAGCTCCACGGAATCTGATGCCCTCACACAGACATACAGGCAGACAAAACACCAATAAACATAAAAATAATAAATCTTAAAACAATTTTACTTTATTGTTTTTAACAAATTGAATGTATACATGTCAGGTCCAAAAGAAAGTGGGAACAAATGGCTCACTGTGGTGCCTATAGCATACCAGAGCGCATGCTGGCCTCCAGGCCCACGCAGTATCACAACCACCTTTGGGTCTTCTCAACTCTTCTCACCCCACCCTACCCTACCCGGCTCCTGCTCATGGGCTTCCCGCCCCTAGCTTCTCATTCCCTTGTAACCCTGCCATTTCAGCTGTGAGCTCGCTCTCTCTCCTCTCTCTCCTCTTGGGCCCCGTACAGTCTGCTTTGTCTCCCTCAGATGCCTCTGACTATGCTCTCCCTCATATCCATAATAAAAACCTTTCCCTCTACCATACCTTGGGGAGGGCGTGTCTTCAGTTTGTACAGTGTTTATCTGTGTGTGTGTGTGTGTGTGTGTGTGTGTGTGTCTATGAGCACAGGTGCCATTAGAGCATTGGATGCTGGGAATTGAAGTCCTCTGTGAGAGCAGTGCATGTTCTCAATGCCGAGCCTGGTGAGGAACTTCTCCATATGTAGCTTTTTTGTTTTGTTTTTTTATTTTCCCTCCTCAAGAACACCTTCACAGCTGGGCGGTGGTGGTGCATGCCTTTAATCCCAGCACTTGGGAGGCAGAGGCAGGTGGATTTCTGAGTTCAAGGCCAGCTTGGTCTACAGAGTGAGTTCCAGGACAGCCAGGGCTACACAGAGAAACCCTGTCTTGAACTCCCCTCTCCCCCCCAAAAAAAGAACACCTTCACAGTGCTGTGGTGACTTGGTTTTGAAGTGGGCTGATTGAGGGGTTTTTTTTTTTTTTTTTGGTCCTTGAAACATGGACTTAAGGGATACCTGCACACCCCACACATAAGTTATATGTCATTTTCTGGGAGAGGGGTTTCTTGAGTCTGCGAGGCTTCCCAGTGGGCTCCAGTACTCAAAGCCCCTGCTCCCAAGGGCAGGCAGCACAGCACAGCTGGTTTTTGGAGGCTTTTTTGGTCAGAAGCAGTTTTCCTTGGGAGACCACTAAGCTGTGGCTTTGCTCCATCCTGTCTCTGGAAGAGAGGACTGCCCAGTTTGTCATTAAACTGGGATCCCAGCACCGCCTGTGCGGCCGGCTCTAATGCTCTAACAGCGTCTCTTTCCTGGCCTTGCAGGTGTTCCGAATGCCAGGAATCCCTCACCAACTGGTACTATGAGAAGGATGGGAAGCTGTACTGCCACAAGGACTACTGGGCCAAGTTTGGAGAATTCTGCCATGGGTGCTCTCTGTTGATGACAGGACCAGCCATGGTGAGCTGCCCGTCACAGTCCACCGATAACCCTTCCAGGTCCCGTGGTCAGTCATCATCTGGTATTTTCATCAGGAAGATGATGTCCTTTATCAATTCATTCAACCGTAGGAGTCTACTGAGCCCTTCCTAAAGACAGGTGTAGCCTTGCCTCTGTTTTGTGTGGTCCAGGGGACTATCTGTGATAGCTGTGATTTTGGTTCCTAGTGAGTGAGTTTATTACGTATATGGCAAGCAACAGTAAATGCAGGTGTAGTGTAGCAGCTAGCAGGATGCAGCACATTCACAGGAAACACCATCACATCAGGCATCCTGAGTTCTAGCAGACGCCAGAACAGCCTCATCAGATCAGAGGCTCACAAACAACCCAGCAGAACCACTGCAGAGCCCCAGTGAGGAAGCCAGCTGCAGTTCCTGAATGAGAGAGGCCTGGGTGAAGCTTCCAAGGAAAAGAAGGGAACATCAAGCCAGGTGCTTACAACATCCAGCAGAAAACTGAGACAGAGTCACTGACTGAGCTTTCTTTCTGTGGATGAACATCAGTGGCTGAACTTTCAACCTCTATAAAAACTCTACTGTGGGCACTTTTACAATCGTGACATAAACAGTGGTGACCTCTGTGGAGTGATTTACCCTCCTGTTCTCAAGGACACAGTGTTTTCTTCTTGGGCAGTGTTGCCAATATTTTCTTCCTGTCAGAGCGAGGAGAGCAAGCCTACCCCCAGGCAAGGGCTTTTGGAAGACACTTTGAAGCAAACATGCTTAGGTCTAAAATGGGAGCAGGCAGCCCCGCTTCCAGAGCCAGCTCCTCCAGTGAGTTCATACAGCACCTGACAGAGCGGCAGTATGGTGTCTGTTATACCCTCAAGGACTTTAGCGTACACTGTTGGGTGTGGGTGAGTAGTCGGGGAGAACAGTGCAGTGAGATGGAACCTAAAGGACAGTGTGACAGGTTGAGAGGAGAATGTACCTAGGTCTTGATCAGAGAATTGGGTGGCAGGAACCAGAATGAGCTGGCAGAGACAGGCACTGCTGCCTGTGTATACAGTGGGATTCATGAACAGACTACCTAGCCCTGTGTTGGAGGGATGGGGAGCCCCCACAGTAGGAGGCACTACTGTGGAGACGTGTTCTTATGACTGAGGCCAACAGTTTTCCGTGGTGTTAGAAATGGCAGGCGACATCCCTCTGTCACTTCCACAGAAGCTCTAGGGCAGGGACTACAAGGCTGGATTTTGACGGGATCTGCAGCTCTGTACTTGGGAACAGTGAATTTTGGTGGCTGGCGTCAGCACATCCCTGATGGTCCCCCTCACCAACCATTAGTCTCGTCCGCTCTAACTCCACGGTGTTTCCGTCTGCTCACAGGTGGCCGGGGAGTTTAAGTACCACCCAGAGTGCTTTGCCTGCATGAGTTGCAAGGTGATCATTGAGGATGGGGATGCATACGCCCTGGTGCAGCATGCTACCCTCTACTGGTAAGATGTGCCCCGTGTGTCCTCCAGGAGCAGTGTGAGTTGGGTGAAGGCAATTGGGGTGATGTCCTAGAAGGGCTGCCACACAGAAATGGCCGGGAAGTGCCCTCTTAGGGGCAGCTTCTCACTAAAGGAAAGACTGCAAAGTTGACCTACAACCCCCTATCCAGCTGTCTTGGTTAACAGAAAAAGGCAGCTGAGGCCCAGAGACGGGAGAAGAGTCTAGGACAAGGTTCTTACTGTGAGTCAGGCAGAGCAAGAAAACCCAGTCCATCCTACCTCCAGGCCAGGGTTCTTCCCAGTATTCTCTCTGCTGCTGTCCCAGCTTGTCACCCAAGTCCTAGACTCCTCCTTTTGGACAGCCCATCAAGACTTGTAGCAAAGGCAGTTGTGGTGAGACTGGGGTGGTTGCTGGAGGGCTTCCAGGCAGGCCTGCAGGATCTCAGCCCCCTTTGTGTCCCTCTCCCCAGCGGGAAGTGCCACAATGAGGTGGTGCTGGCACCCATGTTTGAAAGGCTGTCTACAGAGTCTGTCCAGGACCAGCTGCCCTACTCTGTCACGCTCATCTCCATGCCTGCCACCACCGAGTGCAGACGTGGCTTCTCCGTGTCTGTGGAAAGTGCCTCTTCTAACTATGCCACCACCGTGCAAGTGAAAGAGTAAGTGCTTTGAGAGCCTTGCAACAGAGGCTCATGGTCAGAGCCCACAGGTAATCCTCCCAGAGCTTCCTCTCCTCACCATCGTCTTCCTCCTGACCTTGGCTCTTCATGCTTCTTCTGCCCAAGTTGCTTCTGACTTCAGGCTGCCTTCCCGACTTTTCGGGTGTCAGGTTTCATGTCTACTCCTGGAAATTATCTGGCCTGATTAATGCATATCAGCTTGATTGTCATCTGTCCTCCCCACCTGTGGTGGTTTGACAAAGATTGACAACAGAGGCTCATATATTTGAATACATATTGAATATATTTGAATGCTTAGGGAGTGGCATTAGGAGGTATGGCCCTGTTGGAGGAAGTGTGTCACTGAGGGTGGGCTTTGAGGTTTCAGAAGCTCAAGCCAAGCCCAGGGTCACTCTCTCCTAGTTCTTGCAGATCCAGATGTAGAACTCTCAGCTACCCCTCCCTAGCGCCATGTCTGCCTGTGTGCTGCCATGCTTCCTGTCATGACAATAATGAACTAAACCTCTCTCTGAACTATAAGCCAGCCCCACTTAAATGTTTTCCCTTGTAAGAATTGATGTGGTCATGGGGTCTCCTGACAACAATAGAAACCCGAAGACACCACTCCAACATAAACTCCAGAAGGACCTCCCTTTGTCTTATTCAGTACTGTATACAAAGGCTTGACATTAATAGGAAGTTAATTATTGTTTTATTGATTGCATTTGTGAATGGAGAATGAAGAAAATAGGCCCCCAAAAGGGTAAGATCCTACCTTGGGTCTCATCGAAAGATTAGAGGCAAGACTACGTCCATGTAACACCAGGCTTCATTTTCCCCCTGGGTCTGTGTTGAGCCAGAGCCTCAGGGCAGTGAGCATGTGGCAAAGCTACTCACTTTGTGATGGCTGATGGGGAGAGAGAGAGAGAGAGAGAGAGAGCCCTGTAAATACTGTGCGGCTGGATCTTACAGTGCAGGTGAGAGGTTACTAGGATTAAGAATTCAGGACGAGGCGAGATCTATTCTATGGCTTCATTAGATAAAAAGGAGAGGGAATTGTGTTCAGGGCAGAGGGAGACCAGATATCTCTAGGGGTGAGTGTCTGATTGTTTAGTGTATGTTGAAAGAGTAGCCCAAGTGGCTGTTAATATGGAGGAGCTGACTGTGAAAGTCCAGGAGGTCTATTAAGGGCTTTCAGCATCAAGATAATATAACCAGATTGGCGTGTGGAAAGACCACAGGTATGGAGGTTAGAAGGAGAGAGGAAAGGCCCAGAGACATAGAGCTGTTAGGAGGCTCCTACGGTGATCCAGGAGAGAGATGTTGGTAACTATGGTGATGGAGAGAAGGCAGGATTCTCAGAAGTGGGTGGGGGTTGAGGGGAAAAGGGGAGGGATTTTAGGGAACTCCAAATGGGGACAATGTCCAGGTTTCTTGCTTAGGTCAATAGGTCAGTGACAGTGCCCTTCCCTGAGAGGAATTGTTCTGGGGTGGGTACTACATTTCGGGGTAGGTGGCCCTGAGTGTGCGGCCAGGCCACTGGGGGCTGAATACTTGGTGAGCAAGCGAGTACAAGTTTTAGAATGCTTTAATCTCGCCTTAACTCTTGTCCATCTTCAGGGTCAACCGGATGCACATCAGTCCCAATAACCGAAATGCCATCCACCCTGGGGACCGCATCTTGGAGATCAATGGGACCCCTGTCCGCACTCTCCGAGTAGAGGAGGTACAGTATATGTCCAGTCTGTCTGTGGGCCTGGTGCATAGAACAGGCCCCCTGAAAGATCTGGCTATGGCTTTTACTTTTTCCCATACCAGACAATCTTAGCACTGAGCCTGTGACAACCAACCTAACAGATTTCCGGGGCAGAAGATATGAGCTGACAGGGAGGTGACAGGGTACCAGACAGAAGCATTAAATGACCTCTGGCAGCCAGAGGCTACTACCTCTAGACAAATTAAATGTTGGGTACACTTTGCTTAGACTGGGTGGGCAGTAGGTAGCTTCAGGTAGGACAGCTTGTGGAAACCGACCTTACCTTGCTGTTGGCCACAGGTGGAGGACGCAATTAACCAGACAAGCCAGACACTTCAGCTGCTGATTGAACATGACCCTGTCCCCCAGCGCCTGGACCAGTTACGGCTAGATACCCGGCTTTCTCCCCACATGCAGACTACTGGACATACTCTCATGCTCAGTGCCTTGGACACCAAGGAGAATCAGGAGGGGACACTGAGGAGACGTTCTCTAAGGTGCTGCTCTGTCCCCTCTGTCTTATTCCTTGTCTACCCCTCAGAGGCTATATTGGCTTTTGGAGGCCAGCAGCCTTAGGAAACCAGCAGGCCAGGGTCAGGATGTGAGACTTGAGCTGACACAGCTACCATGTGGGACTCACAGTTCATAGATTTCTGTATAGAAACAGGTGTCTACCAGGTTTCCTTAGAAACCACAGAGTCAGAATCTTGATGTGGTAGCACATTTCTGTAATCCCAGCATGTGCAAGGCTGAGGCAGGAGTATCATGAGCTTGAGCTAGTTACAGTTACCTAGTAACACTCTATCTTCTTTTTTTTTTTTTTGATTTTTGTTTTTTTTTTTTGGTTTTTTGAGATGGGGTTTCTCTGTGTAGTCCTGGCTGTCCTGGAACTCACTCTGTAGACCAGGCTGGCCTTGAACTCAGAAATCTGCCTGCCTCTGCCTCCCAAGTGCTGGGATTACAGGCGTGTGCCACCACTGCCCGGCTAGACACTATCTCAAAAAAAAAAAAAAAAAAAAAAAGTTTTTTTTTCTTTTTTTGGTTTTTCGAGAAAAAAAAAAAGTTTTAAAAAGCATTGCCCTTATCCACAATTTCAATACTCAGGAGGCTGGGGCAGGAAGATTGCCGTGAGTTCAAGGCCAGACTGGACAGAATAGAGAGGATCGGGCTGGGGATGTGGTCAGACTACTTGCTAAGCAAACAGGATAACTTGGATCCCTAGTACCCACATAAAATCTCAGGCAAGGCTCTACACGGTCCTCTAACCCAGCACGATGGGGAGTGGAGACAGGAGGATTAGTGGCACTTGCTGGCTGCCAGCCTAGCTCCAGGTTTAGGGAGAAATCACTAAAGGGAACAAGGTGGAAAGTGGCAGAGAACCTGATCTCCGCTGGCCCCTGTGTGCACACAAGTGTACATACACACATCTACATACACACACATATTCTGTCTCTCCCTCTCTAACAGTGTGCACAGGTGCGCACAAACACACACCAAAACAGAAGATTGGGCTCTGTCCATTAAACTTGAGCTAGACGGGAAATTATAACATAACAATCTTTAAAATCCATCATGGAGGAAGTGTGGGGCTGGAAACAAACGGGGCCAAGTAAGTATACAAAAAATTGGTAAAGAAATTGATGGACAGTCGGGCAGTGATGGCGCACGTCTGTAATCCCAGCACTGGGGAGGCAGAGGCAGGCGGATTTCTGAGTTCGAGGCCAGCCTGGTCTACAGAGTGAGTTCCAGGACAGGCAGAGCTACATAGAGAAACCCTGTCTTAAAAAGAAGAGGGGGGGCCGGGTGGTGGTGGTGGCGCACGCCTTTAATCCTAGTACTTGGGAGGCAGAGGCAGGCAGATTTCTGAGTTAGAGGCCAGCCTGGTCTACAGAGTGAGTTCCAGAACAGCCCAGGCTATACAGGGAAACCCTGTCTCGAAGGAAAAAAAAAAAAGAAGAGGGGGAAGGATATACACATACAGGGAAATGTGGCATTTTGGGGGTTGGTTTTTTGTTGTTTTTGTGACAAGATCTTACTATGTACCCCTGGCTGTCCTGGGACTATATAGATCAGGTGTCTTAGTCAGGGTTTCCATTGCTCTAAAGAGACACCATGACCAAGGCAAGTCTTATGAGGACAACATTTAACTAGGGGTGGCTTACAGGTCCAGAGGTTCAGACCATAATCAAGGCGGGAGCATGCCATCATCCAGGCAGGAAGAGGGCTGGAGGAGCCCCAAAATTCTACATCTTGTTCCAAAGGCAAACAGGAAAACACTACTGTCTTCCAGGCAGCTAAGATGAGGGTCTCAATGCCTACCCCCACAGCGACACACCTACTCCAACAAGGCCACACCTCCCAATAGTGCCACTCCCTAGGCCAAGCATTCAAACCACACCAGGCTAACCTCAAACTCATAGCGTTTACCTGCCTCTCTGCATCTCTGTGTGCTGGGTTAAAGGCACTGCTATGCCCAAACACATGTTTTAAGACTGGGGGGCAAACATCCCCAAACCCAAAGCCTGGAAAGTCTGTGGAGGGCAACAGCTACCTTGTGCGTGAGCCCTGAGTAGGCTGCTTACAGGACTGGAGACAGGTCCCCATGTTCTCAGGCGGAAATATCTATAACATTCATTTCCTTTGGTACTCTGTTCCCTGTTTCTGCATCTGTGATGTGGGGTTCTGTAAGAGTTATATGTAGCAAAGGACACAAGGTTGTACAGTGCCGGGTTCAGCACTCCTAATATCACATGCTGTCAGAACTAGGAACCAGATACTTCTCCAGTCCCTGGCTCCGATGGGCTGAATCAGCCAGGCCCTTTTGTCTGGCTTCTCACACAACCTCCCCGCAGATCGTTCCTGACTACTCTCGGCCTTGGCCAGCATGACTGAGTTAGGAGAGGCAAGGAAGGTACCAAAGGGCAGGTGGGCTGGAAAAGGGAAGATATGGGTGACTAGAGATCTGCTCATGTAATTTGAAGAGCCTCTATTCAGAAAGGGCAGCTCACTTTGTGTGTGCTCTGGGCAAGCAAGGCAGCAGCACAGGACAGTGTCAGCGTTTTTCTTCAGTAAGTCAAGAATAACAGTCACTAACTATGCAACTCACTGGCCACTTTTGTGAATGTACACACAATAGCTTTATTGCTATAAAAATCATGCCTGTTTATTATTTTAAAATGTAAGCGACATAGGCCAGTACAGATTTATTCAAGATTGGACCTAAGATGCCATTTGCCCCTTCCTTTTGTGGATGGAGGCATCTGTCACTGTATGGTACCTTGAATCAAGCAGCCGTGGGGCTAGAAACAGAGTCTAAGGGAGTGGAGCACCATGTCTAGAGCACCATGAGCTAATAGACGCTAATCATCCTGTATATGAAGTCCTCAGTCCATCGACCCCAGCTGCTTCCCTGCACTTCTCAGTGCAGGATGGAATCCATGGTGGCTCACTTCCCCACGGAGATTCACTTCTAGTCTCCTGATTCCCGCTTTTCATGCATTTTTACTATGATTAATATTGTCTGCAGCCCCCAAATAGCAGTAAGAACCCCCTCCCCCAGAGATACCATCCAAATTACAACCGCTGGAAATACCAGGTGTCCCCGAGCCTCCTGTCACGCTGTGTTGCCTGCTCTCACCCTTCCCTCATCCTCAGGCGCAGTAACAGCATCTCCAAGTCTCCTGGCCCCAGCTCCCCCAAGGAGCCCCTGCTCCTCAGCCGAGACATCAGCCGCTCAGAATCCCTTCGCTGCTCCAGCAGCTGCTCACAGCAGATCTTCCGGCCCTGTGACCTGATCCACGGGGAGGTCCTGGGGAAGGGCTTCTTTGGGCAGGCCATCAAGGTGAGCACAGGAAGCAGCTGCTGCACTCTTTGCTGCCACCAACTTCCTTTACCCTTTCTTTCAAAGCTTTACTGTGTGTATGATGTTTGTGTTGGGGTCAGAGGACAACTCGGAGGACTCTACTCTCTCCTACCTTTACATGGGTCTGGGATCCAACTCTGGTCATCAGCCTCGTGTGGCAAATTTGCCTGTTGAGCCATCTCACAGCCTTCTTACCTTTTTACCTTATACTGCCACACTGCAACTCTGTAGGACACCGGCCTCCTTCCTGGCTGTGAGTGATGGTGTCTGAGGTGCCCTTTCTGTCCTCGTAGCCACCTACGAGCAGCAAGGCTGCTATAGTGAGTAGCTCTGGAAACTCACGCCGCCAATCAGGGAGGGTGTGCTGAGTGCCCACAGCCTCCAGGTTGCAGGGCATGCTACAAGGTGAAGGCTCCTGCCACCCTGGTGAGCTCAGGAACTAATCTTTTTCTCTTTCTCTTCTCCTCCTCCTCTGCGGAGAGCTGGGAGGGGGGGTCAGGTAAGCCTGTACGTCAGCTTTCCAGACAGCAGGGATGGAAGGCTCACCTCTGACCCACCCAGCTCCCTGGTGCATGTCTGTGGTGCTGACACCCTGCCCCCAGACTCTGCCCACCCAGGGATTCACCCCTGTGCCAGATGAGCAAAGCCCCTGCTTGGCTTGGCAGCAAACCCTCCCATCCTTCCCGGTTTCCTTTTTTAGAGTCCTGGCTTTCCCTTATGCATGCCCAGCATTCTAGGGGAAAAGATACACTTCCTTCCTGAGTCCTCTTTGCCCTGTGCTGTTTTCTACACATGATCTCTGGCTAGTCTGTCCTCCGAGGAACGGGAGGACACTGCAAAGAGTTTTGTTTTGTTTTGTTTTTTTGCTTTTTCTTTCTTATTTTCTTCCCTCTGTTGCTGGAGGTCAAACCCACCCAGGACCTTGAGCATGTCAACAGAGTTCTCTACTACTGAATTACTCCCTTAGTCCACAGATTGTCACAAACAGAACACCAGAATTTTCTCTGGTCTCTGCACTGTTAACACTTGCCCTTCCTGTAGGTGACTCACAAAGCCACAGGCAAAGTGATGGTCATGAAGGAGTTAATTCGCTGTGATGAGGAAACCCAGAAGACTTTCCTGACTGAGGTAAGAAATGAGGTTGGACTTTCCAGCAGACCTATACTTGAGGGGCTGAAACAAGAGGATCATGTGACCCCGAGAGTGAACCCAGGCCAGATGTGGCAACACAGTGAGACCCCATGTGGAACAGAAAGTGAAATAGGGGTGTTTTTTCAAAAGGAAACTTGCTGCCAGACCTAGTAGCCCAGTCCTGTCACTGCAGCTACTTTGGAGGCTAAGGCAGGAGGACTCCTGTTCAAGGACTGGAAGTTCAAGGCTAGCCTAGGCAACATAATGAGGCTGTCTCAAATAAAAGTAGGGGAGGGGGGAGGCTAGAGGAATGCCTCAGCAGGTAAGAGCATGTACTGCTCATGCAGAGGACCTGGGTTCTGTTCTCAGTACCTACACAGTGGCTCACAACCATCCATAACTCCCGTTCTGACCCACAGTGACTCCAGCACCAGGCACACACACACTACTCATGCACACGTGGAACCGAACACTCACACACACAATGAATGATAGATAACTCAGAATTGAGCTAGGGAAAACCCAGGGATAGAGAGCCAGCACAGCCTGCAAGGCACTGGGTTCCATCAAGAGACAGGACAAGGGGAGGGAGAAAGAACAGAATGGGGTGGGGGGAGTCTGGGAAGAAAGGGTGAAAAGAACGAGAAATCTCATTTCAGCCACTATTTTATTACTAAAAAAAATAAACCTGAAGGTTTATTTTGTCTCAGTCTTTTCAAGTATCGATATTATTATTTATGTGTGTATGAGTATTTTGTCTGCATGTATGTCTGCATATCAGAAGAGGCCGTGGGACTAGAGGTATAGGTAGTTATGAGCAGCCATGTGTTTGCTGTTGATTAAACCCAGGTCCTCTGGAAGAGCAGCCAGTGCTCTGAAACTTTGAGCCATCTTCCCAGCCCTCAACCATTATCTTAAAACCTGGGCAGAGAGTCTGGTGTGGTAATGCACACCTTTAGTCTCAGCACCCTCAAGAGGCAGGTGGAGCTCTGAGTTCAAGGCCAACCTTGGCTACACAGTGAGTGCCAAGCCAGCCAAGGATATTAGAAAGACCTTAGAGAGAGAGAGAGAGAGAGAGAGAGAGAGAGAGAGAGAGAGAGAGAGGGAGAGAAACAGCTAAGGGGAAAGACTCTTCTAAATTACAGTGCATCTGTTGAGTGCACACTTACTAAAGACACTACAAGCCAGTCTAAGGTGAGATTCAGGTTACAGGGGTGATCGTATGAATGTACCAGTTTAATACAGGCTGTTATGGTCGCCACCAAGTACCTTGAAGTGGGACTCCAGGGAACAGAAACTCCATCCCATGAACATCTCATTTGTACTGCCTCTCTCTCCTTAGGTAGCGGCAGCTGGGGACACTGGGGCAGCTGCAGTGGGCCAGCGGGGCTTCCTGCTCGGCACCATGTCAGGCCTCCATCTCACTCTTGGGCTCTCCCACCTGGTTTCTGGAGCAGTCCTAGAAAAGCAGGGCCCAGTGTGTAAAATCTGTGGCTGTGCTCATTTTGTCCCGTGAGGCTGGACTCATTTCGTCCCCTCTCCTCCAGGTGAAAGTGATGCGAAGCCTGGACCACCCTAATGTGCTCAAGTTCATCGGTGTCCTGTACAAGGACAAGAAGCTGAATCTGCTGACAGAGTACATCGAGGGGGGCACGCTCAAAGACTTTCTGCGCAGTGTGGTGAGCACGTGACCCCATCCATAGTCAGGAAGAGCTTTGGTGGGTTATCAGAGGGACACCTGTGCTCATTACTCTGGAACCTTGTGGGTTAGGGACCTTGTTTGCCCTCAAAGGTGTGTACTGGGAGGGACTGGAAGGCTTCTGTAGCACACATGCTGGCCAATGGAGTCTAGACCAAGAGCTGGGATGGACTCCTCTAACAGACATTCTCCTACCCTGCAGGACCCGTTCCCCTGGCAACAGAAGGTCAGATTTGCCAAAGGCATCTCCTCTGGAATGGTGAGTCCTACCAACAGCCTTGGGCATGTGTAGAGTAAGGTACGGGGATTGCAGGCTGCTCTGGAAGGCAGGCGCCCATCGAGGGGGCTGGAACATTCACCAGCTGCCTACTGAATTTCTTTCAGTGCCAAGGAAATGTTGGCTACCTACTCTCTTTCAGTCAACAATTCTGTTCTCAAAGGATTTCAAATCTCTTTAACACCAAACGGCATGAACAAGGCAAACCATAGCGCAGGGCACCCTGACCTTGCTGTCAGAGAGGTGCCCGTGTGCTAAGGAACCTGGGAGTAAGCACCTTACTACCTAGAAAATATGAGGAGAGAGGAGGGGACACGGATTCAAGATGAACCCTGAAGAAGGAGCCAGTAGTAGATGCAAGTTCCTGTTGAGTATTGTGGGAATGAGTCTAGCCATCCGTACAACTGACAGGTGCTAATGACGTGACTGTTCCACACAGCAGGGGGTGGGGGGAGGGCTGCACCCCAGAGTGTGCTCCTTCCTCCAGGATCCTTTGTTTACAGTGAAGCAGTGAGGTAGAAAAGAAGGGGCTGGGTCCTGGGCTTGTCTGGAGTTCCAGGGTAGTCACCTAGTTCAGCAGTGGCCAGCACATGAGAAGATGGCTCTGCAAAGGGTTGGCCCTGTGGAGGCTGGGAGGGACTCACAGCACACAGGGGTCTCAGGAAAAGGGGGGACATGGGGGAAGTATGCCTTTGAGGAGGGGTTGCCTCTGTGGGCCTAGGAACAGTGACACAGTAGTACAGGGGGGCTGGGGAAGGGAGCAGTGTCACCTTCCCCATCTACAGGGAACAGAAAGACTAAGAAAATAGCTCCTAAGAGTGACACGGGAATGTCTAGTAAAAATAGTTTAGAAATGGCTGGACAGGAAGAGGGAGGGGCTGAAGAACAGACAGAGGAGGAGGGTGTCTCAGGGGAGGTGAGTCAGGAGGTCATTTCTTCCCCACCACAGGCAGGAAAATCCAAAGTGGCTGGAAGCAGACCCTGGAGGAGGAGGGGGGAACAGTGTGTTTGAGGGTGCTCACTTTAGACTGCCTCAGCTATGTAAAGGGTGGGGATTCAGGCCAGTAGAATTGGAGACTGCTGGAAAACCTGGGCAGGAGCTGGCAGTTTTCTGTTGCTGTTAGGACACAAGTGTGGCTTGTGGGTGGAGATGGGAAGTTAAACAGGCTTGGCCTAGAAGACAGGAGTAGCTGGGGGTTGGGGGAAGGGATGTTGGAAGGGCGTGGCCTGGGAGACCAGGCTCCATGGCTCCTGCTTCTGTTGCAGGCCTACTTACACTCCATGTGCATCATCCACCGGGATCTGAACTCACACAACTGTCTCATCAAATTGGTACGTCCCACTGTGCTGCCTGGGGATATCCCTCTGGCTTCAGACCAGACACACCACCTATGGGCTTCTATTTTGGGCTTTCTGCTACCTCAAGTGCCTTTTGCCATCCCCATCTTATGGAGGCTCTCAGAGACACACATGCAGGCACAATTTCACCTCCCTCCCCAGGAGCAGCCCTTGAAGTGATTGGTAGAAGGGATTAGCTTGCCTGGCTGGCAGGCCAAAGGCCCTGGGCTCAATCCCCTACACTGATTTAGTGTGGCAGGAGTCTGGGTGTGGATGGGGCTGAATTCCTGTCTGTGTAGAGCTCTTGCCTAATAGCAGGCCCTAAAACAGTTTGCTGATCCCTCTTTACAACACGGACGGACGGACGGACGGAAGGACGGGCTGCAGCCCTTGCTCCATATAGCCAGCATGAGGCCAGCGTTCCTCAGTTACAGCTGTCTCCTGCCGACTTCCTTCCACAGCAATATGAAATAACCGTAACCCCTCTTCACACGACTGCCCCATAGCTGCCTCCTCCCTTACCGCCTTTGCCTGACCTTTTCTCTTAACCTATTCTGGCAACTACAAGTCCTTGTTAAGAACAAGACAAAGGGCTGAAGATAGACAAGAAACCCTTACCCACCTGCGCTGCACTCTGCAGGTCCCTGAGGCGCCTCCTCCTTTAGCTTGGAATCTGCTCTAGGCAGATACCAGACTGACAAGAAAAACCCACAAAGGCCCAGCCACCCGCTCCCAGGAGAGCTTTCTGGTGTGACTCTCTGCTGTGTAACTTCTCTCCTTGAAGGTGGTCTCTCTTGCCTATGCCCACACCCCAGGGACAGGTTAGAGAAGCCCACACCCCAGGTCCTGACCTGGCCCTTGTCTTCTTACCAGGACAAGACGGTGGTGGTAGCCGACTTTGGGCTGTCGCGTCTTATAGTAGAAGAGAGGAAAAGGCCTCCAGTAGAGAAGGCCACCACCAAGAAACGCACTTTACGCAAGAGTGACCGCAAGAAGCGCTACACTGTGGTGGGAAACCCCTACTGGATGGCCCCCGAGATGTTGAATGGTAAGTTCTGAATCCCTGGAGAGAGAAAAGAGCCAGAGAGAAGACAGGAGCCACATCTTAAATTGAGTGCTGTAAGCTGGGGAAGCCTGCGACAGGGACAGGCACTCAGCGGGTGGGCGGGCAGTCTCCCAGGCTTGGCCAAGCCAGGCCTCATAAACTCCTTTCCCAAACACAGCTGGGAAAGCAGCATGTCATCCTGGGTGGAGGTGAGCTCTAAGGATCTTTTGTCTCCAAATGGCCCAGGCTGTTCAGAGCTCTAGCCTTAGCCTCCTCTCTCTCCAGATCAAGAACTGAAGTATGGTGCCCCCTGGTGGATGCTGGCTAGCAGTGGGTTGCCTGGCTACCTAACCCTGGCTCATGATCAGAGTCTAGAAGAGCCTGAACCTGGGTGCAGTTCTTTATCACACAGTCGATGGCCCCTGGGCACCTTTTGGCTGCTGTGGCCCAGTTTTTGGCTCTGGAACCTGACAGCCACTTTCCTCTCTTCCCCAAGGCAAGAGCTACGATGAGACAGTGGATGTCTTCTCTTTTGGGATCGTTCTCTGCGAGGTAAGCTCAAACTCAGACACCCGAGCAGCCCTGCCTCCCTGAGATCTGGGTTGCCCTCCTACAAGTGAATAGTTTGCCTCAAAATCACTGGTTAGGCTGCAGCATAGCCCAGTATCCCTCAGAGCCCTGAGTCAAGTAGACACAGTGAAGCTTTTCTCACTCCTACAAAATTATGAGGGAGAGGAGAAACACACAAGGGTTAGAATAATTAAAGTATTTTACAAAGTTGCTTTCTTCAGTAGATTGCAGTGAAGGTGATGGCAGCCAAAGGGTTTCAGACATCAGTCAAACCCAGCCCTCACCTTGTCGAGGCTTGACCTGGTAGAGGATAGAGCCACAGCGGGATATAGCAGGGTAGGGTAAGTGGAAGCTTCTAGCTTTCAGGTACCAGTTACCAACATTGCTTCTGCTGCAGGGAGGCCTCTTGTAAACCCTCCCCAGTATCCAGACTCAGTGTAGAGAGAGATCTGCATTAGCATGGTAAGGAGAGGTGGGGCAGAAGGCTGCCCTCCCTCTAATAGGGTTCTGCCTGCCCTGGGCAACTGTCTACAAGAGCATCCCTTCCTCCTCTGTCTGTGGCCTCTGGAGACCGTCCTGACCATCCATCTTGTTGCTTGCAGATCATCGGGCAGGTATATGCTGATCCTGATTGCCTGCCCCGCACACTGGACTTTGGCCTCAATGTAAAGCTTTTCTGGGAGAAGTTTGTCCCAACAGACTGTCCCCCAGCCTTCTTCCCCCTGGCTGCTATCTGCTGCAAACTGGAGCCTGAGAGCAGGTTGGTGTCTCACCCCTTTCTCTCACTTTACAGCCCTCAGGGCCTGAGACGCACGCTTTAGATCGTCCCATGCCCTTCCCTGGACAAGCAGTAGAATCCTTGAGCTTGAGAGGAAACTGTTAAACCCCTGAAGCCCCAAGAGCTCTGCCATGCCACATTAGGGAAGAGAGGTAGCAGAGAAGCAAGAGGCTGGACAGGATGGAGTCACAGACATTAGGAGCAGTGGGATTTTTTGTTTTGTCTTTTATTTTTTATTTTTATTTTTTTTTATTTTTTTTTTATTTTTTTATTTTTTGGTTTTTCAAGACAGGGTTTCTCTGTGTAGTCCTGGCTGTCCTGGAACTCACTCTGTAGATCAGGCTGGCCTCGAACTCAGAAATCTGTCTGCCTCTGCCTCCCAAGTGCTGGGATTAAAGGCGTGTGCCACCACCGCCCAGCTTGTTTTGTTTTTTAAAGAAAATCTAAGTGAGGTGTGTGTATCCACAATAGACTGTGTGGAATGAATGGGGCTATGGGTTCAGCTCTCAGCTCTAGGGGTGGCCAACAAAAGGCAATTACAGGGACTGGCGGTGTATCTGAGGAATAGAGGGGACTTGCCTGGCGTGTGCCAAGTCCTGGATGTCACCTTTAGCAAGCATACATGAGCAAATGCTCCACTCACCACATGCCCTCATAAGACATGGAGTCATTAATTTTATATCATGTGACTTTTATCTCAAAAAATGCTTATAACTCTTAAAATAGGGTCTGGGGACGTAACTCAGTACTGTACTTGGCTAGAATGCATGAAGCCTTGGGTTTGCTCCCGGCCAGTGTGTAAAAACTGGGCATGGGGGTGAGTGCCTCTGAAGTCAGAAGTTCAAGGCCAGCAGGCATGGTGGCATACACTTTTTTTTTTTAAAGATTTATTTATTTTATGTATATGAGTATACTGTTGCTCTCTTCAGACACACAAGAAGAGGGCATCAGATCCCATTAAAGATGGTTGTTGTTACCATCCCAGGACTTGGAAGGCAGAGGCAGGTGGATCTCTATGAGTTTAAGAGCAGCCTGGTCCATAGGAAGTTCCAGAACAGCCAGGACTACATAGTGAGACCGTGTCTACAAAGGGAAGCAGGGGCAGGAATATCACTCAGTGATACAGTACTTGCCTAGAATGTTCAAGGCCCCAGGTTCTATCCTCAGTACTACATAGGCAGCTTCACACACATGAAGAGATGCTACCTAGGGAATGATTGTGGGGCCTGTAGATAAAGCATCTAACCTTGGATAATAAAAATAGACTTAGAAGCTATCTTAGTTACTTTTCTGTTGCCATGACAAAACACCATGAGCAAGACAATTTATAAAAGAAAGCATTTAATTTGGGGATTGCTTACAGTGTCAGATGTTGAGTCTGTGATCATGGTGGGGAGGCATGGCAGCGGGCAGTGGGCAGCGGGCAGCAGGCAGCGGGCAGCAGGCGTGGTGCTAGACCACTGTCTGATCCACAAGCAGGGTCTGGCATGGGATTTTGAGTCCTCAAAACCTACCCCAATGACACACCTACCCCAACAAAGCCAGACGTCCTAATCCTTCCCAAACAGTTCCATCCCATAGCCTATGGTGACCATTCTCCCTCGTGTAGCTTGGTGATAGAGCTCTCACCTAACATAGGGCAGGGCCTAGGGGGGAGGGGACTTACAATTTTCCTGTTGTTTGCAGATGTTTATTTTTGAGATGGGGTCTCATGTCACCCAGGCTGGTTCAAATTAGATATAGACTTGAAGCTGACCTTGAACTTCTCGCTTTCTTGCTTCTACTTCCTAAGTGCCTAGGATAACTGGTATACACCAACATGGCCAGTTACTATACTGAGAATTGAACTCAGGGCTTTGTGGGTGATAGACAGGCACTGTACCGACAGGGCTCTATCACCAGCACCCAAGGTGTCTTTTAATAAGTATAGAAACCAATCTCAACCTTTGCTTGTTGCATTCACTCTAAGACATGAGAGGGTCACATCTCTTTGGATGTTTTGCCTTAAGGCATGATCTCTAGCCTGGCCAGACTTGTCATGGTGTTGCTTTGCATATTTACAGCAAGAGGGTCGAGGGTTTGAGGTGGCGGGACCTGGGAATGGGAGACACATCTCGTACCCATTCCTCCCACACTCACGTTCTGCCTGTTGTTCTCCATCCCTTCTCTTTGCAGACCGGCATTCTCAAAGCTGGAGGACTCGTTCGAGGCGCTCTCCCTGTTCTTGGGGGAGTTGGCCATCCCACTGCCAGCAGAGCTGGAAGAACTGGACCACACCGTGAGCATGGAGTATGGCCTAACCCGGGACTCGCCACCCTAGCCCTGGTCCATCCCCCTGCAAGGGGACATTCCACAGCCAGCATTGCCCCCTCTGCACCCTGTCCTTGCAGAGAGCAGGACTGCCTAAGTTTCCTGTGGATTGACGGCTTGCTTAGAAGCACAAGCCATCCCTTCTACCTCCCCAGGAGGCACTTGGGTGCAGGGAAACAATTCTCCACGGGTTTGGGGCCTAGTTTCTATCTGTAAATCCAACTCACCTGAAGCTGTGAAGAGGATAAAAGAGCCTGGATTCTAGACCGAGAGTCTGTTACTAGGGACTGCTCGGCCTCTGTGGATTGAGAGTCTGGGAGGCTGTAGCTTTACACTAATCAACATGACCTGGGCCTGCTGGGCAAGATGACGGAGTGAACTGGCCTGAGCGCTCTGGAGTCTGGTTCAGCAAGGAGCAGGACTTCAAGCGGTAGTATGAGTAACAGAAACGGGGAACCTTCAAAGCATGTGAAATGACAGTAGTGATTTCTCCTTCCATCCCGGGCCATGCCCTTTGGAGCAGGTTTTGAAGAGTCTTAGTGTGTGGTGAAACCTACAGGATCCAAAAAAAAAAGGACTGGTTCCTGCTCACCAGCCCAGGGCCAGCCGCATCAGTGTGTGGAGAGCTTCAGCTTCCTGTCTCAACAAGCAGTCACTCACAAAAACACCAAAGAAGCTGGGGCTGGAAACAAAGAGGCCCTGCCCTCTAAAAGCCCCATATCCAGGCTGGTGGGCTCATGGGTTCTGGGTGCCAGTATGGTCTGCCTCAGACTTTGGGTCTAAGCAGGGAGAAGGGGGTTCCATCAATTTCTTTGCACCCTGTGGCAGCTACTGCACATCTCTAGAATGTCTGGTCCAGGCAGCAACTCAGGACGGGCATGGTGGCTGCTGAGTCCCCAGATGCGAAGACAGCTTCCTGAGCTGGGCCTTGTAGATTCTACCTCTTTTGTTGCTGGTCCAGCTTACTTCCTGAGCCACACTTGAGGGCCAGGGGCATGGGAAACTCTGGGGGCATTTTCCACCCCTGGCTGCCAGGTGTCCTGGGACTCTGTAGCTCTCCAAGGTTTGTCATCTCCTAAGCAGGAGCTCACACCATATTTAACAAATTGGGAATGGGTTTGGTTATAAGTCCGTGTGATGGGTTGTACTGATGAGGGGTCTGGGAAGAGCAGTTGCTGTTATTAGCTTTTATCTGTGGGGTGATATGTGAACTATTTTGTACATAGATGAGATGAATTATGGGATGGGACGTCTTTGGCCACTGTTATTGCTGTGTGGACTGTACTTGTGTGTGGAGTTTGCAAACTCACTGGAGGGGGAATCCTGAACTCCCAACTGCAGCATGGTTCAGCATCCTGTAACCGATTATGCTTGCGCTGTCCCCAGCAAGTGTGGGCATGGCGGGCCTGCGCTGGGCCATGAAGCAGACTAAATAAATTAAGCAGTTAATATAGCAATGACAGAGAGTACAAAAATGACTCAGGACCTGACTTAAGCATGGAGGAGAGTGGGACAGAGAATTCCGGCTGGCGGTCACCAGGGCTTGGTTCCCAGCACCCACATGGGTGGGTCTCTACCATCTGTACCTCCAGTTCCAGGGGCTCTCCACCTCATCTCAGATCCGTGGGCTCCTGCACACACGTGCTGTACACGCATGCTCTTGGGCACATTCACATTTTAACATGTTTTAAAGAACCATGGTCTGCTGGCCTCTTTCACATAATTTATCAGTAATCCAGAGATCATACACATCCACTTGAGATAGCCCTTTTGAAGAGCAGGTTGATGACCTCAGTTTAGGCCCACAAAGCTATTAGGCCTGGATCTCAGCTGCTGACCCAGTCCTCGGGGGCCTTCTGCTTCCAAAGCTGTTGCACCAAACCGCTGGTCCAAATAATGTTTGGTAAGCCCCATAGCCTCTGCCAAGTGTGGTAGTATGTGTTTATAAGTCTACACATGACATAACAGAGGCTGGGGGATCACTATAAATTCAAGGCCAGCCTAGTCTACCTAGTGATTTTCAGGTCAGCTATGGATACAGCACCGAGAGCCAGGCCTAATAGCTTTGTAGGCCTAAAATGAGGTCATTTTTGCTGGATCTCACACCCAGCCAAAAAATTTTTTTTCTATAAACCCAAAGATAATTTACCAAGCATCCTATAGTAGAAGACTTCAGATCAGGAGTAGAATACATGTTGGCAGTATTGCTGGCACACGCCTTTAGTCCCAGCAAAGGCAGGTGCATCTCTTGAGTTTGAGGCCAGCCTGAGCTGTTACACAGAGAAACCAAGAATGGAATAGAACACAGCCCCTAGTAAACACCTCATCTGAGGTTCCCGGTGCTGGATATACTTACAACTCAACCTGTTGCTGAGGTCTACTGATAAAACTTAACTAGTCCTGTGCCTTCCCAACACCCACAGCTTCATTCCCAGCCTTAGGTACGACCTGCAAGAGCCATTGGCTGCTGTAGAACTGCCAACTGCCCCTTTGTCTCTAACCCCAACAAAGGCCGTTAGGAGTATTCATCCTAAAACCTTGTTCTACCTTGGAAAGAAACTGAAGGGCAGGAGACTTAAGGGATCAACTTCTTGTGGCTTCAACTTTTTAAGATATCCATGGTGACCTTGACATGAAGCTTCTAGCAGTTCAGCTATTACTACCTCCCAGTGACTAGGAAGTGACCAAAAAGGCAAAAGTATGGACAAGGTTATTTGGGGAGCATTCCCACCATCACAAAAATGTCCAAGGTAAAACCATGTTTTGTGTTTATACAAGTCAAATGCAGAGCAATTTGCCATAGTTCATACACAGGTGTCAGAATGAGGTATATTAAACATACGGAGAAATACTTTCATAGGAAAGTAGGAAGTAGTACTGTTCTCTTTCCCACAGTCAGCAACACCGTGGGAACCCTGAGATCCAGGCCCTCTCATAAATGGCTCTAGAGAGCAGCCTGGTGAAGCCTGCTCTCAGTGTCAGGAGTAGAAGGGCTCCTGGCTGGGGACACTGCCAAGGCCAGGAGGCTGGGCACTCTCGGTAGGACACTCAGAAGCTGCTTTGATCTTGGGCAAGATACTTTTCCCCCTCTGGAAAACCCTCCAGGTCCTTCCCAGTGGTTCAGTGGTTGTTTTGTACTGGTTACAATCTTAAACCTATGGAAGGAACTGGCCTAGAGACCATAGGGCTGCCTACAAGCCAGGCTGGACTAGAAAGCAAGCCCACCAGGCCTTTGTTACCTAGCCTCTGCCATACTCTCTAGGCTCACCTTTCAGATGCAGGTCACCAGACCCTGAAGTGTATAACTCCCATGGGTTGGCTGGCTATTTTCTTATCAGCACAAAATGGAGTGGTTCCTCTATCCAGCCCCCAAAAGACAGTCTGGATATTCAGACCTACTGCATGAGGATGAAGGCAGAAGTGGGTCCTTCACCTAAGCGGAAGGTTTAGTGCAATTCTTCCCTTTCCTTATAAGACAGGAAGAGACCCTTGGGCTCAGCCCTAGTCCACAGTTGTCAAGGCACATTGCTGCCAGCAACTGGGGCACACCCAGCAGTCCCCATTTAGAACCCACCTGCAGCCCAGAATTCTAACTTTTGTACTAATTCATTTCTGGTTCTTAGAAGTCAGAAGGGACTTCCATCCCGAATCTATCTTCTCTTTCTTTCTTTCTTTCTTTCTTTCTTTCTTTCTTTCTTTCTTTCTTTCTTTCATATATATATATATATATATATATGTGTGTGTGTGTGTGTGTGTGTTTTAATGCTTGACCTTAACTATGAATAACAGTATATGCCACTCAAGTTCCTGGATGGCAAATAGAAAGGCAGAGACTGAGGCCACTTTCAGTATACAGCACAGAGGAACTTTAGCAAGCTCCCTGTCTTTCCCTGACCCAGGCAATGTGGAAGCCCTTATTTGCCACAGCACCACTGTGGCTACTGTGCCAGTCTCTCTCCACAGGCAAATCCTGCTCTAAGGGATAGAAAAGGAGCATTGATAGGGCCCTACCCAGCCTCCTCGCTCTCACCCATAATGCTATCTGTTGCTGCTTGTGTCATGAGGAGTCACATCCCCCCCGAAAGAAAAATGGGATAAGGTTTTAACCACAACACAAAATGTAGCCAACTGCAACTCCTCCCAACTGCAGGAGGGTGGCCTGTTCTGGTCCAGTGTCTCCATGCAAGGGCTCAGGCCCCAGGGGTGCCGGCCTGGCCCGTGAGGAGGGTGCTGCCCTCCTGCACATCAGCAGGAGTCTGGTTGCTGTGCACGATGATGGTCTTTTCGTCCACGATCTCACAGGTGGGGTTGGTGAAGGCAGACAGGGGCAGGGTGATTCGCTGCATCTCCCGCTCACACGCTTTCTGCTCATGTTGCTCTTTCAAGTCCTTCCCCCTGTCAGGAAAAGAAAGCATCATGTTATGTTTCTAGCATGGCTTTGCCCAGTGAGCCTTCCTGAAGCCTGAGCAGGTACTCACCTGGGTCACAGTGATCACCTGACTAAGTCAGAACTAAACCAGCCCAGGACCAAGACGTTGGCTAGCCATCCTACTAGGATGCCTTAAACTCAGCAGGCCAGTGTTGCCAGTTCTTTCTCTGCTGGCTGCTGTATGGGATTCAGTGGGGATAATGTACAAGAAAGAAAGACAGAGCTTTGTTTTCAGCCCAGGGGTCCCAGAGACCCAAAGAACTATCCCAGCTTCATCCCTACCAATGCAAACATCCAAAAAATGGACCAGACCAGGGCTAGAGAGATGGCTCAGAGGCTAAGAGCAGGGGCTGCTCTTCCAGAGGTTCTGAGTTCAATTCCCAGCAACCACATGGTAGCTCACAACCATCTGCAATGGGACCCGATGCCCTCTTCTGGTGTGTCTGAAGACAGCTACAGTGTACTCATATGCATAGAATAAATAATTCTTTAAAAAAAAAAAAAAAAAAAAGGACCAGACCATCCTACAACAAGACTTGCCTTCCTGGGCTGGAGAGATGGCTCAGAATGTAAAGGCGCCAACCACCATGCCTGACAACCTGAGTTTATTAGTGAGGTCACTAGTAACATCTCACAAGTTGCCCTCTGACCTCTACACCTGCAGTAACAGGCATGCGCCCTCTCCACCACAAAATACATTTTTGTTTGTTTTAAAAGACTGTCTGCTCATCCTAAAGTCCTGAAAAGTGGGAGCCCAGGCTGGAAATGAACCATTCCCAACCCGTGCAGAGGCAAATAAACCTCAAGGGCAAACAATGAAAATGGCTATCAAATCTCTCAAGTTTGTTGATGCCTCTGATTTCTCCTGATGCTCTGTGATCCATTTGGACCACAGTGCTGCTCTGGTTATGTGGAATAATCACTCCATGCCCTTGTGTGTGTGTGTGTGTGTGTGTGTGTGTGTGTGTGTGTGAGAGAGAGAGAGAGAGAGAGAGAGAGAGAGAGAGAGAGAGAGAGAGAGAGATCTTCAGT
>NW_021620993.1:7245435-7316073 GCF_004785775.1 Grammomys surdaster | reverse complement strand
CCGAGTTCAATTCCCAGCAACCACATGGTGGCTCACAACCATTTGTAATGGGATCTGATGCCCTCTTCTGGTGTGTCTGAAAACAGCTACAGTGTATTCATATAAATGAAATAAGCCTTTTTTTTTTTTTTCCTTTTTTCTTTTTTTGAGACAGGGTTTCTCTGAGTAGTCCTGGCTGTCCTGGAACTCACTCTGTAGACCAGGCCAACCTCGAACTCAGAAATCCGCCTGCCTCTGCCTCCCAAGTGCTGGGATTAAAGGCGTGCACCACCACCGCCCAGCCGAAATAAGCCTTTTTTAAACCTTTTTTTTTTAAAGTTAAAAAAAAAAAAGCATTCCAGAGCATTTAAAGGATGCTCCAAGGATATAGGACAGACTCCAACAAGTTCATTGGGCTCTGGCTGCTCTGAAGAGACGTTGTGACCCAGAGTTAGCCCCTAGGTTAGAAACCTAGGTCTTCTAACACCACACGTGGGCCCTTTCCACTGGAGCCCTGCCTCCTGCACTATGTCCAGTAGACTGCACACCAGAGCTAGTACGGAATACAGGGCACATCCTTTGAAGCCAACAACTTGGGCTCTGCTCTCAGGTGACAGGAACATAGTGAGTGATTAAAACCACACAGGCCATAGGAGTAGCGGCTGAAGCAATGCAGTACAGGCAGGAGTGATCTTCTAGCAAAATCTCCACCACAAATCTCCTCAATAAACCCTAGAGCCAGATGACTGCACAAGTGGGAGGACGAGAAGGTCGGCACAGGTCCCCTCTCTGCTCATGCAGTCACTCAAGAATACTGGTGTTCATCAACTGTTGCAACAACAAGCTCTCAGGCCAGGCGAAGGGCTTCAGCCACCACTGCAACATGGTGCTGGAGAATGACAGAGATGTCACCCCCGAGAGCAACAATAGCAAGAAGCCATCCAAATCAGTCAACAAGATCACTGTATCTCCAAGATGGCCCTGCCCATCATGGACCCCACTCATCCCCAGCAAGTTCAGTAGAAACCTCTTTCTCTCCGTGAGAACCTGCTCCCTGCCTTGCTAAGACCTGCCCAGTGCAACTGAAATAAAATGTTGTTTGTTTATTTAAAACAAAGCACAGGGGCCTGGTTTAGATTGTATCCTGCATCCATCACATGATATACAATGATGAAAGTTTAAAAAAAAAATACTAGAGGACAAATACACAGAAGCCTCAATTTTAAATGCCCTCTTAACCAGTTCCCTGTACTGTGTCTCCTCGCTCCAGCCTAGCCTATTTAACATTTGGCAAAACAGCTCTCTGTGCCTCGGTTTCTTCCCCTGTGAAGTTCTTCATACTGTGAAATAATTTTGAAGCTGCTTCCACAAACCAGTGTGACTGTTGCATGATCTCCTAGGTTATGATGGCTTGCCCTGGAGCGGTCCTGACTGACTTACAAGGCAGTGTCACCCTCATTTTCCTTAAAAGACCTCTCCTATTACCTAGCCAAGGCAAGAACTACTTAGTGATACCCTTCTCTCTGGGCCTTAATTTCACCATCTTAAAATAAGGAGTTGGGCTTGATAGTCTCTAGAGCCCTGGACCTTCTGTGATTCCCCCATGTGACATATGATCTGATCCCCTAGTTTCTAATATAAGGTGACAGGAGGCTGATAAACTCATCCCTTTGTGGTACCCAGTGACTAGGATAACCAAGTTTCTCAACATGCAAGCCCAGCCTGGCCTATGCTTCCCGTTAGAATCTTTACTGGGTATCAACTCCTGCCTGGCACACGATTCGGTCATCCATCAGTTGTAGTTGGCTGCCATGCAGAAGGAAACATCTATCTGTATAATATAAACTCATGTGCTTCAAGATGGCTCATGTGGGCAAAAATTTGGAAGGTCTGATTTTAATTTTAGTAAGGGATCCTCCTCTCCAAGCTAGACGTGATTCACAAAAATAACGCATTCAAGCCAGGTGGTAGAGGCCAAGGCCTTAAATCCTAGTACTCAGGAGACAGGAACTGTGTGAGTTTGAAGCCAGCCTGATCTAGGAGACAGGAACTGTGTGAGTTTGAAGCCAGCCTGATCTAGAGTAAGTTCCAGAACAGTCAAGGCTACACATAGAAACCCTGTGTGGGAAGGGGGCATTTTTTTTTTATCAGAGGCTAAAATTCAAAATCTACAAGAAGGCTGAAGGAAGAAAGCAAACCAGGAACCCACCACTTCTAGAATACCTACCAAGGTACCAGGAGTGTGGCATCATCCAGGAAGAGGCAGCATTTAACTGCACCTTTGATGGACGCCACACACTACACACACCCTACCCTCACTTCTTCCTATTTCCTTACATGCAGAGGCCTGGCTTTCCTCCACTCCCTCCCCAATGAAGCTTACCTGCTGAGCAGCTGGTAAGGCAGGCTTTAACACACACACACACACACACACACACACACACACCTATAGGGGTCAAATCAGTCTGTATTAGTGGAGGGCTGGAAGAGCAACCCAGGGTAAAGGAAGCAGCCGCTGTGACTAGTCTGGATCGGCCTCATCCGTCCGTTTAGGAGCCTAGAAGCATGCCTGGCCCCGCATGCCTGCTGTGAGTCCCGCCTAAGAATCCTGGAGATGGAGTGGCGGAGCTGCCAGGCTGAAGTGACCATTAGGCAGCCCAGCACCCTCCCACTGCCGTGGGGGGCAGGGGACAGTCTGGCTGTTGTCTGGCAGCCAAGACAGAACAAAGGCTTACTCACTGACTCAGCTCTCTCCCAGGGGGTGGGATGGTGTTGCCTTACTGTTTTCTCTCCCTTTTTATCAGACTAAGAGCTCCCTGCAGAGCTAAGACAGCACTCAGCAGGGACAGGGAGCAGCCAATGGTGGCCTGGCTGAAACTCGTGGCCTAAATTACCAAGACAAAGGCCCAGCCAGATTGAGTTCCCTTCTACCCTAACCTTCAGCTTTTTCCAGGAGGAAGCCTTGGTGCCAAGCCCACCCTTCCTAACCCTGGGAAGCTCCCTCCATCAGCCAAGCCCTGGGGCATTACAGAGTTCAAGACTTGTGGGAATTACTGATTGCTCTGGGGCTCACATGCAAGCTAGGCTGACCAGAGAGAAGACAGGTGAGGAGCCAGAGCTGCTACCTGCCTCCCAAGGTTGTTTCCAAACCAGAAGCCATGCTGTGCCACACTGCTGCTCTGGGCAAGTTTTCCAAGGAGGCTACTGTACAGGGGCACAGTGTATACCCAAGTGTATGCACACTGATTCTATCCTCACAAGACACCCATGTGCTATCTATTATCATCTCAGACCTGAAAAGGCTGGGGCGGGGATCGAGGAGAGGAGGAAAGAAGGGAGAGAGAGGAAGAGGGGGGAAGAGGAAGAGTGAGAGAGAAGGGGGGAGAGAGAAGGAAGGAGGGGGAGGCAGGGGAAGAGAGGAGAGAGGGAGAGAGAGGAGGGAGGAAGGGAAAGGAGAGAGGGAGAGAAAGGGACAGGAAAGGAGAGAGAATGAGGGAGGGAGAGGGGGAGAGAGAGGAAGGAGGAAGGGAGGGGAGAGGAAGGAAGGGAGAGGGAGAGAGAAGGAAAGACGGAAGGAGGGAGCGGTGTTAAGCCGAGCTAGGATTTAAATCAAGCAATAGTATCCTCTAAAGACAGCAGTGCTGGGAAGGTCATCACAGCTTACTCCCAACCTAAAGAGTCAACAGGCCCAGAAGTGGTAAACAATGTGCCTCATGTGGCATCAACAATTGGAGGAAATTCTGGAGTAAGATCTTGGGGTTGTTTGTTTTTTAAATTTCTAAACAAAGTCATTCTTTGAGACGTTTTTCTTTTCTACTGCTCTGAGTAGTTTATATTTAGATGAGGCTACTGGGTTTTGTCAGGCGTTCTGGAGATAACTGACAGTATTTAGACATATCTTCCTGTCCAGCCAGCCATGCTGGCTCATGCCTGTAATCCCAGCACTCAGAAAGTCGAGGTATAAAGACCAAGAGTTCCTGGCCATGGCTAGAGAGACAGCTCAGCAGTTAAGAGCACTAGCTGCTTTTTTAGAGGATCCAGGTTTGATTCCCAGCACCCACATGGCAGCTCACAACCCTCTGGGTATGCCTACAGTGCAGACATACATGCAAAATAAAACACCCACACAAACAAAGTAATGCTTAAAGAGGCTGGAGAAATGGCTCGGTAGCCTAAGAACACTAGCTGCTCCTTCAGAGGAACCAGCCTGGATCCCCAGCGTCCACGTGGTGGTGCACAACAGTAACTCCAGTTCCAGAGGGTCCAATACCCTTTCTGGCTTTAGAGGACTTGGTGCACAGACATACATACAGGCAAAACACACACATACATACATACATACATACATACATACATACATACATACATACTTTCAGGCCAGCCTGGGTTAAAGAGTAAGAACCTATCTCAAAATAAAACAAGAAACACACACACACACACAAATACATATGGGTACCCAGTCTCATTTTAACTCTTCTAGGTCTCAGCTTCTTACTGGGAAGAAAGGTTCAAGGGAGGTAATGAGCTGGGTAAAAAATCAACCGAGGAAGACACACAGCAGGGCCTGACTTATCAAGAAAGCATGAAGCTTACGGTGGCCACTGTGATTAGTATCTGATTACTGTTCTACTGCTTACATAAATGTTTGTGCAGGGGAAACATCCACATTTAACACACATGATACCTACCAAGCAGGAGTGGCCTGAAATGATATTCAGCTTATAGCTCTTGCCCTGACATCTGCTCCCTACGGGTGGGGAGAGGGAGGCTCAGAGCTTGTTTCTAGCCCACATGCGGTTTCCTGTTGTACAGGTTGTTCTCAGAGCCTGTTTGCTAAGGAAAGGGGTGGTTCAGAGGTTAGTGACAGGGACTCTGGTGACTTAGTGCCTTCCCCCTGTGTGTCCCGGAAGTTCACTCAAGATCACGTGGCAGCCCCATGACAGCCTAAAAGGGTAAAACTAAAAGAAAAAGACCTGGCTTCTGCATCTAGCACCAGCTGAGCTTGGAATTAAAGGCAGTTAGTTCAAGCATCTGAAGGTCTGGAAAACTGTCGAAAGATTGGAAGGCAGCCAAATGCTGTCCAGAGGCTGAGGAACATGGGAAAATCTCAGGGCTCAGTCCAGTTCAGTTTGGGTCAGTGGACTGTACTGGCAGAGTTTTTAAATGAACAAGTAGGTGTCCCTGGACTTGCATGTTAACGATGCTTCTGAGGACCACAACCTCAGTCTGGAGTCAGGATGTTCCCTCAGGTCAATGGTGCCTGACTCAGAACCTCTCTGCTCTCAGAGAAACCCATAATATCACCTGTTCATGCAAATAGTAGGGCTGGGATTTAAAACAACCAGCACCAGTGTCCTTTGCAAAAACCAGCAGGGCTGCAGTCACCCCTAACTGCCCATCTGATAGATAAACTGAGGCCCAGAAAAGGTAAGTAGTCAAGTAAGTAATCACATTCTACAGACAATCACACCAGCTACTGTTTATGGATCACTGTGTGCCAGGCACCCAAGCGAAGCAGCCACACACCTTTCCCCCACAGGAATGCTTTGGACTAGTAACAAGTAGTAACCTGCCCAGCCACGCAGACAGCAGCCCAGCCACGGGCAGACCACCTCTTCTCTCTTGCCTCAAGTTTCCTCATCTGAGAACTGGAAAGAACGTCGTTGATCTTATAAGAGTGATTGTGAACGTAATCTCAGCCCTCGGGAGGAAGAAGCAGGATTCAGACTTCAAGAAGCCAGGCTTTAATCCTAGCAACCAGGAGGCAGAGGCAGGCATTTCTCTGAATTCAATGCCAGACTGGTCTGTCTTGAGAGATCCATGACAGCCAGAGTTACAGGGTGAGTGAGACCCTGTCTCTAACAAATCAAAACAACGAAACACCAACATCAAACAACAACGAAGAGTTCGAGGCCATGTTTTTGCTATATGATGATTCCAAGGCCAGCCTGAACTACAGAGACCCTGTCTCAGACAGTAAAGCTGGGGCACACACTAAGTGGTAGCATAGCTGCAGGTAAGAACACGCCATTGCTGCAGCGATGCCTCGCCTGCCCGTTTCCATCTGCAATGTGGCTGACTCAATACCTCTAAGAATGCCTCGGGTTTAGAAAACAATGGCTGAGAAGCACTTCAACATGTCTCAGACATGACTCCCACTGCTGGACAACTCAGCCCACTGTACCACTTCCCTACCAGGAAGGCTTCTCCAGTCAGAGAAATATCGCTGGCCTTTGGGGCTGGAACTCACACCCAGATTTTGTCCGAGAACACTCAGTGTTGAAACAATGGTATTGAATCTTAGAACCTCACGTCACTGATTATGACAGACTTGTCCCATGGGGCTGCAAGTTTGTCCTTGCTTCCCAAGCAGTCTCTTGTACTTTCATATCTGGTAAGGAATGGTGAATGGATTTTCTTCTGTAATCATTTCTTTTCTTCTCCTTACCTTAGAGGACACCCCACTGATGAAATGTAAGCCCCAACATGAGACCAGAGGCCAGGAACCTTTTCCAACAGTGGGATGTTTCGACACATGGTCTCTGTCTTAAAATGGAGGAACTCACCTCCTGCTGCTGAGATTAAAGAGCACTTCTTGGGTTTTTACTTTTTTTTTTCCTTTGTCTTCTTGAAACAGAGCCTCAGTTTTCAAACTTGTAAACCTCTTGCATCAGTCTCCTGGGTTCTCGGATTACAGTAGGTATGAAGCAGGGCACCTATCTTAGTAGCAGAATTTTAAAACTCAACAAAATGACGAGCATGATGACAAGGGCTCAGAAATCCATTCCTCAGCGAGGTCGAGGCAGGAGGATTACGAGTTGGAGACCACTCCTTCAAGGCCACTCACGGCTACAGATGGGGACCTTGTCTGGGGGCGGGGGGGGGGGGGGAATCAGCATCTAAGTCCTTGTCCTGAGGGCCCAAGGTCACCAGGCAGTGACTAAAACCAAATCTCTACTCTTGAGCTGATTTTTCTTCCTTCAGTATCTTGCTTCCTTTTGAAAGACTCCAAGAAGTTCATCTGCTACTTTCTCTCTTCCTTAGCCCTATTCCAAGGGAGCCAACAAGAGAAACTACCTACCTCTTGTAAGTGTAGCCCAAGATGATGCCAACTCCAATAGCGATAATGATCACGGTCATAGTAACGCCCAGCACATAGCCTGCACAGGACAGGAGACACGGTCCCATTAGCCACACCCTGGACAATCAGCAAATGGCATCATCTGATGAATCCCCACACCCGCGGCCATACCCAGAGTTCCCAGGTCCTTTTTTTCCTTGGAGTTCATCCTCACACGCTGACTGATCCCGATCACTGGCTGCACCGCTGCCGCCTCACTCCTGGCTGGCAGGGCGTTAGCAGGAGGGAACACCTGTGCCTCTCTGTCACCGGGTGCACCAGCCTTCTCTTCCAGCTCCGTCGTAGAGGACAGCGGTGGTGCTTGGGAAGTGGTCTCTGCAGGTGAGGTAAGAACAGCTCTCATCAAGGACCATGTCCTAAGTGCATTCGACAGCCAAACCTGTCCTGGCCGTTGGGGATGTTACCGGAAGGGTCCGCCCTAAAGTGCTCCCCTAAACTGATATCAAATCCTGCCCCAGGATAGGAGTGGTGGTGAACATCTGAATTATGGAACAGAGGCAGGAGCATCTCTGTGAATCTCCACCAGCCAAGCAAGCAAGCCGGGGCTGCAAAGTGAGATCCTATCACAAAAACAGAAAAGGGAAAAAACAAAACAAAACAAAAAAACCAACTAGCCTGCCCGAGGGGAAAAATCAGGTCTGAAAAGGCTGCCCCTGGGTGAGAGATGTTAGGAGGCAATGTGAGGAAATGGTCTTAAACAATAGCCTCTCTCCAGCCTCCCACTTGTCTGTTCAAGTCCTTGCTATCTTCCAACACCTAGCAGGGATTGCCAGAGGGTTTCTCCAGAGACTACACGGGTCTTCACAGCAGGAGACAATCCGTGTCACACGGAGTGCAACGGTCTTGTCAATCCCAGTGTTAAGTGCTTAACCTTGACCAGCTCATTTAATCCTAGAGAACTGTTTTCTGAAGTCTGAACGCTTTGAATTCAAATCAGAACACACCCATTGCCTTTGGCAGGTGGTCAAACTTCTGGATGACTCAGATCCCTCACACAGCTTCTTCCCTGGGACTGGGAGCATGGTGCCTGGCTCACAGCAGACGCTACACACAGTAGAGGCTGGTGGGGCGCTTTGCGGAACACGCAAGCTGCCTCCCACCGTTGTTTACAAGTGCTCGCAGAGGATGAGCTCACTCCGACTGCCGCGTAGGCCAATGGGCTTTGGGCTCCGCGGCCTGGAGATAGCTCTGACCAATCGGACGGCGCGGGGGTGGAACGGGGCGGGATGGGCGTCGAGCGGCCGCACGTGCGCGACGGGTGTAACCGCTGCTACGCTGCTTTGCGCACGGGGCTGGCGTCCCCTTCCCGGGGTCCCAGGGCGGGTACCTGGGCAACGCACGTCCTCGCAGGGCCGCTTTTCAGGGACGCCAGTCTCGCTGCTGATGTAGCACCAGGGCCCGCGCGGGTCCTGGTCCGGGTTCCGGCAGAAGTTGTGGTTGCCGGGGCCTGAGGTGGGGAGAAGAGCCGTCAAGGGCCGCGGCCGCCGCCCACCAACCCCGCCCGCCTCCCCGGCGGGACACTCACTGGGCTCGGCGAGCGACTCGCGGCTGCCTTGCGCGGCCAACCAGTTGAGGCAGCGGAGACCCGGCGCGGGCGAGGGCTGGTCCTCCCGGTACAGGTGGCCGTTGTCCCAGAAGCAGCCTGTGAGGAAGAGGAATCCGCCCGGGCCCCTGAGTGCGGCTCTCGGGGCTCGCGGGAGAAAGCCCTGTGTACCCTCAGAGTGAAAGTGGAGAGCTCGTGTCATGCCCCTAGCGGCGTTTGGTCCACAGACAACAACACTCAGACTTAGCTAGCTAGCTCGCAACTCTGTTTCTTTCTCTTTCTTTCTTTCTTTCTTTCTTTCTTTCTTTCTTTCTTTCTTTCTTTCTTTCTTTCTTTCTTTCTTTCTTTCTTTCTCTTTCTGAGATCGCTGCACAAATGCAAAGGGTTGTAACATACTCTTGGACTTGGGACCACTTTGAAGGTGCGGGAAGCCTGGCTAAGGTCTTTCTGTGGAGATGGTGAGTTTGGTTCTGGGCAGTCAGACATGGAAGTCATCCCAGTGTTGAGAAGTCAATGTTACATAAACTGATGTTCCCTTCTCCACGAATACAGCCACCTTCTGCTAGTTAACAGACACCACCAGCGCCCAAGAGAATTCCACAAAAGCCTTTGATTCAGTGAAGCAAAAGATTCAATAGAGACTCCAGCTGAGGGACTCTGCCTCATCTCTTCAGCTCCCCCTCCCCTCAGCAGAGAGCCACAGGAGGAGGCTGGAGAGGGGAGGTTTCTGCGCCTGCCACACTAAGCAAACGGACTTTAAAAGGGTAGGACTCTGGGGAATAGAAGAGATGAATTCCCAAGCTCCATCCACTAGTGTGAAGGAAAGGGAAAGAGAAAGTGACTACTTGTCTTTGTTCTTAATGGCAAAGATGGAGCTGCAAGCCTCTGGCAAGGAAGGAGAGAGAGGAAAGAAGAATGCTTTCGTAGGATAACAAGAAAATCAGCCAAAACCTTCCTTCCCTGTCAGCCTGGCCACATTTGGGAAATCTGGGGGCTTTACCCGTTCTGCTTCATTAAGTTGCTGCAGAAAGGAAAAAAAAATGAAATCTCACCTCCAGATCCATAGGCTTCTGCCAGAAGCATGTTGCTGAGAAGAAATGTGTGCACCCAAGCCAACAGCATCCTCGCCTCTTCCAGCTTGCAGGTGACTGAACAGCCAGTGTCCAAATGGGGTCTCCTTGGCAGCAGTTTTGTCTCTTACTTCCCAGCCTTGCAGTCAGACCGGCTCTTGTTATGCTCTTCTGGTAAACAGCCTCTCTTTAGAACTGGGAGCTTCCCAGCTAGCTTGCTGCAGCCGAGGTGTTTTTCAGCTGAAAGGCGCCCCCTGGGTCCTAAGCCTCCTAGACTGTACCAGATCACTAACTCTGAGCCAACAGAGGAACTCAGCCAAGCCAAGAGAGTGGCAGAGAGGTTTTGCTTAGCAGCAGATCCGTGTGAGACCTGCACAACTGCATCCCCAGGGCTTTGCTTCCTTTTCCATCAGTGTGAGTAGAGTCACTGTGTCTGAAGGCATCGTGGAGTGAGGTGGATTAGGAGCCCCTAAAGCACTGCACAGTTAGTTGTAAGAGAGGATGCTGATTGCAGAAGCAGGAAGAGTTTAAGACCACATAGGCGGCACAAATAAGAATTATCTGTCTGGAAGCAATATATTTAAAGTGTACTTTGCCAGAGCCAGTTCAGTCACATTCCTTTACTAACATTTGAGGTTTGGGGTATCCATATATAGTAGGAATACAGAAATGGTATCTTTAGTTGGAAATACATGCTACACAAACATTGGATTCGCTTAGCTATGTTGTAAAGTCCACCCTTTCTGCTAGCTCAAAAGTAAAATGTCTTCCTTCCAACTCCCCTCCACCAGTATATAGGAAATGCAGTTGCAGTAATTTGTATCTGCTGTTAAACCACATCCACATAACTTGGGGCTTGTGGAGTTAAGAAAAGGGCTCTCTTTCTATTTGGCTGCCAGTTGAAGTTCTCAAGCAGCCTCAGTAAACTGAGAGATAGAACAGAGTGGTTTGCCAAGACTACCTTGTGACTGGGGCAAATCCAAGAATAGAAACTCTGTTTTGATCTTGCTACAATGTAGGGAGGGAAAATAACATTACTAAGTAAGTTTTATAGACTTTATCATAGTGGAAAGCTAATCTGAGTCTAACAGAGAAATGACCGAACCCTGATGTGTCTTTTAAAAGAAAAGGTTTATTTTTGTTTGTGTGTTTATCTGTGTCTGTACTCAGGCCACAGGAGAGCTCTGGGGCCTCTAGAACTGGGTTATAGGCAGTTGTCGGCCATGGGAGGGGGCTGACGTGAGCAATGGGAACTCGGGTCAGCTCTTCTGGAAGAGCAGCAAGTAATCCTACGCTCTGACCCATCTCCTCAGTCCACCTGACATGCTTTTTAAAAACATTGTTTGGCTCAGTGGTTAAGAGCACTTGTTGCTCCTGCAGAGGACCTAGGTTCAATTCAACACCTAGCTTAAGGCCATCTGAATCCAATTCCAAGATATGTAGCTCCCTCTTCTGACACTCAGTGGTGCACATGCACACATTCTGTCAAAATACACATATAAATAAACGAGAGAGAGAGAGAGAGAGAGAGAGAGAGAGAGAGAGAGAGAGAGAGGTAGTATCACGTGGTATGTGGTGTGTGCCCATGTGTGTAGCTAAGGAAGTCAGAACATGATCCCCAGTGTCTTACTGCCTTAAAACAGGGTTTCTTACTGCACCAGAAGTGTGACCTTTAAGCTAAGCTGGCTGGCCAGTGATCCTCCTGGCTACACTCTCCAGTTCTAGGGATCCTCCTGTCTATGCTCTCCAGTGCTGGGATATAGGTACTCATAACTTCTGTCAGGCTTTTAATGTGTGTGCTGAGGATTTGAGCTCAGATCTCATAGGTATAGAGCCATGTCCTTTTAAAATACCTCAGTTGATAGTCTGTTTGCCTAACATGCCAGAAGCCTTGTGTTGATTCCTAACGCAACATACTGAGTAGGGGAGTACAAGTCTGTAATCCCAGCTCTGGAGGCGGAGGCAGGAGGATCAGAGTTCAAGGCCATCCTCGGGTATGTACTGAGGAAGTTTGAAGCCAGCATGGGCTACATGAGACCCTGTTTAAAAACATTTTTTTAAAGTTTGATAAAACTTTTTTGTTAATTTTACAAATACCTATTTTTGAAACCTATTGCATTTTAGCTGGTATTTTTAGATCCTGGGACTTCGTTGTGTGAACAAAATATTTGAATTTGTACTCTGATGTAGCTTAGGTTCTAGTGGGGAGAGAGATGATATTTAAAAGCATCAGCATTACCACAGAAAAAAAAACTGATACAAGGCAAAAGACAGACAAATGGAGTGTGTTTAACTGGATAAGGAGTGTACACGCTGGGTGCACACCTGTCTTAACACGGTGAGGCAGGGGTGCTGTTTACCACACTAGATGGTGGCATGAGTCTGTGAGAGTGAGGTAGACTAAAGTCACATGCAATAGCCATCTTTACTCAGCATCAGGAAATTTATACCCTGAGGTTAAGAAGAATCACATGAGTAAGGTGTTCAATCACAAGGACAAGCCACAAGTCACAAAAAACATGTTTTTCTATAGAGGCGTATGAATAACAACAGCTGAGGTAAATTCACGTCTATCTGCTACACTTGGAGGAACACAGAAACACGTTCCAAGAACAGTTCTGTGTTTTGAAGAAACTAGGGTCTCAAGACTCGTGTTTTCTTGGAGTTTTCTCACAAGCAATCAGAATTCTCACACAATTCCGTTCTTGGACTCTGGTCTGATAGAGGATCGTGAATTTTTGACACTAACCTGGGCTACACATCAAGTTCAAGGCTAATCTGAGGAAGTTAGTGACAACTTGTTTCAAAATAAAAGTAAAGAATACTGCATGGGTATGTGGTGCCACAGAAACCGGAGACACTTGACAACATGCTTGGCAGAAGTGAGCTTTTTAATTTCAGAGCAGCAAAGGTTCTTTGAGGTTGATTCCCACAGCACCTAATCTAATGTTCCTCCTGTGACTCAGAATGGGTGCTTGTGCTGGACTGTTTTTCTCCTGAAGTCATTATGGAGACAGGCTGTTACAGCCAGTCAGCACTTACATCGTTGGCAGAGTACTACCATGCCCAGTATAGATAGATGCCAGTATGTTGTCGTCAGTACCCCGGGGGAGCTGACACCCTCATACACTTCTTAGCCATAAGCATACAATAATCAAAAATGAATATTAACTAAACAACAGTGTGGGGCTAGGCATGTAGCTCAGTGACAGAATGGGTGCCTAGCATGCACAGGGCTGTGAGCTCCATCGACAGGACCGAAAAGCCAAAACTACATCAAGCATATGTGAAATGGAAGGCCATACTTGTAAAGAGATAGACTTGCGATTTGTATATTTTGACTAAAATATTATTTCTTTAGCAAGATTCATAAAACTATTGCCTGCACTTTTTTGTTTGTTTTGATTTGGCAGTAAATTTTTTTGAAGGAATTGGAAATCTGGAATAACAGTCCATAAAATGTAGCCGTAATACAATGCCACATGAAGAAAAGGTGAAATGTGTGTGATCAGAAAACGACCAAAACATCAGCAATGATGACAGGAAATCTGTGAACTAAGCCTGATTTCCCTAAGCTGGCATCAAGCCTATTAGAACATGAATTTAAAGGACTGAGAATTCCTTTAGGTCTGCTTATTTTCATATAGACAGGGTCTCAGGCTAGCCTTGAATTCCTGATCTTTCTGTTTCTACCTTCCAAGTACTGGGTCACAGGCATGTGTGTGGTGACACACACAACTATAGATCTATTATTCGGGGGGGGGGGGACTAAATCATGCTGATAAATTGGTTACAGGGGAGAAGAAAATATGAAAAAAGCTAAATAAAATTTTAAAAAAATGTAGCTTCCACGTGTTTTCTAAGCAGTGCTCCTAAGACGTAGCACTGAATACAATGTTGCAAAGGTCTGGGTGTTTAGTTCTGAGACAGGGTCTCTCTACACAGACCTGGCTATCTCGGAACTCACTATGTAGACAAGGATGGTCTTGTACTAAGAGATCTACCTATTCTGCCTCTTGAGTGGTGGGATCAAAGGTGTGTACCACCCACCAGACTTGGTGATGGCAGGTTTTGAAAAAGAAAAATTAAGACCACAGCAACAGGTTGTGGAGTGGCCAGAACTCTGGTCCTCTAGAATGGCAGCAAGCTCTCTTAATCACTGAGCCATCTCTTCAGCCTTCCCCCTTACCCCGCCCAGCTGCCCAATCGGCAATGTTTGAAATGAAGGCCAAAGAACTGTGAGGAAAAGGAGTTTTAGAAACCTTTGTAGAACAGACTCTTTAAAGGGAAAGCAATAAAACAACCAAGAAAACTTGTAGATCACAGGTCACTTTCCAAAACAACATTCCACTCTGGAATTGAGCATGCACAGAGCTTGGGATCATTACACACTGCTTTTGAGGAGAAAAGGGGAGAGTAAGCTTCCAAATAAAAGTGAGCTTTGGTTTTGAGGCCGGATGTGTAAAACATAGCTTTCACACAACATTGTGGCACACACCTTTAATCCCAGCACTCGGAGGCAAGTGAAGGCGGATCTCTGAGTTTGAGGCCACCCTGGTCTACATAGTGAGTTCCAGGACAGCCAGAGCTACACCATGAAACTGCATGAAAACAGGAAGGGGAGGAGGAAGAAGATGAAGAGGAGAATGAGGAGGAGGAGGAAGAAGAGGAAGAGAAGGAGGAGGAAGAAACCAGATAGCTTTCCCATTAATGAGAACATGCTTTTTGGGAGAAAGCCAGAGACTGTAAGTTTAGCTGCTCAACTTACTTGAGGTAGTTGGTTAGTACAGATCACCAACATTTAGATTTTTACTATTATTTTAAAGTTCTGTGTACATGTGTATTGGAGGGAAGGGTTTGCACATGAGTACAGTGCCTGAAGAAGCCAGAAGGTGTCAGATCCTCTGGAACTAGAGTTACAGATGATTGTGCATGAATGATGTAGGTGCTGGGAACTGAACTTAGGTCCTCAGCAAGAGCAAGATATCAAGGTATGCTGATAAGCACTACAGGCATAGAGAATGAAAGAGCCATATGTCCCTTGTGCCAGAGATCAGAAGAATGGCTCCTTTTAGCAAGTAGGAACTATCTTCTCAAGTCTCTGAGGGAATGCTGACTTGTCTAAATGCCAGACTTTGGGAAAAGGAATTTCTTGGATCAGACAAAAATGTTTTTGTTCTCCTTTCACAGTCCTGATATTTCACTCTATTCCCTTTTTTGCGATGAGGGATTACTATGTATGTCTGGCTGACCTTAGATTTACAGATATCCACCCTGCCATTGAATCTAGGGTCTCAAACATGCTAGAGCCTCAGGTGTGCTTAGAAAATGTCCTAACACTGAGCTATATTCTCAGGTCTTGGCCATCTTAACTCTTTCTGCTAACCTGATGCTGTCTTCTATATAAGGACAGCTTTTCTCTTTTATCATTCCGATTTTCTTCTGGCATCTTTTTACCTCTGCTCTGTCATATAAACTACCCTTACTACAATTTTCTTGGCCACAAGTGACTCCATCTCCTTTCTTCTTAAGAGATGTCCTTTAAAGAGTTTGTATGCTAGGAAGTACTGATAAAGGCCATGTACCTTCATATATGCTTTTTATATAGTAAGAACTTCTGCTATTGCTCCATTATACTTAGTAAAATGGAGAGAGAGAAATATCAAACAAGCTGGGCGGTGGTGGTGCACACCTTTAATCCCAGCACTTGGGAGGCAGAGGCAGGCAGATTTCTGAGTTCGAGGCCAGCCTGGTCTACAGAGTGAGTTCCAGGACAGCCAGGCCTACACAGAGAAACCCTGTCTCGAAAAACAAACAAAAAAGAAATATCAAGATCAAAGGATAAACAGTGAACTTCTGGTTCAGTAGAAGACCCTGTCCTTTTTTTTTTTTTTTTTGAAAAAAAAAAAAAAGACTTATGTATGTGAGTACACTGTAGCTGTCCTCAGATGTACCAGAAGAAGGCATCGCATCAGATCCCATTACAGATGATTGTGAGCCACCATGTGGTTGCTGAGAATTGAACCCTAGGCCTCTGGAAGAGCAGTTAGTGCTCTTACCCTCTGAGCCATGTCCCTAGCCCTCTGGAAGACCAATCTTAAAGAATATAGTACAGAGCGAGTTAGAGTTTGATTGCTATAAATAGACACCATGATCATGGCAACTCTTGTAAAGGATAACATTTAATTGGACTGGCTTCAGTTTCAGAGGTTTAGTCTGTTATTATCAGGGTGGAAAACATGGCAGCGTGTTTTCCATGGTGCTGGGGAAGAGCTGAGAGTTCTAAGTCTTAATCTGCAGGCAGCGGAAGGGGGACTGTGTGCCACACTGGGTGTAACTTGAGCATGAGAGACCTCAAAGCCCGCCCCCACAGTGACACACTTCCTCCAAAGGCCATGCCTGCTCCTACAATGCTATACCTCCTAATAGTGCCACTAGCTATGGACAAACATTCAAACACATGAATCTGTGGGGGCTATTCCTATCCAACACAGAATGGTAGAGATGCCCAACGTCGTCCTCTGACATTGCATACACATACATGGGCATGCAGTCTGCATACTTCATGCGTGCATCATACACGTGTAGCTGCAAAAGGATCATAGACTAATTGTGGAAGGAAAGGACAAGAGAAATCTCTCTCTTAAACTGCGAAACTCCAATATGATCTGGTTGCAGCTCCTTCTCATCCTCTCTGAAACCTAGTTAATGGAAGTAAGCATTATTACAGGAGGCTTTCGTTAGTGAATAGATTGCATTAGCTCAAGAATAACAAGCCCCGAGTTCAAAACTAGGAAGGTATTTTATTTTATTTTGTTTTTTTTTGTAACAGGGCTTCCCTGTGTAGTCTTGGTTATGATGGAACTAACTCTGTAAACCAGACTGTAAACCAACTTAAAGATCCACCTGCCTCTGCCTCCCAAGGCATATGCTACCATGCCATGCTCAGGTATTTCTATTTTTGAGAATATAATGAGAAGCTCACAGACAGTGGTTAGTTTGTTTTGTTGTTTTGGGTTTTTGTTTGTTGTATTTGTGTTTTAGTTCCCAAGGCTATTTCTCCCCAGAGCTTGCTTCTTCACTTACCTTAATGGCTCAGTTGGAAGCTGTCACTGCTCAGTGTTGTATGCAGCACTGGTGGCAGCCTTCTCATTATCTTGACACTAGAAATAGAACTCTGCCCAGTTGCAGCCACTTTGTCACCAAGCCAAACAGCCACATTTCCACTTTCTAGGATCTTAGCCTCTTCAGCACTAGTGCCCTAACCTTTTGTCTCTTTGACAAGTGGCTATGTTTGTGAGAAAGCCTCCCTGTTCTAGAACTACTCTGCCATCATCCAGCAGGCTGTTTAGACTCTGCTTTCATGGGTAAGGTAGGAGAATCTGCTCTAATGAACATTAAATTATTCATATACATAAAGAGTGCCTTGGGTATATACATACATGTAGTGCCAGCAATTGGGAGTCAGAGGCAGGAAGGCCAAGAATTAAAATCCAGCCCATGCTACACATTAAGACTCTGTCTCAAAAAAAAAAAAAAAAGATTTAAGAGCCTGGGATGTCACTTCTTAGTAGTAATGCACTTGTGTACCATGAGCAAGATTTGATTCCTACCACTGCTATCAAAGAAAATATGAAAAGGTGAAAGTACCTCATATACATTATTTGTGCTATTAATTTTTTAAAAACTTGGAGGGGGCAGGAACAAGTAGGTATGGTTACCAGCAGAAGCCAAAAGAAGGCATCAGGTCCTCTGGAACTAGAGTTATAGGTAGTTGTTAGCTGCCCACTGTGGGTGTTGGGAGCTGAACTCAGGTCCTTTGCAAAAGCCTCAAGCACTCTTTCTTTTTCTTTTTTTTTTTTTTTTGATTCCTGTAAATACACTTGTTTTTTTTTTTTTTCTCAAATCGTAATTAATTCACACAGGGGTTATAAACACAGAAAGGCAGGATGTGGGGAAGGGAATGACACTGGAGTGTGGGTGCTCTGGTACCACCAAGACCAACAAAACTTTGCCACAGATATGGGGAAGGACCCTCTTACCCTTAAAGGGAATGGCCCAGACCCAGTCCCCTTAGGGGGCCAAGGACTGATATGCCTGTCCAATACCACAGAAGGCACAGCTAACCGGCTACCAAAAAGATTAATGAAATAAATAGATACCCCCCACAAAGCCAGGCCCAATCATAAATACGATGAATAACAATTTACATCCAGGGAAGAGAAATCTCCCTGAGAATCCCCTTCTTTTTCCTTTCCAGGTAAAAATGAATCACCCGTGATGTCTGCTGTTAGAAGTTCTAATCCAGATGCTGGCCTCCGAACTTACACTACTCAGACCTTTGAAGGGCCACTGACAAGAACATCAAACAGCTAGAGATTGACATCACTAATCTGAAGAAATCCCTCGTTTCGCCGTCTCAAGCACTCTTTCTTAACCACTGAACAATCTCCCAAGTCTCGTGTGTTAATACCATTGTTGGAGGTAGAGAGATAGCTCAGCAGCTAAGAGCACTGACTGCTCTTTCAAAGGACCCAGGTTCATTTCCCAGCACCCACACTGTAGCTTATAAAAATTCCTAACTCTTATTACAAGGGCTCTGACACCCTCTTCTGACCTCAGGAACAAGGTATACTCACATATTAATTAACCAATAAAACACTATTATGGGGCTGGAGAGATGGCTCGGCAGTTAAGAACACTCACTGCTCTTCCAGTGGTCCTGAGTTCAATTCCCAGCAACCACATAGTGGCTCACAACCATCTGTAATGAAATCTGATGCTCTCTTCTGGTGTGTCTGAAGACAGCTACAGTGTACTCATATAAATAAAATAAATAAGTCTTTAAAAAAAACAACACTATTATAGCTGAGTGTGCTGGTGCATGCCTTTGATCCCAGTACTGAGAGGCAGAACCAGGTGGATCTCTGTGAGCTTGAGGCCAGATTGGTCTACAGAGTGAGTTCTATGCAAACCCTCTCTCAAAAAAAAAAAAAAATTAAAAATTAAAAAAAAAAAAGTGGTGGCACACGCCTTTAATCCTAGCACTTGGGAGGCAGAGGCAGGCGGATTTCTGAGTTCGAGGCCAGCCTGATCTACAGAGTGAGTTCCAGAACAGCCAGGACTATACAGAGAAACCCTGTCTCGAAAAAAAAAAAACAATTAAAAAAAAACATTATTACTGTTATTGCCAAACCTAGAATCAGAGCTCAGTTGAATCTTTAATCATGCAGTTACTTTGTTAAGTAGTTTATTCAAATCCAATTTATCTGGAAATATGGTTGAAAATCCTTGGTTTTGAGTTACTTGAGGCCATTGGTCAGTTTATAAGTCTTTTGGTCCAAAGTATTTTCACTTTAGTGTTAGGCCATCACATTCTGTCTCAGGATTGCTAAGAGACTAACCTTGACTTGTCTGTGGGACAGGATGCATAACCTAGCTGTCTCTGCATAGAATGATACACATTTTATCTGACCACCCAGTATATTCCAAACAATGGTTTGCCTCGGAACAGTAATAAATATTGTCTCTAACATTGAGTTCTTCATGTGACAGATGCTGTTCTTAGTGCTTTTTATACCCTGCCTCTAAATTCATTCAGAAACTGAGTGGAGACATACCTCCTTGTCAGAAACTCTGTAGACATACCTCCTTGTACAATGAATCAGTCGTACAGAAGTTAAGCAGTTTGCTGAAACCCATAAGATTACGTGGAAGAGGGCTACTGGTTCAGGCCCACGATCTCCATAGCCTGGAAGGCTGAGACAAGGATCAGAAGCTGAAGTTCTACCTTGAGTGCAGAATGAATTCCAGGCCAGCCTGGGTAACTTAGTGTAACCCTGCCTCAAAAAAGAAAGAACATATAAAAGAAACTTTTTATAAACAGGACAGAGCTATGGGTGGAGCTCAGTGGTAGAGCACTTGCCTGGAATGCACAAGGATCCAGTTCCTCCCCAGTGTTGCCATCTCCCATCAATAGCTAATGATAGAGCCAGACGTTTGCTCAGTGTGGCCTCAGACCTGTGCAGTAGTCACATGACTGCATGGGCAGAGAGGCGCATTGATCTGAGAGGCAGAGTTCTAAGTCTGGTCTCTCCTGCTCACTATCTTGGATTGTTACTTAAATGACTTTGGAGAAATTACAGAACTTTGCTGAACCTTAGTCTCTTATCTGTAAAATGAAGATGGTGATGTATTATTCACAGGATGGCTGTAAAGAATGTCTTATACTTGACTTTTATGGTGGTATATACCTGTGGTCTCCGTACTTGGAGGGCAGAGTCAGGAGGATTGCTGCAAGTTCAGGGCCATCCTTTTTTATGTAGTGGGTTCCAGGCCACCCAGGGTTTGAGTGAGAACCTATCTCAAAAAATAAATGTATAACTGAATTATGAAACATTGAATTAATGTCACCATCTCTATTTTCAAAGCACTACACCAGTACTAAAGGTAGAATAGGAAAACTGCTTCTTTGAGGCTCCAGTGCAAAGTGGAGAAAGCAGGGCAAACATGGGACCTGTCTACATACAGGAGTTACTGGAAGCCTGGCATGGTCACACATGCCTGTAATTACAGCAGTAGGAGGCGGGGCAAGGGGATCCTTAAGTTTGAGGCTGTCTTGGGCTCAGTGAGATGCTGTCCACAACAAAACCAGAAGAGATGGGGAGCAAGGGAAAGAGTGGGAGAAAGAAAGAAGCTGGGAGGATGGCTCAATGGTCAGAATAACTGTGCAGTCTCACCGGGGGCCTGAGACTGAACGCCCCCTGGAATTGTTCTTGTGACTCACCATGTATACACGCACACCTGTGGGTGCCCTGCCCCCACCCTGCTTTCCTTCAGGTTCTCTTGAACATTGGGCAAGCATTCAATTATTACATCTTCAGGCCCCCTTTCACTTTCTTTTTTCTTTTCTTTTTTCTTTTTTTCTGGGGGTTTTGGTTTTTCGAGATAGGGTTTCTCTGTGTAGCCTTCACTGTCCTGGAACTCACTCTGTAGACCAGGCTGGCCTCGAACTCAGAAATCCACCTGCCTCTGCCTCCCAAGAGCTGGGATTAAAGGCGTGCACCACACCACCCGGCCCCCTTTCACTTTCTTGATATCCTTCTGTGTATAAAAGTTTTACATCTTGTTGAACTGCAGTTCTATTTTAAGCAGTTTTAATTCCATTGTGGAAAATTAATAATCCATAGATTTACTTATTTTTTGTTCATTGAGGTACACACATCCTCTATACCAGTATTATACAACTTTATTTAGCTTTGTAAATGTTCTTTTCGACTCTACTTTTTAATTTTTTTTTTTTTAGCGATTCTCACTGTCACTCAGGCTGACTTCAAACTTCCGATGCCACCCCCCACCCACCCACCCCCGACACAACCCTGGATTTCTTTCCTGTATTTACTGAATACTCTTTTCCCTTTGAGCAGCACAGAGAATGTGCATGGCAGTGTTTGTCCCATAGACAGTTTTGAGTTCCTTTTCATCTTCTGAAAGATCAAGTTGACATTCCTCTTTAGGGTCTGTGCCCATGTCAGTAAAGTTCTTGGTGCATAACTATTTGTAAAGTAGCTATTTAGTCTTTGTGCCTATTGAAGTTAGTATAAACTAAATGAATTAACTTTTTTATGAGATAAAAGTCTATATATGAGATGGGTGGGGTAATGTAGATCTGAAATTCAGGCTACCTGGGAAACTGAGTCAGAAGGATCACAAGTTCAAGGCCTGCTGGGGGCACCTTAGCAAGACCCTCAAAGGGAAAATTGAAAAAGACTAAACGTTAGAGCACTTGTAAGGCCTGTGAGTCAATCCCCAGCACCATATTTAAAAGCAGGGCGGGGGGCGGGGGGCTCGAGAGATGTCTCAGCAGTTAAGAGCACTGGCTGCTCTTTAGAGGAACCAGGTTTAATTTCTAGCCTTCTTCTGGCCTCCATGGCATCATACTGGTACACTGTATACAGACATACATGCAGACAAAATACCCAAACCCATAAAATAAAGATTATACAAAGATCATGTGGTAAAAAGAGGCTTGAAAGGATATGTGCGTGCCCATGCGCGCATGTGCTACTGTGCTTCTGCAGAAGCCAGAAATCAGCCTGAGGTACTATTCTTTTTTTGTTTGTTTTGTCTTTTGTTTTTTGTTTTGTTTTGTTTTTCGAGACAGGGTTTTTCTATGTAGCCCTGGCTGTCCTGGAACTCACTCTGTAGACCAGGCTGGCCTCAGACTCAGAAATCCGCCTGCCTCTGCCTCCCAAGTGCTGGGATTAAAGACATGCGCCATCACTGCCCGGCCTGAGGTACTATTCTTTAGGCACGCACTATCCACTTTGGTTTTTTGAGACAGGGTCTTTCACTAATTTAGGACCCACAGATTAGGCTAGGCTAGGGTCCACTGTGCCTGCTTCACTCGCACTGGGATTATAAGAAGTGTAATGGTATACCCACTTTTTTTTTTTTAACAGGGGTTCTGGGGATCAAACTCAGGTCATTGTGCTTTCAAGGGAAGAACTTTACTGATTGAACCATCTCCCCAGCCCTGATATTTCTTGTCTTGGATTGATAATATTGATTTTTCAGTGCTGGGGATTGAATGAGGGTCCATGCATGCCTGCTCGGTAAGCACTAAGCTACATTTGATTTTTCTTTATTTTTGGTGTATGTTGTTGTTGTATTATTTGGGGGGAGGGGTTGTTTTGTTTTGAGACAGGGTCTCACTATATAGTCTCCACTGGCTTGGAGCTTGCTATGTAGTCCAGGTTAGCTTTGAACTCATAGAGATCTGCTGGCTTCAGCCTTTCAGTGCTGGGACTAACGGCATATGTCACCATGCCTAGCTTTACATTTAGTTTATTTTTAGATTTTTTTATTTTAGATTTTTTTATGTGAGTGTTTTGCCTTGCATGTATGTCCATGCACTGTGTACATGCCTGGTCCCCACAGAGACAAGAAGAAGGTATCAGATCTCTTGAAATAATAGCCAAGGCCTTCTGTAAGCCTCCACTTGGATGTTCTAAACGGAACCTGGGTTCCCTGCAAGAATAGTAAGTGCTCTTTTTTTTTTTTTTTTTTTTTTTTTTTTTTTTTTTTTTTTTGGTTTTTCGAGACAGGGTTTCTCTGTGTAGCCCTGGCTGTCCTGGAACTCACTCTGTAGACCAGGCTGGCCTTGAACTCAGAAATCCACCTGTCTCTGCCTCCCAAGTGCTGGGATTAAAGGCGTGCGCCACCACTACCTGGCTAATAAGTGCTCTTAACTGCTAAGCCATTTCTCAAACTCTGACATCATTTTGTAACTTCCAAGAGTGAATGCATAAGATTACAGTTTTTCCACATCCGCCATGCTTGCCTCCTTTGCAGCTTCCCCTTTCTCCCACTGGAACTATCCTAACTGGGTTAGTGTGGTAGTGCAGTGACTATTTCTAAGCAACCATGAATCAGTCATGATCCAGTATCATACTTCATATACAGTTCTTTTAAAGAATCACAACACACTGGATGCTGATTACACAGATTTTTATTGCATCCTGAATAGATTCTTGCCCTGGACCTGGGCATCCATAGGTGAGACAGGCCCAGTCTCCTCCATGAACAGTACAAGTAAAGAGCACCGAGTAGGGTGCTCTGCACACCGTGCTGCTTTCTAAGGACTGGGACCATAGGTATTGATTGCAGACCTGTGACACTGGAGAGCTGGAGCAAAAATGCCCACGATTCAGTGAGTCCTGAACTCACTGAAAGTTTAAGAACTTCAGATGAGCAGAGGTGCTCAGTTTTCTTCCCTAATGGGATATCCTCTGTAAAACTTGGCTATGGTGGGCACTGACAACATTGTAGATTGATAGATAATTTGATTTTCCTACAGGAGTTTGAAAACATGAAGAGATTAGAACACTGAGCTTCCAGGTACTTCTCCGTCAGCTAATGAGACCACATGCACAGCCCATCTCCTCCCAGCTGTCCCTCTACGCCTCCCTTCTCTTCACTGGGATATTCTGAGGTAGAAGTATATTAATCACAGTTTTGTTTTCTGCTTGTTCTTGATGCTGTTCCCCTTGAATGATGAGAATATGCTTAATTTTGATTGCTTTTGGAAGTTTTCAAATTTAACGTAAATGAGTGCTCTCTCTGCATGTACACTTGCATGCCAGAAGAGGGCATCAGATCCCATTACAGATGGTTGTGAGCCACCCTGTGGTTGCTGGGAATTGAACTGAGGACCTGTGGAAGAGCAGTCAGTACTCTTAACTGCTGAGCCATCTCTCCAGCCCCTTTAGGAAATTTTATTGTACCTAACATTGTCTCTGTGTTTGTGTTGTGGGGTGCACAGGTACCCCTGTGTACACATTTCTGCATGTGTATAAAATATACTGTAAACTGAAGTTAAAACCCGGTGAATGCTAGGCAAGTGCTCTACCATTGAGCTATCTGTAGAAGCAGTGCTTTCTGGCCTCACATTGTAATATGTTGTTGTTGTTGTTGTTGTTGTTGATTGGGGAAGTAGAGACAAGGTCTTGCTTTATAGCCTTTGCTGTTCTGAAACTTGATATGTAGACCAGGCTGGCCTTGAATGCATAGCATAGAGATTTGCCTGCTTCTGCATTCTGAGTGCTGAGATTAAAGGCACGTGCCATCATGGCTTGCCCTCTTCTTTTAAAAAAATTATTTATTTATGTGTATGTGTGTGTGCTTGTATGAGTTTATGTGTACCACATCCATTCAGGTGCCTGTGGAGGCCAGAAGAGGGTGCTGAATCCCCTGTAACCAGAGTTAAAGCTGGTTGTGAGCCATCGGATGTGAGTGTTGGGATCAAATTCGGGTCCTCTGAAAGAGCAGCAGGTACATCAAGCCATCAAGCATCTCCCCAGCCCTGGTTATTGTCTTTGTCTGTCCCACTTGAGTCACATGAACCTCCTACTCACCACTTTGTCCCAAATGCTTAGAGCTTTGCTTACCAGTTCTTCCGGTTCTTCATGGTAACACCTGAGGCTAGGGACTGAAGACAGGGCCTCATGCTTCCTAAGAAGGATTTTATCAGTTGATCTATATCCCAGCCCCTTAGTAAATTGTGGATGGATGGATGGATGGATGGATGGATGGATGGACGGATGGATGGACTCCATTGTTGCATTGTTGTGTGACACTATTCATGGGGAGATGTGCACAAATATTTACTCATCCCAGATTGTGAACAATCACAGAACAAAGAAGGACACTACCAAAGCCAGCTGGCAAACAATCGAGTGCATTGGTGTTACCTTCAGGAGTATGGGTGAAGAGTTACAAGACAGAAAGACTCAAAGACTAGATCACCAAAGTCCACCCCACACTGGGGCAGCTGGACAGGTTGGAGAAAGTCTCAGACAGCTCAGCTGCTCTGAGCCTCTCTGAGGTAGCTGGTCTTATCCAAGCTGCCTCTCACGAGTTCTTACTGCTTATCTATAAGGGGCCTAGTGAATCTTGTCCATTTCAGAGACTTGCTGAGACCTTTCGAGTTACATACTTCCTGAGTTTTAATGAGTTTGCCCTCAGGACTGAATATTTACCACAATGCCCAGAACATATTTCATTTTAACAGTTTTGCTTCAAGATGCGATACTTATCCCTGAGGAAAGTACTATGCAACATCCATATGGCTTTTCACTCACCTGAACCTCAAAACTGCCATTTCAAAAATGTACTTAGTATTGTGTATCTGTGTGTTTGTGTGTGCTCATGTGTATATATCTGTATGTGATTGTGTGTCTATGAGACAGTGTATATTTTTCTATTTGTTCATGTGTGAGTGTGTGTATCTGCATGTGAGTATATGTGAAAGTGTATGACAGTGTATGTATATGTGTTTGTGTGTTCGTGTGTGTCTGTGTGTGCATATCTGTTCATATGTGTATGTGTTCATGTGTCTGTGTATATCTGTTCATGTATTGTTCATGTATATGTTCATGTGTATCTCTGAGTTCACGTGTGTCTGTGTGTGCATATCTGTGTGTTCATGTGTGTGTGTGTATCTGTTCATGTGTGTGTCTGTGTTTGTATCTGTTTGTTCCTGTGTGTTTGTCTGTATCTCTGTGTTCGTGTATCCGTGTATATCTGTGTCTGTGTATGTCTGTTTATCTGTGTGTTCATGTGTGTGTGTATGTCTGTATCTGTTTGTTCGTGTGTGTGTGTGTGTGTGTGTGTGTGTTGGTGATGACTGAGCAAAGGGTCTGATTGTTAGGCAATGCTCTTCTATGGAACTATACACTTGCCCTTGTGTTTTGACTAGCTGAAGAATCTAATTTTTTTTCCTGTCTCCCGTTTCTGTTCTCCTCTAGTCACATGCACACAAGTACTGACGGCAGAGGGCTGGAGCCAGAGGCAAACTCTGGAAGATGAAATAGAGCACTATGGTGAAGCACTCGAGCCAGTCCAGGCTGGAGGAGATAAAAAAAAAAAAAAAAAGCAGCTTACTAAAAAACAGTCCTGGCCGGGCGGTGGTGGCGCACGCCTTTAATCCCAGCACTCGGGAGGCAGAGGCAGGCGGATTTCTGAGTTCAAGGCCAGCCTGGTCTACAGAGTGAGTTCCAGGACAGCCCGGGCTATACAGAGAAACCCTGTCTCGAAAAACAAAAAAACAAAACAAAACAAAAAAAAATAAAAAACAGTCCTGGAAATGTAAGGGTCAGGAGGATAGGGTCCCCTGGTCTACAGGGCTATAGGAGTGGGAGTCCAGCTGCATGAGTGCACCATTGAGTTACTGTTCGTGAAGACTCCACACTGAGAGTTCCCTCTTTGCCCTTAAGACAAGGCGGCCTGAGGTCAGGCATAGTCACCTTGCAGACAGTGTTGTTATAGAGTTTAGTTTGGGGCTTCTGTGAGTGGACCTCAAGGTCCACAGTCCTGTGTGGGGTGGTCTCAGGGTCCACAGTCCTGTGTGGGGTGGTCTCAGGGTCCACAGTCCTCTGTGGGGTGGTCTCAGGGTCCACAGTCCTGTGTGGGGTGGTTTCAGGGTCCACAGTCCTCTGTGGGGTGGTCTCAGGGTCCACAGTCCTTTGTTAGATGCATGATACCATCCTTCAATTCTTAAAACATTAGCAACTCTAAAACTGTGGGTGGGGGTTCTGCTGGGGCCACTTCAAGCCAGTAAGTCCCCCACAGCTACCACAGCCCGGATCACATGCTTCTAGTTGTTTACACACACTTCTTTCGACAAGGCACAGCTCCCAGAAAGTGAGCTAGAGCAGAGTGAAGCTCTCCAGATCGCAGCCCAGGTGGGGTTTCAGCAAGGGAGTTAAATGTGGTCAGAGGCTAAGGGTAGAGCACCTCTTCTCCAGTACCAAGCCCCAAGCACTGGAGTGATACCACCTAAATTGGAACAAAGAAAATAGGCTTTGGGGCTGGAGAGATGGTTCAGTAGTTAAGAGCACTGACTGCTCTTCCAGAGGTCCTGAGTTCAATTCCCAGCAACCACATGGTGGCTCACAACCATCTGTAAGGGGATCCGATGGCCTCTTCTGGTATGTCTCAAGATAGTGACAGTGTACTTAGATAAAAAACAAATAAATCTTTTTTTTTGGGGGGGGGTGGTTTTTCGAGACAGGGTCTCTCTGTGTAGCCCTGGCTGTCCTGGAACTCACTCTTTAGACCAGGCTGGCCTCGAACTCAGAAATCCATCTGCCTCTGCCTCCCAAGTGCTAGGATTAAAGGCGTGCGCCACCACCGCCTGGCACAAATAAATCTTAAAAAAATAAATAAATAAATAAATAGGAAAAAGAAAATAGGTTTTGGGGGTTTGGGGGCTAGTGGATAGCTCAGCTGGTAAAAGCTGTTGCCAATAAGGCTGTTGGACATGAGTGTGATCACCAAAACCCACATGGTGGAAGGAGGAAGGAATTGATCCCACATACACCATAGTGTGCACACACTTGCACACATACTTACACACACACACACACAAATCTTAAAATGTGGAAGTAGCAGCAGCCAGCATCAAACTAATAAAACAGAAAAGAAATAGGTTTGTGTGTCTCCTGAGAACACAGCAGTAAACAAGATTTTCTTTGATTTACAAGAAAGGGGTTCAGAAGAACCCTGGTTTATAAATTTTGCCAGTGGGCTTAATCACTGAGATGATTGTTACTAATAAATGTTTGAGAGCTGGAAGTGCTGGCTCGGTGATTAAGAGTACTTGCTGTTATTGGAGAGGATCTAGGTTAAATTCCCAGCACCTACATGGAAGCTCACAACTATCTGTAACTCGAGTCCTAGGGAATCCAATGCCTTCTGGTCTCTGCAGGACCCAGGCATGTATATGATACACATACATAAATGCAGAAAACACACACATACACATAAATACACTGTTTAAGCTTTAAAAAGGAAAGAAAGAAATATTTGAACTCAGATGACAAGATGGCTTGCTTAGTAGTAAAGGCACCTTCTGCCAAAGCTGACACCCAAGTTTTCTAAGACCCAACAGTGGGAGGAAGGGACGGACCCCTCCCTGCAAGTTGTCCTGACCTCCAAACATCACCACCATGCTGTACACACACTAAATACAAGGTAATAAAGATTTTTAATATCTATGATTTTAAAATTACAATCTAGGAATAAACAGGAACTTCTTTGATGTGAAACACTTTAACATTATAGTTAACTTACGAGTTTTTTCACCACCAAGGTGAAGAACAAGACAAGGATTTTCTCTCCTTCCACTCCTTTTTGCCCTATATGGGAAGTCATAGTAAATGCAATATAACAACAAAAAGAAATAATAAAAAGGTACAAAGCTTGAAAGGAAGGAGAGATACCATCTGTGCTCACAGGTGACATAAGTATCTCTAGAAAATCCAAAGAACTGGCAGACAAGCTGTTCCTAAGAAGACATTGCAGAGAATGCTGCAGGCTATAAGGCTAATAATATATGCCAAGGACCAGCCTCGGCTTGGGGAGGGGGAACAACTCGAAGTCAGTGAGGTAGGGTGCAAGCTGACAGCTCTGTGTTCTGCTTGACACAGCTCTCCAGAGATCTCCAGGCAGCTCTGTAGATAGCTCTGGGCTCTGTAATCTGCTCAAGACAGCTCTCTGCTTGAGACAGTTCTCTCATGCTAGAAAAAAATTCTTGGATTTTCTGACCAAAGTTAGAAATCTTGCCAGAAAAAAAAATCTTGGATTTTCTGAACAAAATCACAAATCCTGCTAGAAAAGTTCTAAAAGAGCTGTGTTCACTCTCCAAGCAGTTCTCTCTGGGTAGCGCCCCCTCTCTCTCTCTCTCTCTCTCTCTCTCTCTCTCTCTCTCTCTCTCTCTCTCTCTCTCCAAAAGCCCAGTCTTTTATTTACATATCAAGTCATTTACTATAGGTTCCCTTTTGATTATCCCAGGAATCAGCATTTTATGATCAAAGCCCCTTGATTCCTAGGAAAAGACAGCAAGTGCAATTTTTTTAACATTGAAAATTAATTCAGAGATCTGCCTGCCTTTGTAAGCACAGACAATAAACTAGCTGGGTGGGATCCCCTTCTGATACCATTCCCACCATGCCTGGACTTAAAGTTGCTGTGTCAGGCTGACCTTGAACTCAGGAATCTGCCTGCCTTTGTATTTTTTTTTTTTTTTTGGGTTTGGTTTGGTTTTTTGAGACAGGGTTTCTCTGTGTAGCCCTGGCTGTCCTGGAACTCACTCTGTAGACCAGGCTAGCCTCGAACTCTTGAACTCAGAAATCTGCCTGCCTTTGCCTCCCAAGTGCTGGGATTAAAGGCGTGCGCCACCACTGCCCCGCTACCTTTTAGGTCCATGAAGCCCCTCATACAATTCATATTGCATGCTTATATTTTGCATAGTTGAGAAATCATACATTCTTGAACTCATGTTCAAGTTCAGAGTTCTTTCCCACAACCTTAAGGGCTGTCCTGAAAGTCACAGTGTTTACCATTTTTTTGCTGAGGAACACAGATACACCTTCAACTTCCAGACTTGTGCTATTTTTAATTATCATGGAGTCATTAACCTTGGCAGGGGGAATATTTCCAGAAGGAGGAACATAAAGTAAATTATGTCCGTTATTATACAAACAAGCCTTACACTCACAGTAACCATAAACAGTCTTGGGGACCCACACCCTGTTGACTCTGTGCCAGGGGTGAGAACCATGCTACACAGTCCCTTCCATGGCCATGTAGTACTTGACAAATATACAAAACTCAGTTGCTTCCCAGTACACTCAAAGTAAGCCAGTAGAAAAATGGGACATAAGACATAGATTTAACAAAGTGCATACAAAAGTCTGATGAACAAAATCAAATAGCTAACAACATTGTCCATGTTTGTGGATAGGATGATTCAGTGCTGAGATGTGAGAGTCCTTCCAACATGACCTATAGACTCATAACCATCCCAAAGTTCTAGTAAGTTGTTTATGGATATAGACAGACTGATCCCTAATGTTTACATGGAGAGACGAAAAAGACAGAATAGCCAAACCAGCACTGAAGTAAGGGGTTACACCTTGAGAACTGAGATTCTTTGGTCTTCAGACTCAAAACAAGGGGGGGGGGTGCCAAGATGGCTCAGTGGGTAATGGTACCTGCCACCAAGCATGACAACCTGAGTTCTATCCCTGGACCCGCATCCTAGAAAGAGACAACCAAGAAACAAATGAAAGTTGCCCACTGACTTCCACATTCAAGCTACACACATACATATAAATAAATGCAAAACAAAGTCTTCTTACACTGAGTCAGCTTCGTCTTGTGAGAAGACAGGCACATACTTCATGTAATAGACAAATAGATCAGTGCAAGAATAGGGCCCACGAATGGAACAAGAAATACCGTAAACAGATATTTTTTAAGGTGGGTTTCATTATGTTGCCCAGACCAATCTTGAACTCCTGAGTCAGCCTTTGTCCTCCCAAGTAGCTGGGACTGCAGGTATGTTGCCCCTGTTTCCAGTGGAGAAACTGATCTTTGACAAAAGAACAAAGACGATACAGTGTCTTGGTACAGAAAAACTATGCAGTAACATGAAAAAATTAGACTCATATATTACACACCTCACAAAAATTAATATATCATGGAATAAAATATAAAGTATAAAACCAAACATGGAACTCCACAGAGGGTGGGGGCTAAATGAAAGGCTAGTGAGATGGCTCAGTAAATAAAGGCAATGTTTGCCGTGATCGACAACCTGAGTTTAATATCTGGGATGCACAGAGTAGAAGAAGAGACCTGACTCCAGCAATAGTCATCTAACATGAGCATGCATGTGCACACACAGATCATCTTCTTAATGTATAGAGGACATGGGTTAGTGACTACTTATAGAGACAAGTTTGATGCCGACCCAGATTACATCCAAGACAGAAAGGTAAGAGAGAGAATGCCAAAGGCATGATTCATGAAAGAAACCACCGATACAACGGACTTAATGAAAATTACAAAAATGTATGTCTGGGAAAGATGACGTCAGAGAAGGAGATGAGCCAACACACTGAAAGAAAATATTTGCATGCGACACATCTGTTATACATAGAACTTTGCATGCGACACATCTGATACACATAGAACTTTAGGTGCGCGGTTGGAGATGGGTTTCTGTGTAGCCCTGGCTGTCATGGAAATTACTCTATAGACTAGGCTAGCCTCAAACCAGAGATACACTTGCCTTGCCTCCCAAGTACTGAGAACTAAAGGCATGCACCACCACTGCCAGGCCAGAACTTACCACTTCACTACGTAACCCAGGCTGTCCTGAAACTTTTTCTTTCCGTAAGAAAAAATTTTTTTAGATATATTAATTTATTTAGGAGACAAGAGTCTCACCATTGTAGTTCTGATTTGCCTGAAGTTTACTCTGTAGACCAAGCTGGCCTCAAATTCCCAGAGATCCACCTGCCTTTACCTCTTCTTCTTCTTTCTCCCTTCTTCTTTCTTCTTCTTCTTTTTTTTTTTAAATATTTATTTATTTATTTTATTGATGAGTACACTGTAGCTGTCTTCAGACACACCAGAAGAGGGCATCCAATCTCATTACGGATGGTTGTGAGCCACCATGTGGTTGCTGGGATTTGAACTCAGGACCTCTGGAAGAGCAGTCAGTGCTCTTAACCGCTGAGCCATCTCTCCAGCCCCTCTTCTTCTTCTTTTAAAGACTTATTTATTTCATATATGTGAGTACACTGTCACTCTTCAGACACACCAGAAGAGGGCATCAGATCCCATTACAGATGGTTGTGAGCCACCATGTGGTTGCTGGGAATTGAACTCAGGACCTCTGGAAGAGCAGTCAGTGTTCTTAACCACTGAACCATCTCTCCAGCTCTGCTGCCTCTACCTCTTGAGGGCTGGTAAAGTCCTGCATCACTACATTTGGCCATATATGTTAATTTTATGTGCATGAATATTTTGCAAGCAGGTATGTGTGTGTTCCATGTGTGTGCCTGGTATCCACAGAGGTCAAAAGAGGGGGTCAAAGATTCCCCTGGAACTGGAGTTACTGATGGTTATGAGCCACCTTGTGGGTGCTGGGAACTGAACCTGGGTTCTCTGCAAGAGCAACAAGTGCTCCTAAAGACTGAACCATCTTTCCAGCCCGTGTTGGAACTTTGAATTCTCCTGCCCTATCCTGAACGCCAGCACACCTGACCTAATAACTTACAATACTGGTTTTTTAAAATTTTGTGTTTGTTGAGATATGCTCTCTACTGCTCAGACGGGTCTTGAACTCACAGCAGCAGTCCTCCTACTTTAGTCTCCTAAGAACTAGGATCAGGGTATGAACACTAAACCTAGATCATTTATACAAGTGTTATACATCACTAAGCTATACCCTAAGCTATACTTGTTACAGTAACTTTTTTTTTAAAGATTTATTTATTTTATTTATGAGTACACTATAGCTGTCTTCAGACACACCAGAAGAGGGCATCAAATCTCATTATGGGTGGTTGTGAGCCACCATGTGGTTGCTGGGATTTAAACTCAGGACCTCTGGAAGAGCAGTCAGTGCTCTTAACCGCTGAGCCATCTCTCCAGCCTGTTACAGTAACTTTTATTTGCCTGTTGTAATTGTCATGGTCATCTCTGAGGCTTACTGCCTCAGGCTGTTAACCTAGACCTAGTCCTGGGAGCTTCTAGCCTCCATAAAATCTTATCTCAGTCAGAATATTTTCAGCTTCTGAGACTTACTGCTGAATAAGCTCACCTGTCCTTGTTCTTTCTAAACTCTGGCTGGCTGGTTCAATCTGGCTTCTCTGACTTTTGGTCTGTGTGGCCTCATGCTAACTCTAGCAATCTGTTCTAATCTTTTGGCTCTTTCTCATTCACTGGCTGTTTTCACCTGTGTCCATCTTATTCTCTTTTAAGCCTCTCTCTGTAAAACTCTCCTAGTAAAACTGCCTCCTTCCTTTTCTCTTTCTGTGCTGTTCCTCTTAAGTAGCTTATTTTCCCTCTCTTCTCTGAGAGTTGGGAAGATTCTGTTAAATCTTTCTGATTTGTCACTTTGTCTGCCACTCAATAAGACATTGCTTTCAAACATGGGTGCTTCCTTCTAACGTACCTCCATTGTTTGGGATTAAAGGTCTGTACTAAGAGCGCGTCTGTATTCCAGCCAGAAAGATTCAAAGTGTATGCTAGGGGGCTGGAGAGATAGCTCAGTGGTTAAGAGCACTGGCTGTTCTTTCATAGGTCCTGAGTTCAATTCCCAGCAACCACATGGTGGCTCGCAACCATCTGGGATCTGATGCCCTCTACTGGTGTATCTCAAGACAGGGACAACGTATTCATAGGCATAAAACAATTTTTTTAAAGTGTGTGCTAAGGGCTGAGCCACACCACAACTAAAAACAGGTTTGTTTGGTTTTTTAGTAAATAACATAATCTTGGGGTTCACAGTGTGATCAAATATCCTGCAACATATACTCTTAAAACTTAACCCATTTTAAAAATAAGCTAAAATAATAAAAACAAAAACAAAAAACAACCTCTCCAAAGTGTGGCTTAGTGTCAGGGTGCTCACTCAGATTCAAAGGGCCTGGCTTCTGACCCCAGCACTCGCCTTCAATCAGAAGGTAAAGGCAGGAGAATCTCAGTGAGTTCCAAACCAGCATTGTGTATGTAATGAGACCCTGTCTCAAATAAAAAGCAAAACAAAATTAGAGCCGTTTGTGGTGCTGTACACCTGTACCCAATACTTGGGAAAGAGAGGAAGGATGTGGAATTTAAGGCCTCCTAGAACTGATTATGAGTTCAATGCCAGGCGATGCTAAATGAGATCCTTCCTCTCTCTCAAAAAAAGAAAAAAAAAAAGAAAAAAGAAAAAAATGGAGGAGGAAGACGAAGAAGAGGAGGAGAAACGGTGGAAATGGCTCAGTGGTTGTCGCCAAAGTATGAGAGTCTTGAGTTTGGAGCCCTTATACCCACATAAAGCCAAGCTCAATGGCACAAGCTTGTAATCCCAGCACTGGAGCTCACTCACCAGGGTGCCAGCCAGTGTGGCCAAATTGGTGAGCTCCAGGTTAGCTTTAAATAAATAACACACATACACAAAGGGAAATTTTGCCATGTTCCTACCATATGATTCAGTAAGTATGTTCCTCAGTATTTCTACAAAGTTGTTGAAAGCATACGTCTGCCCACCTAGCTACACATGGATGTTTATGGCAGCTTTATTCAAATTTACCAAAACTAATAGTGCCAAGCTGGGGAGCTGGGGACCGAGCCTCACAGGCAGGCTTTTGGAGGACATTCTAGATCTGTTATAGTTTATAACATCTGCCTTCCACATGAGTCACCAGGAAAGGGAAGCTTGAGATAGACATATCAAAAATAAATATTAGGGCTGGGATTGTAGCCTGATGGTCATGTCTTGGCCTAGCACGAGCAAGCCCCTCCATTGACACACACAAAATCAAAATGAATATTTTTGGTTTTTTTTTTTTTAAGTTTAATTGTATACCTGTTTTGCCTGGATGTGTGCTTGGTGCCTGTGAGGCCAGAAGAGGCACCAGATATACTGGAACTCAAGTTAGTTACAGTTGTAAGCCACCATGTGGGTGCTGGGAACTGATTCTGGGCCCCTGGAAGCTCTTAACCATTGAGCTACCTCTCCAGCTCTAAAGTGAATCATTTTATATCTGTAAACATTTAAAATGAGTCTTACACTACAGAGACACTTCTTCTGTGTTGTTTCTGGTACCCAGAGTTAAACCCAGGCTTTATTTCTGGCCTTATACCAAGCACTCTTAGCACTGAGCCAACACCCCAAGCACCTGTTTGGTATACATCAAGCTACCCAATGGGAAAGAAGGGCTAAACTTGGTATTACAGTTTTATGTTAACAGTGTGAGGGACTCAAGCAAGCCAGCTGCAATTATATTTGCTACAGTCTCTCCTGTGTCCTTAATACTGTTCAAACCTTGCAACATAAGCAATGTTGTCTCCTTACAGCCTCCTGCTTTCTAATAACAGCTTTTGCATGACTTTTAACATTTTTATACGAGTTTATTTCAGTGTGTGTGTGTACATGGGTGCAGGTGTCCTCAGAGGCCAGAGCTGTTCCATCCTCAGGAGCTAGAGCTATCGGTGGTTGTGAACTCCCTGATGTAAGTGCTAGGAGTCAGTCACATTTGGGTTCTCTGGAAGAGCAGCACGCACACTTCATAACCCCAGCTCCTTGTGTCATTTTTAAATTTATACTTTATTTATGTGTAGGAGTATTTTGTCTGCACTCATGTATGCCTGCAGAAGTTGGAAGAGGGTGTCAGATCCCCTGGAACTATAGTTATGGATGGCTGTGAACTACCATTAAGTACCTTGAACCAACTCAGGTTCTCTGCAAGAGCAACAAGTGTTCTTAACTGCTGAGCTATGTCTCCTGCCCCATAATTACTTTTTTGGCTGTTTATTTTGTCTTGTATTTTTTGAGATAGGATTTCTTTGTATCTCCTTGGCTATCCTAGAATTCATTCTATATACCAGGCTGGCCTTGAACTCAGAGATCTGCCTATCTCTGCCTTCCAATGGTGAGATTAAAGGCATGTGCCACCACCACCCAGACCATAATAGCTTTTAACATAAGGATTTTTCTCTCTTGGTATCCAATGTTTTGAAATGATCTTTATTTATGAGCTAGCCAATAGTCATTCTACATGAGTTCTGTACAGTAAGATCTTTAGGGTTATTTTGTTGTACAGCTTCAAAGAGTGGGGTTCCTAATGCAAAGGGATATTTTAAAGATTGTTGACAATTTTGTGGGGATTGTTTTTGTTTTTTGTTGTTTTTGAGACAGAGTCTTATGCAGTAACCCTGGCTGGTCTCAGACTTGCTATAGCTGAACGTCTCTTGCGCCTTCCAAGTGCTATTGTAGGTGTCACACCACAGCCAGTTTACCTTGGTGCTGGAGTAGAGCACTGGGCTTCATGCATATTAGGCAAGCACTCTGTCAACTGAGCTAGATCCCTAGCCCATGCTTTTCGTTGGTATTTTTACTTTTTTTTTTTTCCAAAGAGGGGATGTAGTCTTCAAAACAGTGGGAGGAATTTTGAGTTTTGAGGATGAGGGTTGGCCCAAGATGAAGGAAAAAAGGAGGGAAGCTAATAAAGTGGAAGGCAGCAGGGAGAGGAAGACTGCCAGCCACCAGGGGGCAGTCAGGGACGTGTTCTCTGGGGCTGGAATCATGGAAGGCCTGAAGCAGTAGGTGTATCTGTGTTAAAAGACCAACCCTCTGTTGCTTTGAACCTGTGTCCACATCTGAATACATACTGATTTAGAACAAAGTAAAGGAAAAGGTCTAGATTCCAAGTCTGAGCTGATGCTGGAGGAGGAAGGGCTTATGTTTAAGGGAAGGGAATTCTTTTTTTTTAAATTTTTATTTATTATATGTAAGTACACTGTAGCTGTCTTCAGACATCCTACAAGAGGGTATCAGATATCATTACAGATGGTTGTGAGCCACCATGTGGTTGCTGGGATTTGAAATCATGACCTCTGGAAGAGCAGTCAGTGCTCTTAACCACTGAGCCATCTCACCAGCCCAGGAAGGGAATTCTACAAAAGAAAATTTTAGAAAAGAAAGGAGCCCCTAAAGTTCCTTGTTACTGCTGGGGTTGATCCTTGTGGGATGATGGGCCAATGCATTCTGGTTTCAGTTATTAGTGAGAAGAGTGATCTCCTTGTGGGGGTGGGGGGAATTGGAGGGCAGAGTCCAGGCCCTTGTCCACAAGGGACAAGGATGATCTATTTGGAGTTCCCGTTCCCAGATGCCTTTTACAGCTTAAAGCATTTAAGATGTTCCCAAGACCTGGAAGGGAAGGAATCCTGGGAAGGGTCCCAGGTAGTGGGAATGTCTACCCATCCCGGGCTTCCACCTCTTCCCTGCTTGGTGTTTTTCTCTGGCTCCAGCCCCAGCTTTGCAAGGAGATTCCGAGTGAGAATTGTTAGTGAGACACAGATGGAGTTAAAGACCAAGTTAGGTTTTTTTATCTTGTGTTCATCCTGGCATGCAGTTTCATTGAGTGCTTACTCAACCATGTTTCTTTTCAGCCTGTTAACTGGCTAACTTCTTCCAGAGGCTCCTATGCAGTCTGACAAGGCTTTTTCCCAATAGAATGAAGGGGTCTGTCACTTTGATGTCAGTTGGTATTTGTACTTCAGGGGCAATTTTGTCCTCACTAAGCCCCTCTGTTACTGTCACACCCATCTCTATGTGAGGTCTTTCTCAGACCTCAGCTTTTGCCAGAACATTAGAGCACTTGGTTTTCCTCATCCTCCATTATGTTCTCTCTTGTATTAAAGACATTTATTTATGCATATGTCCCATCTCCTATAACTATATGCTGAATATATGTACATAATTATATATGTAATTGTTATACATAGTATATATAACATAATTATACATGTAACTAAACATATAAAAACACATGTATATAATTGTTTTATGTATGTAAAATCTCCTAAGGCAAGAATTAGATCTTTTTTAGCATACAGAAGCCATTCAGAAAGAACAGATGTTGAATGGATTAGTGGCTGTAAAGTGTCAAGAACTATTCTAGGTAATGGGAAAACAGAGACAAATTATGTTTTTAAACTTAAAATTTTTACTTCATTTATATGGACCTTCTGTCTGCTTGTATCTGTGTACTAAATAAATGCCTGATGCCTTTGGAGGTCAGAGGAGGACACAGAATGCTGGGTGCTGGGAATACACGTCCTTTGGAAGCAGTCAGTGCCCTTCAGCATTGCACCATCTCCCCAGCCCTCAAGATGAGCTTCTTCACACCCCATTTTCAAAGAAACTTGGTTTTATATGGGGAGTCATAAAAAGACAGTGTACAGACTGGAGATGTAATTTGGTGTTAGGCTGCTTGTCCATCTGAGCCCGAGTATCACAAGGGGATAAAGGGCTATAAACCATGCAGAACTGGGAAGTGTACGGAGGTGACACACTGGGTGCCACAGTCAGACAGCTCAGCTCTGAGCCCTCACCTGGCCCTTCACAGCTTCGGACTTCTCTGAACCTTTGAATAGAATACTTTCCTCATGGGGCACAGTGCCTGGCACACAGCAAGCATGCCAGCTGTCTTACAGTAAAAGTGGGGGCAGGGAAAACTGTAGACAGCAACAATCAGATTTGGGCCTCTGGAGTTTCTCAGGCAGATAAAGAGATAAGAACTTTACAAGCAGAGGAAGCAGCTTACACAAGCAAATTAAACAACGCTGTGAAGTTAAAGGGCTCAGGACTTCAACCCTAGTACTCCAGTACCTGTACACAGGGAATTCAAGCCAGCAAGAGCTACTTGGTGGGACCTGTTCCCCCAACCCCCCAACTCTACCACACTCACTCCCCCCCCACACCAAAGGTAAAGTGTTTCCTGCAAAATCTTGGGCTGGATCTGTAGGATCCACAGTGGAAAGTCAAACTCTAAAGAGCTGCCCTGTAAACTGGGTGTGCTGTGCTTTAATCCTAGCACTCAGGATACAGAAGGTAGATCTGTGAGTTCGAGGCCAGCCTGTTTTACAGAGTGAGTTCCAGGACAGCCAGGGCTACACAGAGAAACCCTGTCTCAAAAAATAGGGTAGAAACTGAACTGGTTAGGCAGCCCTGGGAGTAAGCACATTGGACCTCCTTGTGTAGACAGATTTCCTTAGCACAGCCTTGCTAGAGGAACCAGCACAGCAGACCAGGAACCTAAAGCCTGCCAGCAGGAGGCTAAACCCTCTAAACCAGGATTAGGTCTCGCAAACCAGAAGCTGCACTTATAGTAAAATGGCAGCTGAAGGCCAACTCCAGCCCGACCTCAGAATGACTTGACTTTATTCAATTATATTTACAACTAAGTGTTCTACTTTCTTTGAACACAGCCCAAGCAAGCTGGCCTTGAACTCCCTGTGTGGCTGAGGCTGGCCTTAAACTCCTGATCTTCCTGCCTCTACCTCCCGGGAAGTGCTAGGATTATAAAAGTGTACAATGCCCAACCTGCAGTTTTAAATAGTCAAAACAAATTCTTCCTCTATTGTCGGGCCCGACACTCTGACAAAAATGCTTACCTGTTGACACTGCACAGAAATTGTTTGCCAGTCCTGTTATTGCTCACTCTCTCATTACAATGAAGGGGTTTGAGCAAAGACAGTTGAGGTAAACTGAAAGGAGTTTTGAGTGTTTCCTAGTGTGCTTTTTACTAGGTATCAGCTACTTTGTTCTCCTAGCAGGCCTGGAAGAACTGCTTTTTTGTTACTGTTTTTGATGAGGAAACAGACCCACATCACTCTGAAAGAGATCCTGTAGGGTCTGAGCCAGGCTGTCTGTCTGCTGGGATAAGCATGAGCCAGGGCACAGTGATGATCACCTAGAGGAGAGAGAGTGCTTAGAGCAGCAACAGTTAAAGGTGGTTGTGGGAGGGAAGATGCAGACATTCAGATTGGGGTGGGGTGAGGTACTTCAAGTGAAAAGACATTCTGTGGGGCAGAGGAAAGAGGCACAAGCCTGGGGATAACTTAGGCTCTAAGCTTGAGAGCTCTATGTGGACACTCTAGCAGGACAAGACAGCTGGGGTAAAGTCGTAACAGTCCCACTGGAGGATGGCACGGAAGCAGCTCAGGTTGCACTGGTGGATTCCATTCTCACCGGCTTGCCGGTTTGGATCAAGCCTCTTGATTGTTAAAATAGTGCGTGCCTTATTCCGAGTGACTATGAATCGATATACGTGAAGGTTAGTTGGCACCTTTAGTGTGTCATTATTACTAATGGTTAGTGCATTTATTTGGAACAGCATATGACTGGAAAACATCATGAAAGCTGACACGTTTTTTTAAAAAAAAAAAAAGAGCTACAAGTATGGACTTGTGCTCAGGAAATACCAAGTAGGAAGCAAATCCAGCCTGGGAAACTCAGAGGTGAGCTACAGAGTTGTTGGGCGGGGGTGGGGCTGGGGGGCTGCTAAGAAACAGGAGGCCAGGGTAAGAGCAAGAGGGATTCATTCCCACAGGGAGCCTGCTTTTGTACCCTCCTGATACTATTCTTAAGTTACTACAGTCTTCCCTGGCAATCCTGTCACTCACTTTACAAACGTCAGGCCAGAGTCGCATAAAGCATCTTGACTGTGTTCTGAAACGGCTACAAACCCTCCTTGCTAGGCCTCCAGCTTTTACTTTGCTGATCAAATTTCACTACAGCTATGTTCATTTGGACCACAGGGTCTCCCTTACCTTCACAGGGTAATCTGCCATAGGTGAGTATAGGACCCCAATCTTGGTTTGTTCATGGCCCAGACCCTCCAGCAGTAGCTGGGCTAGCTCTATGGTGTACTTGCAGACAAATCTACCTTTACTTTAGTAAAGCCCAAGGAAGTTTGGGGTGGTCCCAGTCACCGTGGAGAGTCACTCTAAGCATCGAGTTTCCCTTACCCGCATCCTCTGCACTCTCTCACTCACCGGAAACAGGTCAACAGTAACAGAACCAATTTCATTGGTCATGCAGAAGATGAGGTAGAACCTTAGCTTATGATGGTGGTCTTTCAGCCTTCTCCATTGGCCTGCCAATAGGGAAACTGGCGTTTGGAAATTTGCTCAGGATTTGGCAGTTAAGGAGCAAAAGCATCATCCTTCACACATCATGACCTCCAAAGCTTGTCTCTGGCATGGAGGATACAGGCAGTTGGGGCAAGCAAAGGCATCTGCCTGCTTTGTTGTACACTTCCTGCCATAGGACAGTGATAGAAATACAGTCCCCACTTGCCCAAGGCAGCGCCAGAGGTGTCTAGGGCACAGAACTAAGAAAATCTTTGGAAGGACTCAGTCAACGTCATCAAGTCCTTGGCTCAAGGCCATGTCTGTACTTTAACACAAGTGTGATCAGTTGCACACCCTGTAATGGTCACAACCACATGTCTGTAAAAAGTGAACATGCTACATCAGCCTCTTTGCTAAGTCACATCAAATGGCCAACCCTCTACAGTCCACAGAGCCCAGCAAGTCACCCAAGAGCTCAGGTAAACGCATGGCTTGTTTTTAAAAATCTAACCAGAAGGCTCTGCCTGTAAGTCAGGGCAGCAACACAGTCAGTACTGATGTGGAGGTAAGCAAAGCTGTGCTTCGTCCCTTCTGGTCTGTCTCTTTCTCTTCATCACTGATTGTTTCTTTTTTTTTCCTATTTGGAGATGAAAGACTATTTCTATTCATTTTGAGATTTCTCAAGATCCTTGGAGTGCTGTAAGCTTGCCAGTCCCTCTGGCGATTGGTGTTTGTTCCCATTAATCCTCTGTGGGGCTGGGAGATAGCTCAGTCAGTAAAGTGCTTGCCTTGAAAACATAACCTGAGTGTGAGCCCCAGAACAAACCCATGCTTAAAAAGAAAACAATGCCAAGCACAGTGGTGTGCACTTGTAATCCCAGAACTGGGAAGACAGGTAATCCCAGGGGCCTGCAGGCTGGCCAGCCTAGCCTACTTAGTAAACCCTAGGTCAGTGAAAGAGCGCCTCAAAAAACAAGGTGGGGACTGGAGAGGTGGCTCAGAGGTTAAAAGCATGGCTGCTCTTCTAGAGGACCCAGGGTCAATTCCCAGCACCCACATGGCAAGTCACACTTGTCTTGTAACTTTAGTTCCAGGGTTCCTGACATCATCACAGACATACATGCAGGCAAAACATCAATGAACATAAAAAAAAAAAAAAAAAGGATAGCCCTATAGAACAGCACTGGAGACTGTCCTTTGATCTCCACATGTGCTCATCTGCAGACATTAGCAGGCATGCACACACAGACAAACTTCTCAACTCTTGTCCTGTTTGTTGCCTGCCACTCCTACCTGCACACTCAAGAGAAAGGCTGGGAGGTCTCCCAGACACAGAACTAAGAATGTCTTCAGAAGAACTAACAAACGCAAAGCAAGCTAGATAACATGGGGGAAGGGACCTCAAGTGGCTTAGAGCCCACCACCCCACCCCACCCCCGCCCACTCCAGAAATAATTCCTTCTCCCTGCCATGTCCCTCCATAGCAGATGACTGCCTTGAGTCCCCTCCCAAGCCCTTGCTGCACACCTTCCTGGACCACCCTACCTACTGTGGTCTCCTGCTATCACTGATCCACCACTTTTGCTGTCTTTCCTCTTGTATTTCTCTCTCTCTTTTTTTTTTTTTTCGATACAGGGTTTCTCTGTGTAGCCCTGGCTGTCCTGGAACTCACTCTGTAGACCAGGCTGGCCTCGAACTCAGAGATCCGCCTGCCTCTGCCTCCCAAGTGCTGGGATTAAAGGCGTGCGCCACCACTACCCAGCTCCTCTTGTATTTCTGAATCCAGAAGCCACATTCAAATCTGCTTGTTAACTCTTTCTCCAATTAAGTCCAAGGGCTATTTTGTTCATTACAGACCTGAAGCTTACCTGGTACACAGCAGTGAGAATATGGGCTGAGTATTTGTTGAGTTAATGAATCCTGGAACTTAAGTCTTGTGGTGGAAACATCTTACCCAGTGTTCTGCCAGGTGCAGTGGAGAAGAAACAAGGTCTCTCTGGAACCGATCACTGCCCCTTCTGGGCAGTGGGTACAGACTGCTGATTCCAGGTCCCAAAGACACAGTTGAAAAACTGGACTCAGGGGAGCAGGCAGAGTTATCGTACTAATGTTTTTAATACAGTCTGATCAGGTCAGTTCACATCACAAGGTCAACCTGGGCTTGCTCGCGTGTAACAATCAAGGTACACAACGTCTCTACCTGAGGTTATCCCACTTTCCTGGCTCCCAATACCACTGAACCCTCTTCCTGATCAGACCAGAATTTTTTTTAAAATTTTGCATAAAACTATTTCTTCCATAGACTTCAAACAACTAGCCAAGTTAATTATGGTACACCTAAACAAAGTTTAATACTAACCCTAACGTGTGACTGCGGTTTACAAAGAGCTCTGTGTCACCTGGGGTAGCTTTCAGTAGCAATTCCCTACAACCGGTCCTAAAAATAACAATAAGAAGAATTAGAGAATCAAAACCCAACAGCAAGTTGAATGGTTAAATCAAGTAAGAACTGGAATTTGGGGGCAGAGGTGTCCTTAGTAGATGAGCTTGCCCTGGCAGTGAAATGTTAGCTTCCAGCAGCTCGGGAAGACCAGGGCCAACCTCAGAGGACACTTGTCCTATGGTCCATGGCATGCTGTAGGTTTCTGGCTTCCTTAAAAATAGTTGGCCTTAAGAGGGTGGAGACCCTACTTAACTTCATTTTGAGGACAGAGGAAGGGGGGTGAGGAATGAAAGAAGTGGGAGGGACCAAATCTACCGAGCAAGGCCCGAGAGTTGGGGTTAGGAACACCAATAACTGAGCACCAGAAATTCTGGCTTCAGAACACTAGAGAAACCAGGACTGGCGCTGCCTCAGAGGCCTATGTAGTGCTTTCTGCCCTTGTCCCATACTGGGTCTCTCAGGTATTTCTACAGAGAGTATCAGATGAGAATCTATTTCTAAGACCACAGCGGGGTGGGATAATGGAGGAAGGGAGGGAGAGAGGGAGGGAGGGAGGGAGGGAGGGGGCAGGGAGGGGGTTAAAAATGAATAAAACTCTCTCAGCTACAGAACCCAAAGATATCACTTCCCTCCGCATTCACAGCATTGCTCAGCAGTCCCCAGCGGCTGTTCTGTGGGGACACAGCATATCTCACTTCCCTTCAGGCCCCATGGGCTGCTGGTCCACCTCAGGATCCACTAAAGATGATGCAAACGCTGACTGAACAATCTGAAATCCAAAGGACTCAAGAAGAGACATGTTCTGCTGGGGAGAGAAAGGTGAACCAAGGGCAGGCCCCAGGTCCCCCAAGGGACCCCCAAGGGCACGGACATGCACCTTCTGGATATGTTTGTTCAAGTAGGACTTAGAACGGAAGAAGCTCCCACATTCAGGGCATGGGTACTTCTTCTCCCCGTCAGACTCTATTTTGTTTTTAGGTACTGCCATGTCGCAGGAGAAAGAGCCGTTGGCACTCTGTTTCTCTGGCGTCTTCAGGTCACTGGCATCTGAGAGGTCACCATAGGAATCAGAGCTCTCAATCAGATCCTGATGTGAGCATTTCTGGCCTTCTATGAAAAAAACAAAACAAAACAGGGAAGAGATGAGGCCAGGCATTAAGAGCTATCCTCTCCTGGAGGGGCCACAAGAGGCCAGCTCACAGGCCCTGGAGGGCCAACCCTGGCCAGTCACTAACCTGGCAGAACCCATGGAGGTTTGGTTGGTCTGATTACGGCATGGAATGCCTGTAGGGGCAGGATGACAGTGCCCTGGGGTCACCAGCCTCCCTCACTATAAACTCTTCATGCAGATGTATGTGTAGAATTCACCATCACCTCAGCCTGTTCAAGGAAGGGAGGCCAAGAGGGGATCCCCTCTACTTCCGTCCAGAACGACTCAGAGATCCCCAATTCTTAGGTGCTTCCAGAGGTGCCTCCGGGAGTAAAACTGTTCTGATTATGATGAGCAGGTGTCAGTGGCTTGTCCCTGCACTAGACCAGTGGCTACCTTCACAAAGCAGGCAGAACTAGAACCATGAGTTCCTCTACTCAGCTAGACCCTACTGATGGCTCACAGAGCAACCAATGCTTATACAAGGCCTACCTTTCCACGTCTGCAAAGACCTTTCCAGGGCCACACAGCCAAAGTACACAGATGAAAAGCAACTCCGAACAAGTTTGTCAGCTGGGTAGCCCACCTAGATCAAGACATGGCCCTTACTGCCCTACCTTGCCTGGCCCACACTGGGGTCTACTACCAACTACCAGCTTCCTGCCTGGGTCCAGAGAGCCATGCCAAGATGGGAGGTCTGTGATGGGAGCATGGAGCATGCCATCTCTACCATCTGCCATGCCCCTGGCAAAAAGGCAACAACAACAGGACACCCCCAAACAACATGAGCCAACAAGTTAACAGTGAACCTGGAAACTCTTGTCACACCAATTCCAAATCAGAGGCAATCAGGTAGCTCACTTACTGCCATGCATCTCACAAATGCAGCCACTGTGGCAACCAACCATCAATATCATAGAAAAAGCCAGCCATTGGCTCCCACCCACCCACAAGATCAACCAAGGAGAAAGCATTGAGCAACAGGTCCACACTGCCCTACAGGGCAATAGGCAGTATCTAGGCCCAGAGTAACTGGTCATGCAGTGCTCCTCTTCCTGCCCTAGGGCGACCCTGTAGGGCTCCAATCAATGGGGGCTGGCCAAGAGGAAGGAAGGAAAGAAGGCTGGGGAAGAGGAGGCAGGCTGGATCAGCAGTACCCTAAAACCTCACTCGATGTCCTGGAGTGAGATCCCCGTGGCAAACTTTGTCCTTCCTAGAGAGCATTGCAATTCTCACCTCCCCACCACCCGGCCCAGCGCCCCCACAACACAGTCTGCGCAGAGAAGCAAGGTGCAGAGCAAGGGGTCGCTTGCCTTTGTTGCCATAGGTCCTGGCGCAGTGGAACGCTGCTCCCCCATTCAGGATGGGCTCCTGGTGCCTGGAGACCTGGGGAAGGGGAACACCGTGGTGGGTTTTAACATGGACCTTTAAGTAGGAGGCAGAGGAGAAACCTAAACAAGACAAAAGGAGATGAGATCCCACAGCCAGCAAGAGATAGCTCTCTGCTCCCCATGCCTTTTCTTTGGCAGCTCTGGCTAGCATTCCCTGGTCAGCTGCACCTGGAAGGGGTTCTCTCCTTGGCTCAAAAGCATCTGCAATCATCACATGAGGCCACGAGGTTCAGGATGGAGAGCGCCACTGTCCATGAGTCAGCTTCTCTGTAAAGGCTACATTGAAGGGCCCAGGCCAGCCAGCTTGGCTTGCTTGGTGCCTCAGTACCAGGTGGTTTGAGTAGATGTCCCACAGGCCCATGTCAGCTGCAGAGACCATGACTAGAAATGTGGTCAGACAAGTATATGGGACTCCAGCCAAGCAGAAGCCTGCTTATAATGTAAAGGGAAACCAGACGGAGACAAATGAAGTCCCCAAGGAACGATTCTGGGGTCCCCTTTTCTTCTACCTGTTGGAGCACGCTCTAGTTTAACTTTTCCGTCTTCAGAACAATGATTTAAGAGCTGATTCCACCTTTTGAAGAACGGAGGAAGCGAGTTACAGGTCATGGTCATTCCTTATCCATGGTGGTCTTTTCAGTTTGGTTTTGGAAAATCCAACAAGTACACCCAGAATGATCTCTCGCCATCTTGCTTTGGTCAGTTTAAGGCAGAAGTATCTCAAGCTGGAAGATCAGATCTTGGGCCAATTTCCACAAATGTCACAAGCCCTTTGGAGGATGACAGCCACAAAACCATGCAATAAAATGACTTGTTTCACAAGAAAGAGGTGTGCCACTGAATCCCACCATAGTCAAGGGTCAGAAAGTATCTTTAGCAGGAACCAAAGCGTTTTAATATAAGGCCCATTTGGGGTGTCAGTGCCCTAATCTTGTTCCTTTAATCCACTCCAGATCTGTCCAGCACATTCCTCAGGCACTTGGGACTTCCGTTTAAGTTTGTTTTATTACATGTATTTATTTAGGAGGTGGAGGTCTGATGATAATTTGTCAAAGTTGGTTCTCTCCTACCACGAGTCTCCAGCAATAAACTCAGGTCTTCAGTGTTGGTGGCAAGTGCCTTTACCCACTGAGCTATCCTGCTGCTCACCCCCTGTTCCCTTTTAAAACTACAGCCACAATGAGATCCTCCTACTAAAGTTCAGAGGGGGAAACGTGTTGTGTGATTTCTCCACAAAACTTTTTTAAACAGTGTGAACTGCAGGGTGGTGCATGCCAGCACTCGGGAGGCAGAGGCAGCTGGGTCTCTCTGATCTACAGAGTGAGTCCCAGGACAGTCAGGGTTACACAGAGAAAACCTGTCTCAACAAATAAGCAAACAAACCAAAGTGTGAGTTGCTAAAGTATTCATACATTCATTCATTTTTTGGTTATTGTTTCTGTTTTTAATAAGATAGTTTTTAATCACAGCCTCCGTGGCCTAGGCTTTTCTGAGGCATGGCATTCTCCCACGCTGGCTCCCTAAGCACAGTAATGTCACAAAAGGTTCACTCTTTTTTTTCTTTTTCTTTTTTTCTTTTTTTTTTTTTTTTTTTGGTTTTTCAAGACAGGGTTTCTCTGTGTAGCCCTGGCTGTCCTGGAACTCACTCTGTAGACCAGGCTGGCCTCGAACTCAGAAATCCGCCTGTCTCTGCCTCCCAAGTGCTGGGATTAAAGGTGTGCGCCACCACTGCCCGGCTAAGGTTTTCTTCTCCTTCTCATTCTCCTCCACCTCCTTCTCCTTTTTTATTTTATTTTATTTTTTTACAGTTTTTCCAGACAGGGTTTCTCCGTGTATTCTTGGTTCTCCTGGAACTCATTCTGTAGACTAGCCTGACTGGGAACTCAGAGATCCATCTGTCTCTTCCTGCACCACCACTGCCCGGCTCAAAGTTTCACTCTTAAATGCTGATGGTGTACTAGAACCCAACATGTTACACTAAGTAGTCTACAGAGTTCCCCAAACAGTCTACCCATTGTAAACTAGTATCATACCCATTCTGCCAATGAATAGAGAAAAGGCTTAATGTGGTAAAGTAATTTTCATGCATATTACGTGTAACTTATATGGCCACCAACCAGCAGAACCTGACCTCACTCCAGGAGCCCTAGAAATACAAGCTATCAGAATTTGGCCCTTAACCACTGGTCTCTTGAATGGATCTGTGTCTTTACTCAGGGCTATAAAAATATCCTCTGGGACAGTTGCTTACATACCTTTGCAGCTAAGCCTGCCCACTTTTCTGGGTTCTAACTCAAAACAGTATAACTTTTTAGTTCCTTTCTATCACTTTTTTCAGATTTGACATTCATTCCTAATTTAAAAGGCAAGACCTTTCTCCTCTTCTGTATCTCTCTTCTCCCAGCAGCTACTGAGACTTACAGCTTGTTTTCCTCTGTAATGGCTGTTCTTGATTGTCAGCCTGGCTACCTCTGGAATTAACTAAAACCCAAGTGGCTGGGTACACCTGTGAGAGATTTTTTTTTTTTTTGGCTTAACTAAATAATTTGAAGTGGGAATGAATTAAATAATTTTAATCTGGATCTTTTGAGGTGGGAAGATACAATTTTAATCTGGGCCACACCTTTGGCTAGCAGCCTGTAGAAAGAAGGACGCTCTCTCTCTGCCTGCTTGCTCTCACTCTCCATGGCAAGTCCACGTCTCCATGGCAGTAGAGCCTACTTTTTTGGGATTCTGTTGTATACTGAAGATCAACTGAACATTCAGCCACGTGGACTGACTGCGTCTTGTTCTTGGACCTTCGGCTGGCAGACAACTTGTTGGACTCGCTGGACCACAGCTGTAAAGCATTCTATAAAATCCCCTTTCCTGTATCTACTCATTCACATTCTATCAGCTCTGTTCCTCTAGAGAACTGGACTAATATGCTCTGATATTTTTCTTTCAAACTCGAATAAAATTGCCCTTGAGCTTCAAAACAAACAACAAAAAAGTCCTCCGGACTTGTATGATGTTTATTATCACCACTACTGTGTGGTAATAAATGTGTTAAGATAGGCTGCCAGCGAACAGCCTGAGGATGCAGGTGGTGGTAGTGGTCCCAGAGGCAAACTGGGGTCAAGAAAGCATTTCCTTTCTAACACAGCTACCTCAAAGATGATCTGGATCTGGTGCTGGCTCTCTAGCCTGCTGGGGACGCTGGCCTGGGCTGTACTTAAGTGTTTGGCTTGGGGCCAGACACTGGAGGACAGACATTCCTCAGAAGCAGGTTGCAGTCAGGAATGGCAAGGCTAAGGGGAAGAGGAGGCTCTTAGCCCTTTAAACACAAGCCAACGAGGCACAGTGGCCCCAGAAACCCACACAAGACCTCAGAACTTTGTGAGGATACAATGCTGCCACTTCCCAAGGGAATTTTCCTTTGGTTTTCATTCCTTTGGGGTCTCTGAAGCAGTATGAAGCCCTTCTCATGGCATGCCAGGGCAAGTCCATTACAATCAAAGTGAATGAGGAAAAAAAGCACCAGGAATTACTATAGTCACTCTGTGTAGGAAGAGCTATCTACCTCCAAAATACAGCAGATATGCGATAAAAACACCCTGCATAGTCCTAAAAATCATCTAAGGAAAATATAGCTGAATCCACCTGACTTTCCTCTGTGGGAAATTGTACTATCTATAGCAAATTCACTTGGCAAGTGGCAGGAGCCGATCCACAGCTGCCACTTAAAGCCTACAGCTTAAACACTGCAGCTTGGCAAGTCAAGTGTTGGGACGACATAGAAGCTGAGTTTCTGATCTCACCCACCCACTCTCTGACCAAGAGGCAGCTTGATGTAGGGCCTCCATGATGTGATGATGGAAGCTGAGGAAAGCATTGTGCCCACATCAGCAGGTCCCACCCTCTACAAAAATGAAGTTTGTTAAAGCCAAAAGTCACTGATTTCAGTTGTATTTTCTTGTCTGGTGTCCCTGCAATTCACATTCTAGTCCTTGTCCAAGCAGAGACTGGGGACTACTTTTTCTGTGTCCAAACCCCAAAGGGGTCAAATCCACCAGTGCATTTAAGACTGTGCCAATATAAGAGAAAGGCATAGCAAGCACTACCTTGCTACTGTGCAGTCACCTGACAGGAAGAAGTTTCCTTTGTGTGCTTTTGGTTGTTGATGTTTTGTTTTATGATTGAAGGTCCTGGCTGGCCTGGTACTTGCTATTTAGCCCAGGCAAGACTTGAATTCATAAGAATACTGACTCCGCCTTCCAACTGCCACAGGAATAGGCCACTAGGCTTGACCTTTTCTCCTCTGTGACAAGGTCCCATCTTGTGCAGCCTTGGTTGGCTTCGAATTTGAGCTGTCTTTTTTTTGTTTTGTTTTCTGTTTTGTTTTTCGAGACAGGGTTTCTCTGTGTGTCTCTGGCTGTCCTGGAACTCACTCTGTAGACCAGGCTGTCCTTAAACTCAGAGATCCCACTGTCTCTGCCTCCCAAGTGCCGGGATTAAAGGTGTGCGCCGCCACCACCTGGCTTTGAGCTGTCTTCTTGCCTTAGTCTCCCAAATGTAAAGACTACAAGCAAGAGGGCAGCTCTGAGGCCAGCCTGGGCTTTATGGCAAGGCTGGAAAGACGGCTCAGTGGTTAAGAGCACTCCTCTGTAAAAGCACCCAGGTTTGGTTCCCAGCACCTATATCACGGCTCACGACCACCTGTAACTCCAGTACTAGGCGATCCAATGACTTCCATGGGTTTCTGCATGCACATGGTACACATACATACACTCACACAAACACACATATATACATAAAATTAAAGAATAAATATTAAAAAGTATTAACAGTATTATTGGGATTGCAAGCTTTCAGAAGACACTTGTAAGACATCTGATTCTGTCTTAGCTGAGACTGCAGGGCAGTGCCTGGGACTGAACATAAAGTGTTTGACATACCAGGCAGGTGCTCCACCCCAGTTCCCAGAACATTCATTTATTTAAGCCTGAGAGCCTCAGTGGCACAGGGCAAAGCACCCTCATCCTCTTCCAGAAGAAAAGCCTTCCTTCCATCCTCTTGTTGGTTTTGTTGGCATCTGTGTGCTGCTGTTGCTATCTGGTATTTCTGTGGAAGAATGAGTCAGATGTAGCATCTACCTTTTCCTCTTCCCACAAAGGCTACAGTCCTCCTCTCCTCCGAGTGCCCAGTTTGAGTTAGACTTGTATGAATGGATCTTCCAGAGTGGACTGTGCTTTAGCCAGGCATCCCCACAGTCTTGGTGGGCTCTGGTTTTATTCTTTTGAATTCCACACCCTGGTCACATGGCTTGTGGCTGTTGTTCAAGGCTTCTTTGCAGATCTTGAGGAAAACTATATTGTGATGGACTAACTTCCTGCTGCCCTCACTGAGTTTCCTCACAGCTCTGAGGCTGCTGTCCTGTATCAGTTCCTTCTTGTCCTATTCGATCATCTGGACAGGACTGTCTGGTTTTGGGGTTTTTTTAATTTTTTATTTATTTATTTTTGACTTTCTAGTTTAATCATGAACACCCTTCACCATTTTTAGCAGCTCTCAGCTCTGCCCACCAAGCCAGTTCTGAAACTGGTAACTTTACAGGAAAGTTGACAAAGTCCTGCTGATGGCGTACTGTTAGAAAGTTTAGAGTTACTTGGGAGTAGTCTCTGGAAGCCAGGTTAGGAAGAAGCAAGGTAAGAAGCCAGCTTTTTAAGCTGGAGCATCCCCAGTGGAAGCTGTTCCTCCCACAACACTCCGTGACCTCACCACCCCACCGCTGGCTCCTGGAGGGAAACAGAGAAGCAGTGGAAGCCGCTTTTGTGCTTGCAGTGCCAGCAGGTTTCCTGGTGAACAAGCATCAATAATCAGTGGCCAACAAGGCAAATCTGAGGTGGGTGTGTGTAGTCTCTGAACAGCACCTGGTTCCAAGACTCTAATAAAACCATCCATCCAGCATGAGTGCCTCCATCAAGAACTTTGGGAGCCATGGAGACAGCACTGTCCAAACCACACAATCATTGAGCATTACCAAACCATTTTACCATTTCACAATATAAGGAGAAGCTTCCCAAATGTGCAACTCTGTGGATCCAGAGAACTCTCAGCCACCTCCTCTTGGGGTCCTCATGAGATGGAAAGGGGGAGGGTCTAATCACTTTTAAGAGAAGAAGAAACAAGGCAAGGAGAGCCCAAAGCTACATAAACGGGCTGGAACTAAACCCTGAGGCTCCTGACTCCTGATTCGATGCTCAACCTGTTAAGTCATAGACTAGACTTAGAAAAACACACAAGAGTGCCCCAGGATAACAACAAGCCACATGCCCAACTGGCCAAAGCAAGCATAGAAGGAAGCCAAAGAAGCAGTCTCTGGCTCACAATACAGCCGCCCCCAACCTCCTAAGCACAGACACTGTGCTTGCAAACAAACTCTTAGCACTTCCAACAGCCGACTCAACCCAGCAGACCCTTGGACACGCTGGAGTTCACCCAACACAAAACTGCACCCACGGCTAGACACTCAGTAGGCCAGCCTTAGCCTCAAGCACACTGCCCTGCCCAACAAGCTGCCCGACTCAGAACTGTTCACTTCTGCCTCTCCTCAAGGCCACAAGCTACTTGGAATCTCTTTTAAACATTTATACTAGAAAGTTTTTGTCTCTTGTTCATCTCCAGAGCCAGCCTCTTTGCCAGTGAGTGGGCTAGCAGGATCCTTTTATTGCCAATTCAGGCCAACGACTCCCAGCCAAGCCCTGTTCAGTTTATCTGTGAACTCATGCATCCTGCCTCTTGAGCAGGTGTATCTGACCCCGAGCTTGGGAGTCATGTGAGTCTCTCCTTGCTCCCAACATTAAGTCTCTTGGAAAGGAAGAGGTTTCAAAGGACAAGCTGAGTGATGTGGTCAAAATCCAGGGGAGGATATTTCTCATTCAGTAGAGGGTGGGCTCCCCACAAGATCAGGCCCATCCTCTGAAGTGAGGAAACAGTGGGAAATTACCTCGGTTACAGATACTGCAGAAATTGCTGGGCCCCTCGCTGTGCTTCTTCAGGTGGTCTGCCATGTACGCTGCCCGCAAGTACTTTCCACACACCTGGCAGGGCACCTTGTCTTCATGACAGGCCAGGTGGGAGCGCAGGCGGTCTCGGGTAGCAAAGGAGGCATTGCAGGTCTGAGTGCAGAAAGGAGAACAGCATGAGGAACAAGCCTGTGGAATCAGTCCCTTTAGAAAGCTGGACAGGTCAGTATGGCTCTACTCACAAGGCCAAGTGGCTGCCTTTCCTTCCCACAGTGTCTTCTCATGGGATATCTGAGTTGGAATTATTGGTTCTTTACCACAGGCAAGCTCAAAACATTGCTGGCTAAGGCCTATGCACTTCTACTGACTGAAGAGTTAAGTATTTATTCATTTCCCCCCTTAGCCTCTAGGTTTTTGAGACAAGGTCTCACGCAACCCAGGCTAAGCTGACTCTTACGTAACTGAACTCGCTGTTGAACTGCAGCTCCCTTTGCAGAGTGCCAGAGTCACAGGTGCTCACCTCCACTGCTATCCACTCTCGACCACAAAGCACTGGCCGTGGGAGCACTTACAGCACGTAAGCCAGGCTTCCTGTCCTCCACCTCAGCGTCCCCTTACTGCCTTATACAAAGAATCCAATGTATCCATTTCATTCAGATATGACATTCGTGTTGGTCACAGGGAAACGAAAAAGGCAGGACAAAGGTAACACTTCCTAATATTCTTGTAATGTTAATAAAACAGCAACTTATGAAATAAAGGAACGTTGGTTCTGCTGAGGTGAGAATGGAGAAAGCAGACTGCAGGCCTCAGAGCATCCGTGCGGTGTTATGGTGGAGAAGTGGTGAGGACAACCACAGGGCCCGCCTACAGCACTGAACAGGTGCTGAGCACAGACTGAGACATTTGTCTTGTGTAGTTCATCCAGAGCAGCCCCCCAAGGGAGGCTCTCGCCTCTAGGACCGTGGAACCACTGAAAGGCACCAACTTGCGGACAGGTCCGAGGACGAAGGTCTAGCTCCCTAGCCATTATCTCTTCCCCAACATGTCTTCCTCTGCTGGGGCACGCAAAGGCTGTGGTGCCTTGGGGAACACAGAACGTCACAAAGGCCTTGAAAAAAGGCAGACCCAGTGGCTTTCGAGCTATTTTAGTTCCAAAGGAAGCCTCAGGGGCTAACGTCTAACTGGACATTTTCTCTTCTGTATGTGCTCTCTGCTTTAGGACTCTTCTGAGGGGGAAGAGGGGCCATTCCACTAACTTGCTAGAATGGAGCTGCCTGTTTCCTGGTTAGAAGTGGATCTTGATAACCTGAAATCTCAGGGTGAGTAGTGTCAGAACACCATCAACAAGCACGCACGCACGCACGCTCGTTTATCTCACTGTCTGGGCAAAGCACAGGGTCGACAGCAGTGCTGTGAAGGTAGGCCAGTTTGCCTCAACCCCAGATTGTGCAGCACAAGCCTGCCCGTTCCCCACAGTCACGGTAAACAGTACTGACTTAAAGAAGACAACTCATCTCAGTGAAACTCTGTTTTTATGCTTTTTGTTTAATCTTGTAACATAGGAAGCTTAACTTTGGAAAGTGAACTTGCCCAAGACACAGGACTCAGGTACTAGAGAAAGGAGCAATCGAAACACCTGGACCAGACCAGTCTTCAAGCAGTCCTCCCAGCTAAACAGAGATCTCTTTGTCTTGACCAATTTCTAGCTGGGCAGACAGATGCCCTATGAGGATGCTGTATGACTGAGTTGAGAACAGGCCTCACTCAGATCTATGCCCTTAGCATTTCTGAAGTCAATACAGGTACATCCTACAAAAGAAGGGAGTCAACCCTGATCCTGTGTACTTGGTATCCAGTTCTATCCTGGAGCAAGATAGTGCAGGCAAAGTCCAGCACCTGGGCAACCCAGAAAGTATCAGGAGGACCAAACTCAGGGATATCATCATGACACCATTTGAGAGGCCCCAGTTACAGGGAGTCTTCCACTCAGCCTGCAATCTGTAAACCATGGAAAGGGCTTCCATAAACACCTTGGGAGACCGTGAACATGCTCATTTACCCAAGGACAAGAGCAGCTCTGCCAATGATCTACCCTAACCTTGTAGCTATGAGTGGGGGTGGGTTTTTTTTTGTTTGTTTGTTTTTTTGAGACAAGGTCTTACCATATAGCCCTGGCTGTCCAGGGCTATAACTCACTCTGTAGACCAAGCCGCCCTTGAACTCAAAAGATCTACCTGCCTCTGCCTACTGAGTGCTGGAATTAGAGGTAGGCACCACCTCAACCACCAAAAAAGTTTAAAGCCTCAGAACTCTAAGAAACTGACATGAGGGGCTGGAGAGATGGCTCAGTGGTTAAGGGCACTGACTGCTCTTCCAGAGGTCCTGAGTTCGATTCCCAGCAACCACATGGTGGCTCACAACCATCTATAATGGAATCCAATGCCCTCTTCTGGTGTGTCTGAAGACAGCTACAGTGTACTCATCATATATAAAATAAATAAGTAAAATCTTCTTAAAAAAAAAAAAAAAAAAAAAAGAAACTGACATGAACCAGGTGAAATACTTAGGACTGTCCTCCCTTTTCCAGAGAGAGGAAGCCCGAGACATGAAAGGCTCCTTGCTTCTTTTACCAACCACTTGGGATCTTTCTTACAAAGGCTTTGCCCTGTCATACTTTGGTACCCAAGATAATGGACAGCCAACCCTCCATTATCCCCAACTGGATTAAATATTTGGGGATTAACTAAGCAAAATTAAAATCGCAGATGCAGCTGGTGTCCCCTACCCTGTCCTCCACTGATTCTCTCTTAAGGAACCCAAAGCAAACATAATTAGGAATGCCAATCTTCTGCTGGGATAAAGAAGCCACAACAGAAATGACCACCTTTGTCACAAAGCCAACCTAAAGTAGTTGTTGGCATCCCTGCTCACCTAATCCTGTGACTGGAGTCCCCAGGTTTCTCTGTGTTTAAGTCCAAGTCTGAACTTCAACCAGAACGTCAGACAACACAGAGCACAAAAGAGGCTGGTCACACGACTCAGAAGAGAGAGAGGCTGAGGGAGACCGACCTTAAAGAGGACAGCCAGAACCTGAGTCCCATCCTATAGACAGGGAGTAAACAGAAGGGCCTTGAAAGGAAGCCAGCCAGTGGCACAGTATGACTGCCTGTTGGCTTGAAGTGCCTACTGTGCCCACAGCCAAGGCTCACAGTCTGCTGCTCTTAGGAGGATAGTAACACTACTTGCTACTGCTCTTCCCACATTACCTAGATAGAGCTTTCAGTCCTGAGTGGAGCCCCAAGAACACCAGCATATCCCAAGCCCAGACAGCCTTAGCCATCTGAAAGTGATAGGAAGCCTCCTGCAGCCAGGAAAAAATCTAAGGGCAACACATGAAAGTCTGGTTCCACTGGCTTTACCACCTTTGTGTACCCTCAACTCACCCTTATCTAACCAGCCTCAGACATGGGGCCACCAGAAGCAATGGGAGATGGCTAAGACACTCCAGTCTCTCAGCTCTGGCTAAATTCCAGGCCCAGTCAAAGGTTGGGGCATGTAGACCAGGCAAGGGAGATTCAAGCCTGAGTCCCTGCCCTTTACTTTTCCATCCATCTGAGTAACTGGCCCCTTTGATCCTCTGTGGCTAAAGAGGTCCCTGAACTTTAACCAAGCCTGCAGTGTGACAGCCAGCAAACCCCTTGCTGGGTCCTCTTTAGAAGGTTCTGGCTACAGGGTCAGGTCTGTGAGACTGTGTGCTGAAGGGCAGGGGCAGGGCAGGAGCTGGCTCATACACCAAGGGACAACGATGCCAGTTGTCACAACAGACCAAGGACAAAACACACAAAGCCTCAAATGTTAGAATGAAAACTTTTATCATCAATCCTGATCTCCAGGCAGTCTGCAGGGGCTAAGGGGACACACCAAGGGGCCCTGGGGAGTGTCTACCAGTTCTGTCAGCCCCTAAAGCCATGTATCACAATACAAAGCTACAGGTTAGTTTAGTTCTGAGCAGACCAGCTAAAAAAAAAAAAAACAGAAAACAAAAAACCCTCAGCCATGAGAACTCACTAGTCAGAACTGAAAGCAGGCCCTTGTGAGACGGGAAGAGTTCAGCTGCATAGCCAAACCTAGTTGAAGCTGTACCTGCGGCTTCTCTGGAGGTGGGGTGACTCGCCCCCCAAGTAGGAGGAGGGTGACCAGGAACCCCAGTCAGTGTGAAAAGTGAGGCCAGGGGAAGGGACACAAAAGCTGGGGCTTACCAACCTAGAACTCCTAACTTCTAGATTCCCCAAACTAGGAGACCGCTGGCTGCCCTGGTGAGGTAGGGGAGGGGAGACTAGCATTCAGAAGAGAATGTGGAGCCTACGAGGAGCCTTCAGAAAGGCAGTCCTTCCTACCACTACTTGAGAGCTTTGACCTGGGAAAAATGTCAGGACATCTGGGAGGATCTGGGAGTGGTGGGCAGGAACCATCTTGGTAGCTAGCCTCTGCCAAAAGCAGGGGTCTCCAGCAACCACCATTCGCCTCCATCTCTCCAGAAGGACCCAGGCTAGCCTACAGGCCACTGAGTAAAAGCCCGGCTGCCCTCAGGGGTTGTCCAACCCTGTCTCAGGTATCCTGGTGGGGCTGAGCAGAAGAGGGCATTGCTGGAGTGTGCTGGACTCAGGTTTTCAAGGGCTGGGAAGGACTTTTTTAGAGAGAGGGGAAAGGCGGTATCAGGAACTGAATGGGACGACCTCCACAAAGCAGGCTGGGCAAAGTCCCATGATGGCAGGTCGCTAGGAAGAGGTTCCAGGGGTGGCAGGCCGCTGTTGCTCCCAACCCACACCTGGAAAAAGGGCAGAGAGTGCAGGTTACCCCCCCAGGCCACCGGGCACACCCCCACTGCCCTCTGGGTTTCTCATATCCTGTCTGGGGCTGCTCAGCACACTACTGGCAGTCAGACTGTGCTCTGTGACCACAGAGATCAGAGATGGAGAGGCAGAAAGCAGCAAGGCAGAGGCAGACCCCAGCAGCCTTATCTGGAGTCGGTATCCTTGGGAGAGGCTGCCTGGCTGAGCGTCTGTGAACAGTGCTTACCCCTAGACCCTGGAGCTCTGTGCTGCTGTGCACATCCAGTCCTCCCTATGCTCTCCAGAACCCACCCTTGCCAGCAGGTTAGGAGAAGCAGGTATCCCCTGTCAGGAGGCTGTAGGATAGCTCATGACACTGCCTTGACATCAGTTGAAGGCACTTGCCACAGCAAAAGGGAGGTAACCAAGAAGACAGTGCTGTACTTTGCATCACACTGAAATAAATGCTCAGAGGCCAAGAGAGAAAATTCATTTTCTAGGTGCCATCAGAAACCCCAGAGAAAGTTTAAGCAGACAGGAGAAAATCCAGTCCAGCCTTCCCTACATGATTCCACTGGAAGAGAATGCCTTGCCTTGCTCTTGCTGTTTGTGTTGGAGATGGGACCACCCTCTCTCTGCCTACAGCCTCTTCTCCTGCCATGCTTTCTCACTGAAGGAACCCACCGGTTCCCCCCACTCAGCTCAAACCAGGGCAAGGGTTGTTGGCTGGGCCACCAGAAGCCCTTTTGAAACCCCTACAGTTCATACAAATTATTGGGAATCAGCAGCCAGGTCCAGCAAGGTGTCAGATCCACTAGGACAACACTTGTGTAGTGTAGCCCACCAGCCAAGAAGCCCACAAATGCCAGGACAGGAAAGCTAAGCAACAGAATGGAGGCAAAGTCTGTGGAGACTAGAAACAAGTGACCAAAAAAAAGAGGCTTGTAGCCCTGGGGAAGCAAAGGAGGCTGAGGGTGGGACAAAGGAGGAGGGACAGGGCGACAAGAGTGGGGTGTGCAAAGCAGTGCTCAGGCCAAGGCCGGGAGGACAGCAGCATTCTTCCACCCAGCTATACCCTGGCCCAGTCCCTACCTGACACTTGTGAGGTCGCTCAGAAGTGTGCACCTGCTTGATATGTCCGTTCAAGTGATCTGGCCTGGAAAAGAGATCCACAGACTTTAAAAACAAGACATCAAAAAAGATGGGCCAAACTTGGCCAGTCTCCCTCCACCCCAGCAAGACAAAGACAAAGTCACCACCCAGCTCTAGCTCCAGGGGCCCAAGCATCTAGGCCATTCCCCCCCACCTTGGGGGGGGGGGAGAGGAAGCAAATGTTTCCCTCTGATCTAGCTAACCCCACCCCACCCCACCCCCAGTAGAAATTCAATGATTCCTAGGACCTGAGGCAGCAGCTTTAGAATGACACAGGGATGCCTTGGCCAGCCTTTCAGGGAGGGGTGGGTGTGGGACTCATTGTCCAGACTAAAGCCCCTTAGAAGCATTGCGTTCCCCTCCCCCAGTCTCTCCCGCCACAGCAGCCAATGAATGCCACCCGGATGGAATTCAGTCCCCAGAGGCCAGAGATGGAGCTTTAAGTCCCCAGCTGGACTGGCAAGCCAGATGCCAGCCAGAGCAGGTGGGCAGGGGCTGTCTGACCGGTAAGACAGGTTCCTAGTTGGGGCCTCTCTGAGGGAATTCTGTCCCTAAGCTCTCACACATACAAGATCCTTGGGATTTCAGTTAAAACCAGCCTTTTATTCGACATTCTCAAACCAGGAGAAAAACAAAAACAAAACCAGCCCTCTGCTCCCAGGCAAGTCCTCAGTTCAAAGAAGGCTCACTAAAAGTTGAAAAGAAGGTCTGTCCTGAGAACAGATGGAGGACCTGTGGGTCCACTGGATTCTGGAGCCACCAGGTCAGGGCGCATCAGATTCCAGTATTACTATTGCAAAACAGCCCTGCGTAGCCGGCTTTTATGCCTCTCAAACCTAGGGTCACATGAGGGGCAAAACTAGAACCTACTGCTGCAGGCCGGCCTGCTCAAACTGGTGGAGGATCTGGGCCTCGGGAGTGTGAGGAGTCCCAGACATACTTGTTCAGTTCCTCCCTCTGAAGCCATTCAGGCGGGGAAAGTCGAGGGAGGAGCCCAGCCTCCCGCCCCCAGAGGGGGCCCCACGCCTGGTGCCGGAAACACAAAGGGAACCAGGGGAGAAGAATGGGGAGGCCCAGTGGCTCTGGCCTAAGGAATCTGGCCCCTTCCTACAGGCCCCCAGGAGGGTGAAGATAGTAGAGCACCCTGGTGCCGGAGAAGTTGCCTGAAGGCATAGATGCAGTTCTTGGCCACACCATTTCAAAGCCCAAGGATCTTAAAACACTTAAACATGGTATGCTCTATTAAGGTCCAGTGACCCTCTACCCCCACATCCCTAGATCCTGGCAAAGATCTCTCTCGAGACAGAACTAAGATAATACACAGCAGGGAATTGGGGGAGGGTGCCATCCTCACCTGGAGAAACCTTTCCCACAGCTCTGGCAGATGTACGGTTTGCCCACTGACCCATCATGGGACCTCACATGGTACGACATGCGGTCTTTTCTCTTGAACCGCAGACCACACACCGGGCACGAGTACGGCTTCTCCCCAGAGTGGGACAGCTTATGCCGGTTGAGATGGTATACGTCACGAAAAATCTTGCCACAGATCTCACAAGCCACCTGCTTCCTGGTCCTGCTCCTTTTTCTGGGGCCGTCGGGGTCCTCTGAGATGGGTAACCCATTCTCACCCAGCCGTGGAGGAGGAAGATCGATATAGCCCAACTGGAGGCTTGTTACGCCGTGCTGGGCCTCATGTTGCCGGAGCCGGTTGGCGTCAGTGAACACCTTCCCGCACAGGCCACACGGAAGGATGCCTGCTTCCCTCAAGCCCCCTGGAGACCCAAACATGGAGTCCAGCAGGTTGGCCTTCCTGGGGCGTCCCCGGCCTCGCTTGCCAGTCAGTGGTGGTGCACTGGATGCCACGTTGGGGAATGGAGAAGTCAGTAGTTGAGGGGATAGGGGTCCAGCCACCATGGGCAATCTGTCCACCCCAGGTAACACAGGCAGGGAAGCTTGGCCCGCAATAGCAGCACCTGTGGCCCTGGCAGCCTCCTCCTCGGGCTGCATGCTGCCAGCAATACCGTTACTGTTGGCTGCCATGGCTGCCCCGTTGGTCATGTCCAAAGGGAAGCCCAAGTCAGAAGTCCCAGGAGGGCGAAAGAGCATGATATCAGCCCGGGCAGGGGGCACCAGGATCTGCACGTTGGACTGTTTGATTACTTCCTGGCAGATCTCGATGACCGACCTCATCAGCAGGAACTTGGCGGCCGTCATAAGCTCGGGGAAGCTTTCTAGGCGCACAACGATTCGGGACGTGTAAGCGAAGTCCAGGATGTCTCCGAACACTTTGGAACTGATGGTGTGCATCTCCAGTTCGCGGCTGCCGCCAGCCCCACCGCCCGGAGCTGCCGCCGCGCCTCCCACATCAGCAGGACCGCCGTCTGCAGCTCCGCCGTCGCCTAATTGGGCGCTGAACACAGACTCGAAGTACTCGCTGCAGGCAGCCAGTACGGCACGGTGCGCCGGGAAGCTCTCATCGCCTACCCGTAGGAGGACGTCGCAAAAGCGCCCGCCGTTTTTGCGTTGTTGGTTCAGGTTGTGCAGCATCTCCGTGCTGTGTCTGCTCACCTGGTAGGTGTAGCAGCCCGACGGACCGCAAGAAGCGTCGTTGACCCGCTCCATGGTCGCTGCCCCTTCCCCACTAGCCGGGCCGGGCACCCGCCAGTCCCTAGTCCCTTCCCTTAGGCAGCAAGACGCCTTGTGCAGCGGACCACTCACACTCCCCGCACGTGCGGCCCAGGGTTCGGTAGTACTCTCAGGTGCGCCCCGCGCACACGCCCCCTGCTCTAATAAAAAGGGCTAGACCCAGCGGGGCACTGCCCCCCACATAGCCGCCCTTAACCTCCGTCGGACCCGCGCAGCACTCCCTCTCCGCCTGCCCGCCTCCCTCTGTAGGTCTACCTTCCAGGGGGTAAACGAGCGAAGAGGTGCGCCCCTCCTGCAAACGCGGCTGCCACCTCCCCTCCCGCCCGCCAGGCGGCGCCGGCGCGCAGCCAAAAGGCGCGCGCGCGCGGGGAGGAGGAGGGGGTCCGCCGCGCAAGCGCAAGCGCGCGCTCCGAGGCTTTTCCCGGGCCCGCTGGGGGCGCGCGCTGCGTCCCCTGCAAAGCGCGAGCCGGGGTGGGGGCGCCGGAGCAAAGGAAACAAAAGGCGAAGGCGAAGGCGGCGGTCGGCGCGCACGGGGGCGGTGGCGTAGGCCGGGTCTCGGAGCCCGGCGAAGGCGGCGGCTGAAGCGAACGGGTGGCTGCAGCAGGGTGGGCCCTTTCCCAAAGCCAGGCACGAGTGGCGGCGGCGCTGCGGCCCCAGGCTCCGTGCGTTCGGAACGGAGGAAAGATGGCAGCGGCTGCACTTCCTCTTGCACTTTCACCCCTGGGGGGAGGAGAAGGAGGGGGCGATACCAACAACACCCCCCCCAGCTTGCAGAAAGAAAAAAGCAGTAAGCTCGGCGTGGGGGGTCTCAGTGGCCCCGGCCCAGCACGTGCGCATCGGGCTCCCTAGCCTGGGCCGCCTAGCGCTGCAAACTTTCCAATTTCTTTGTGCCGAGCGCCCCCCCCGCACCCCGGGGGGGGAGGCACGTCCCCCATTCCCTATTTATACACCCCCCCTGCAGCTCCGCTCCCCCCGCTTCCTGCCCCCCCTCCCCACTCCCCAGCTCCGCCAATGCTAGCACAGCCTGATCCTCCGCCTCCCCACCCCGCCCGCGGGGCCGGGGGCTGCAGCCTCAGCCCCCCCCGCACCCCCCCGACCCCGACCAATACGATCTGAGCACAGAGCCAGCAAACCAGCTACAGCCGCCCCTCCGCTGCCCGCCCAGAGTGTAGGTGAACGTGCGGGAGGGGCGGCCAGAGCCTGTGGATCTGAGCCCCCCCAGCCTGCCTTACGCACCCACAGGTCGGACGGGCATCAGCACCCTGCCTAGTTCTCCTTTGATGGCCGAAATCCCTAGAAGTCGGCTGAGACCTCCCGCTCTGCAGCCCTAGGAAGGACGCGGGATCCCGACCCGACGCAGGCGGAACCTTCTGCCTGCCTCATACTGACCGAGGCAAATGCCCTGCACGCCTGGATAACTAGAGATAGGTCGTTTTCCCCACCCACCGCTACTTGGGCTTTGTGCCCCAGGGAGCGTGAAGTCGCCAGCCCGCTCAGGGAAGGGACAGTATGATGGCGATGGACAAAATCAACGGCCCCTGCATGTCCCAGCAGTTTTGTAAGAGAAAACTAGAGAATCCAGAGATCAAGAAGCCCCTTCGGTCTTCCCCAAGCCAGAAGCATGCTTAGCCCTTGCCGCCCGGCAAAATGCCGGCCACTCTGACCACGGACTGCGCGGCCAGGCCTGAGCGCTTTGTCCCTAAGACGCCCGAGGATGCTATTAGGCGAGGGTTGGACACAGGTTCGTCTGCTGGAGCTGTCGCTGAGCTATTGGTCTCAGAGCCTGTAGGAAAAGCACGTGTACGGGCGCGAAGTTCCCACAGTTGCAAGAGGAGCGAAGTACGAATTCCAAACTTTGCACGGTTCCAAACTGAGCGCTTCCATAAAATGTAGCGGTGTGAGTGGAAAAGCATTCTGGGTATTAGCATGCAAATGAACGGGACTGGCTTTCAACTCGGCTTGGGGTTCCCACCACCGTGCGCCTAGCCTCTCAGCTCACTGAAGCTTTTCCGCGTGGTACTGTAAAAAGGACCCTCGTTCAAATCCTAGACCTGAGCGTTCTCCTTATGTTTTGATGCCAGTTACTTGGCTTCTGTGAGCCAGTTTCGTAACCTGTGTCCCGGACAAAGTTGAGAATTAACCCTTCTCAGACAGTACACTCCAGACTTACTGGATAAAAATGAAGAATGAGGTTTGAGGAAAATTCTCTTAACCTAAAGGAAGATCAGTCCCCTTAAGGCTGTGTTAAAGCAGTCTAGTTACTGCTTTTAATTTCTCGGTCACAGTATTTTGGAGGCAGATTCTGGGAACTAGAAGTTCTTGTGTTCAGCTGTGCCATTGGGGGTTCCAAGGTAGATCATTTACCTAGTGTGTGCTAGGCTCCTATTCTTTCCTGGGACTGGGGAGCAGAAAGAGGAAGGTCTGCTTCCTCAGTCCTCACTGTACTTACATACATGTCCCCAGGTTAGAGAAAATGAAAAAGTGAGTGACTTGCTCAAGGCCACACTGTCAGTAGTAGAGTCGGGAATCAATCCAGCTGTGTGTTGTCCTCCCCAGGGAACCCCATTAATGGCTTCTGTGAGTCAGACACTGGATCACAATAGGGTGTGTGTAGAAAACTGGATGGTGTGTCCAGAGGGTTCACCTTGCAAAGTGGATTTCACAGGGCTCCTCACCTACAGTGCTCTGAGGAAATCGAGGGACACATATGAACCCCATTTTGCAAATGCTGATACTGGAATAAGCCTAGTGGTTCAGGATCTCACCTTAGAGAAGTGGCTGGAACCAGATGAGTAATACCAGTGCTGACCCCAGTCCAGAGTTTTATCCCACATGTCACCTTGGTGCGATTGACGATACAGGGGCCGGAGTTTTTACCGTATTCGTTTCCATCTTGCCCATCTCTTGGTCCCACAGGTACCTATTCTGTAACTTTAGGCTTCCAGGTGTGTTTTTAAAATCTCAATACTTGTCTCACACACACACACACACACACACACACACACACACACACACACACACAAAGAATGAGCAAGCTGAGGCTCTGTAGTGTTAATGGGTCCAAGAGGACACAAAAGAGTCCAAACTAGAGCCTCCAATCTTTAAAGCTGTCCTACCTGAGCATTCATCGACTGGCTTAACAAACCTGGCTAAGATAACTATGATCTTTTCCCCTTCACATCTGTCAACAGAGCCTACTGCCTCGTTCCCAGTTTCTAGGCTACACCTTGAAGAGAAACAGCTCACAATCCTGAGTCTGCCTCCTGCTGCTGGTCTGTTGGACCTTCTTCTGTTGCCATGGAAACTGTGTACCTCAGTCTTGGCTCAGAACCAGATGGTTAGCAAACTGAAGAGCGTCGTGGTTGTCTCTCAAGCTGGGAGAAGCTGTCAAGGTCGTCCATCCATTCATTAGATTGGTATTGATTGAGCACCTACTAAGCACCAGACTTTGTTTTATTTTGTAGGGGTTTTAGAGGCTGGAGAGTACAGTAGTAAACAAACTGGACTTCAGACCTTGCCGTCAAGAATTCCAAAGCCCAGAGAGGCAGACCGACAAGACAAAAAATAAAGACACAAAAAAATTCTTCCTGCTTCTCTGGCCAATCTAAGTTCCCCTTCCCATGGAGCGCCTCTCCTGGACCATCCTTGGCAAAAACCCAGACCCATGTAAAGCTCCTTCAGCTTTTACAGCTTCCTCCCTCTTGCTAATTATTTTTCCTGACTATAAAAACCATAGGAATTTTAGAAAATATATGAAAGCAACAAGAAAAATAAGAGCCTGTGATTTCACCACCAAGAGTTAAATGCTACTAACATTTCCTTTGAGGCTTTTCTACACCTGTACTAGTTTCCTTTTGTTATCCTCCCCCCACCCCCTCTTTCTCTGTGTAGCCTTGGAACTCACTATTTAGACTAGGCTAACCTCAAACTCACAGAGCCTGCCTCTGCTTCCCCAGTGCCAGGATTAAAGGTCTGTGCCACCACACTCAGCCTCGCTCTAGTTTTTTAAAATTTTTTATTTCTTCATATATAATTTATCTTGATCACATCTAATCATTTCTACCCCAACCCCCCATACTTTCCCCTCTCACTTTCATATCTTTTTAAATATTTATTTTTATGTATATGAGTACACTGTAGTTGTCTTCAGACACACCAGAAGATGGTATCAGATCCCATTACAGATGGTTGTGAGCCACCATGTGGTTGCTGGGAATTGAACTCAGGACTTCTGGAAGAGCAGTCGGTGCTCTTTACTGCCGAGCCATCTCTCCAGCCCCCTTCATATTTTTTTTTATTTTTTATTTATTTTTTTTTTTGTTTGTTTGTTTTTTGTTTTTCAAGACAGGGTTTCTCTGTGTAGCCCTGGCTGTCCTGGAACTCACTCTGTAGACCAGGCTGGCCTCGAACTCAGAAATCCGCCTGTCTCTGCCTCCCAAGTGCTGGGATTAAAGGCGTACGCCACCACCGCCCGGCTCATATTTTTTTTTAAATAACTGTCTTACGGTTTCTATTGCTACACAAAGCATCTTGACCAAGAAGCAATCTAGGAAGGAAGGGGTTTATTCAGTTTACACTTTCACATTGCTGTTCATCACCAAAGGAAGTCAGGATAGGAACTCACACAGGGCAGGAACCTAGAAGCAGGAGCTGATGCAGAGGTCATGGAGGGGTGCTGCTTACTGGCTTGCTTCCTCTAGCTTGCTCAGCCTGCTTTCTTACAAAACCTAGGACCACCAGCCCAGGGATAGCACTTCTCAGAATGTGACTCCCCCAGCCCCCACACTTTCTCACTACTAATTGATTTCATGAAGGCATCTTCTCAAGGGAGGCTCCTTTCTCTGATAACTCCAGCTTGAGTCAAGTTAACATACAAGCCAGCCAGTACAGTAACTCACTGAGTCCAGTTGGTGCTGTCTGTGCCCACCGGAGCATTGACAGTCTAGCAGTGACTACAACTTCAAAGAGAAATGAGGCCTTCTGCCCCGGCAGCCATTAGCTTTCACTCATGCCTCAGTAAGTGATGGAACTCTTCCATCCCTGCCTGGTGATGACTAGCTCGATCTCCAGGTAACCATAACTGCTGTGGGTTCCTGCTGGAGGCGACCCCAGTCCTGTCCTGTAGACAACATGTGACAGCACTCCTCCCACTTAAAAAAACAAGGCTGGGCCAGGCGGTGGTGGCGCACGCCTTTGATCCCAGCACTTGGGAGGCAGAGGCAGGTGGATTTCTGAGTTCGAGGCCAGCCTGGTCTACAGAGTGACTTCCAGGACAGCCAGGGCTACACAGAGAAACCCTGTCTTGAAAAATCAAAACAACAAAACAAAACAACAAAACAAAACAAACAAAAAAAAAACCAAGGCTGGGCTTTAGCTCATAGCCGGATACCTCCACCCCCACACACCTCCAGTGAATAACTAGGATAACAGCTCCATCCACCAATTCCAAGGTTTTCCTAATTTTTTTTAGTATTTTTCTCTATGTATTATTTTACAATCATGTCTCAAAAATGTATTGTATGGACTGGCATAATATCTCAGCAGAAAAAAAATGTGCTTTCTGCTAAGCCTGAGGGCCCGAGTTGACTCCCCGGGGACCAACGTGGTAGAGGGATAGAGGTAACTCTCAAAGGATGTCCTTTGGCTTTTGTAACCTCCTCATACACAAGTAGATAAATTAAACTTTTAAATGTATTTTCTGCATGGTGTGGTGGCACATATCTATAGGCTCAGCACTTAGGAATCAGAGGCAGGAGGACTGCCCACAAGTTCAAGGCCAGCCTGCTTTACATACCTGAGTACCAGGTCCACCAGGGCTACATATTGAGACCTTGTCTAAAACAAAACATTTTTTAAAATACCAAACAATGTTTTCCCAGCACCTTCCAAAGTTCCACAAGGACAAAGCCTAGGCACTGATAATAACAGCCAAGATGTTGGCTACCTGAGGTACTGAAGCCATGCACGCCTTTGTTACTCTCGACAACGAGCCTAAGAGGTACCTACTCCAATGATTCCCATTTTACAGACTGAAGACTGGGCAATTGAGAAAGCTGCTCACACACCCTGGGCCCCTCCTGAGGTTCACTGAGGACAGCTGGGGTGTGAGGAGAAGCACAGAGCTGAGGCATCAGGAAGCCAAGGCTCTGAAAAGCTGCCTCTCGAGTTACAGCAGCAAGAAGAGCACTCGGGTGGAAATGGAGCGCAAACAGGCTGACCCACGCTGTACGTGCAAGTTGCAGCTTTCCTCTTGCTGACAATAGAGATTTGGGTAAAAGATGCCTTTTCATTTAGTCCTCTCATTGGGGTAGACTCATTGCCACCTTTTTATCATTTGTAGAAGTTGTTTCAGACAGGGTCTCTCCAGGCAGCCCAAAATGGCCTCAAAATCCAGGGAGAGTTTGGTGGCTATAGGGATCAAACCCAGGGCTCTATGCACGTAAGAGCTCAGTTTTTCTGGTTTTCCTTGAGAGGTTTCCAAGGCTCCGGAGAAGGTGTGAAAGCCACGCCCCTGCCCTTGAAGCCACATCTTGTGCTCCATGCTTGATCCAATAGAAGCAAGAGGATTAGAAGTCCCTACCTTCCATTCTGAGGAGTTATCCTAGCACTTCTCTGCCATGGTCTTGGAGTCCTGCCAAGGACCTAGTGGGCATTTTTATCATTGGCCATGTTTCCTGTTTCTATGTTAGCCCTTTTAGAAACAAGAACAGCGAAAACAACAAACAAACCCCCCTTCAAGTATATACACATGAATATATTTCTGTATTTATGAAGATATATGTATATATTTCTCCATACCCAGCAATATTCTAGCCACCGCACGTGTGTGTTCCCAACTGAAGAGTCTTTTGCTGAAGACTTTTTGCTGGGCAAATAGGACATACACATAATCGAGCTCTCTTGCACGTGATCGCGCTCTCTCTCTCTCTCTCTCTCTTTCTCTCTCTCTCTCTCTCTCTATCTCTCCTCTTTCCCTCCTCTCAACCAAATGAACGACTGAAGAAAATTCACTATATATTATAGATAAATAATATCTTTAATACAATGTAATATGAAAATAGTTCTTGGATGTGTGTGTGTGTACGTGTATATAAGTGTGTGCAGTTGTGAGCACTCATGAAGACCTTAGGAGAATGGCCTGCTCTCAGTCTCTCTATTCCTTTTGAAATAAGAGTTCTTACTGAACCCAGAAGTAAGCCGGTGGACAGCAAGGCCCAGTGACCCTTCCATCCCCATCCCCCACAGCGCTGATGTTGCAGGTGCACAAAAGTTTGTGCCTAGCTTTTTTACCCGGGTGCTGGGATCTACACTCGGGTGCTCACACTGCATGACAATTGCTATTATGAGTTGAAGCGTTTCTCCAGACCACAACCTTTTTGTTTTTCCATTTAAAAAAAAAGTATTTATGCTGGCCTTAAACTTCCTATCCTTCCTCCTCTACCTCCTAAGTGCTGAGATCATAGGAATATGCTACTAAGCTGACACAAAAATTGTGTGTGTGTGTAGATCAGAGGACAACTTGCAGAAATCTGTTCGCTCTTTGTACCATGTAGGTCCCTGAAACTGAGCTTGGGTCATCAGGCTTTAAGGCAGGTACCTTGACTGGTTAGCCACCTCACCAGGCCTTCATTTGTTTGTTTAGTGGCCCTTGTTTTATGCATGTGGAGTACTTGTCCGTGCATGTTTTGCCAGACGAGGATACTTAGATGTGAGGGTTTGAATCCACTCGTTTGTACGAGCATGTGGAGGTGTGAGTGCTTGATGTTGGGAGTTAGGATTGGCACTTCTGCCACCTCATTCATGATGCAGGGCCTGTCACTCAAACCCAGTGCTCATCAACATGACCAGTGTGGCTAGCAGGCTGGCTCTGAGCACCCTGACTCGACTTTTCAAAGTTGAATTTTACAGGTAAGCCACTAAATGGATGTCGAGGGATCCAAACTCTGGTCTCCACACTCCCCAGACTTTGGTTTCCTTTTTGAGTCAGGCTTTGAACTAATGACCCTACCACCTTAGTCTGCCACATCCTGGGATTTACAAGCCTGTGTCACTGTGTCATACTTATAAGTTTCTTTCTTTCTTTTTTTTCTTTTTTTGGTTTTTCAAGACAGGGTTTCTCTGCGTAGCCCTGGCTTTCCTGGAACTCACTCTGTAGACCAGGCTGGCCTCGAACTCAGAAATCCGCTTGTCTCTGCTTCCAGAGTGCTGGGATTAAAGGTGTGCGCCACCACCGCCCGGCATAAGTTTCTCCTTAACACATACTCTTATTGTTTCAATTGCCCAGCTCCATGTATTGCACATAGAAGACACTCATACATACTTGTTGAATAAATGAAGAATACCATTTTGAGGGAGTAACAGTGTTGCCCAGCAGTTGAGTTGTCTGCCTGGCATATGCAGAGCTCTAGGTTCCATCCTGGTACTAAAAACAACAAAAATCATTTCCAGCTTTCTTTTTTTTTTTTAAATTATTTATTTCATGTATGTGAGTACACTGTAGCTGTCTTCAGACACACCAGAGGATCCCATTATAGATGATTGTGAGGCACCATGTGGTTGCTGGGAATTGAACTCAGGACCTCTGGAAGAGCAGTCAGTGCTCTTAGCCGCTGAGCCATCTCTCCAGCCCCATTTCCAGCTTTCAGACTACCAAATATTTTGCTTGACATAAACAGGAAGGACTGTGTGTTTACAGACACTGCGCTCAAAGGGTGAGTTGGTGGCACTCTGCAGAGAGGTTCCGAAGTCTATTTTAAAGCCTTGGAAATGCATTTAGCTTTTGATCCAATAATTTCATTTATTGGTATCAGGTAGAGTCAGTACAGCTATGTGCTGAAAGATGGGTTGGGTGTTTGCAGGGCACTGAGACTGTACCTCAGGTTGGGTGAGGGAGCGCTTGCCCTGTAAAGGGCATGGCTGGGTCATTTCCAGGGTCAGTAAACAACACAGAAAAGGCTTGTTGGGAGCTGCACTTGGTGGTACATACCTGTAATTCAACTTGTAGGCATGAAGGTGCCACTTGAAGGTTTACAGGGCAACTTGGAGGAGATACAGTCAGGTCTCTCTTTCCAACATGTGAGACTCAGGTTATTAAGTCAGTAAAATGCTTTGAACTGCTCAGTCATCCTGCCCACCCATGTTGAACTTTCTTTTATTTTTGTTTTTGTTTTTTTTTGTTTTGTTTTTTGTTTGTTTTGTTTTTCGAGACAGGGTTTCTCTGTGTAGCCCTGGCTGTCCTGGAACTCACTCTGTAGACCAGGCTGGCCTCGAACTCAGAAATCCGCCTGCCTCTGCCTC
>NW_021620993.1:7192081-7245425 GCF_004785775.1 Grammomys surdaster | reverse complement strand
GCCTCCCAAGTGCTGGGATTAAAGGCGTGCGCCACCACCGCCCGGCTGTTTGTTTGTTTTTGAAAGAGAGGGTTTCTCTGTGTAGCCCTGGCTGTCCTGGAACTTGCTCTGTAGACCAGGCTGGCCTTGTACCACAGAGATCCAGCTGCCTCTGTAACCTTAATATTTTAAAATCATATTTTTAATGATGGTTCTTAAATGCTTTAACCTCCCTTTAACCTACTGCCTACCATAGGTAGTGGAAAGGAAGGATATGGTGGAAGTGGACCTGTTTAGAAAGGTTCTTTGGAGCAACACCCGTCTGTATTGTCTGGAAATCAGCAGTTCAGTTCACAGGTCAGCAGGCAGCGGCAGGTGGATCCACTCACAAACACCTCACGGACACACCAGCAGTCCAGTTCAGTAGAGTCGCATTAGCAACAGCGGTGACACGACCTAGCAGAGACAGCCTTAGCTGGGTCACAAGGGAGCAACAGGAGCACCAGAAGTTCTCAGCTATGCCTCTCTCAGGGAAACGAAGATCAGTGAAGACAGGAGACCATAAGCAGTGCTCACCTGGCTCTATGATCAAGCCTAGCTCAGCCTCGGTCTTTGGCCGTCAAGTCTTATTTTTACCCTTCAAACATCATGTGTCCTCCGCGTGCTTTGCCTCAGCACGTGCATCCCATCAGCCCGAGTCCAAGGAAGCGGCAACAAACTGCAGCACACCACCAGAAGTTTTTTGGTGCATTTCTCTCTATGGCATACCAACAAATGCAGCTCAACTCTGCAATGTATGGCTTATCAATACATTTGTGTCATTAGGAAAGAATCTATTATCACATGTCCTTTCATGTGCTTGCTTTAGCAGATCATCTCTCCTGTGTCTGCTTCAGCAAAACGTTCCTTCATGAGTCTGCCTTAGCCTTTCACCTGTGTCCACTTTAACGAAAAAAGTTCCTTCATGTGTTTACCCCAGTAAAACACCATCTGACGTTCCAAAGAACCCTTAAGTTTCCACTTCAGCCTCTGCTGGGATTAAAGATGTGCTCCACCACCTACTGGCAACAGACCTTGAACTTTTGATCCTCCTGCCCTCAGCTAAAAGTTGCTGTGATTCCATGTGTGCACAATACACCTGACCTAGTTTTTGTTTTGTCTTTGTTTTGAAGATGGTATTTATTTTAAGTATATGAATGCTTACATGTTTGTGTACCATGTGCCCATGCAAGTCAGAGCTGTTGACTCCCGTGGAACTGGAGTTACAGAGGTCATGAGCCACCACGTGTGTGCTGGGAACTGAACTTGGGTTCTTTGCAAGAGTAACCATCACTCTTAACCACTGAAGAATCATCTCTCCAGCCGTGTGTGTGTGTGTGTGTGTGTGTGTGTGTGTGTGTGTGTGTAATGAAAGCTGGAAACCACCTATATGGCCACCACCAGGACCCAATATCATGGGTAAAAGTGACAAAGCTTTAACTGAAACTCCTGGGTAATGTCTGATCCCTCCAGTTCCCTTTATCCATGTTGGACAGTCACACTGGGAGGAAGACCGAGAGGGTAGCTAGGGCACTCCTGCCACATGGCAGTGGGCATTTGATGTAGGTGACAGTTGTTGAACTGAGCTGATCCCATCTGGAGAGTCGACAAGATGGGGACAAAGCTGACTTCTGATGGCTGTCCATGCTGGGTCTCTGCCTCAGACATTTCCTGCAGTGTTGTTCTTGTCAACGGCTGACTTTAAAATCACCTTACAAAGGAATGCCGTTCCTTTTGGTATTTTTTTTTCCTTTTGGTATTTTATGTTCTGTTTTTGTTATTCATATTCCTTCCTCCCTCACATTTTTTTAAGATAAGATTTCTCTGTTAACCCAGGCTCTTGTGTGTGGCCAAGTCTTCAAGAATCTAGAAATTAGGAGCTGGAGAAACAGTTAAGGTCACAGCACACACACGTTTCCTCACAACTGTCTGTGATTTCAGCTGTTCTGCCCTCAACAAACACCAAGCACACAATGTCTCACAGACATACACTACATGTAGATAAAATATGCATAAAAATAACAAAGTAAGTTTAAAAAGGGTGTGGTGGTCCACGCCTTTAACCCCAGCACCCCAGAGGCAGACACAGGCAGATCTATGAGTTCAAGGCCAGCTTGGTCCACAGAGTTAAAATTTTTAGAAAGAATTGAGAAATTGGACGCTAGTAAGATGGCTCAGAAGGGCTAGGCACTTCCTCCCAAGCCAGACAACCTGAGTTTGATCCCCAGAGCCCTCACAGTGGAAGAAGCTATCCTCTGGCCAACACACATACTGCGACATGTGTGCTGCTCCCCTGTAAGTAAATAAACAACTTAAAGACTTTGGGCTTGCTGAGCAGTGGTGGCACATGCCTTTAATCCCAGCACTTGAGAGGCAGAGGCAGGCGGATTTCTGAGTTTGAGGCCAGCCTGGTCTACAGAGTGAGTTCCCGGGCTATAAGAGAAACCCTGTCTTGAAAACAAAACAAAACAAAACAAAACAAAAAAAAAAGACTTTGGGCTCAAAGATTGTGGCTCAGTTGGCAGAGTAATTGTCTAGTGTGCATGCAGCACTGGGTTTAGTCTCCAGTGCCCATGTGAAAATCCAGGGTCGTACGCATCTGTGAGCCCAGAGCTGTGGAGCTGGATGCAGGCAGACAGATACCTAGAGCTCACGCTTGCCAGCCTAGCCCAGGGCTGACTGGCTAACCCCACATTCAGTAAGAGACCCTAGTTTTTTTCTGTGTGTGTTTTTTTTTTTTTTTTTTGAGACAGTGTTTCTCTGCGTAGCCCTTGCTATCCTGGAATTCACAGATATCCACTTGCCTCTGCCTCTTGAGTACTGAGATTTTTTTTTTTTTTTGGACACACTTTCTCTGTATAACTTTGCCTGTCCTTGAACTCACTCTGTAGACAAGGACAGCCTTGAACTCACAGAGATCCAACTGCCTTTGCCTCCCCAGTACTGGGATTAAATGCGTGTACCACTGCTGCCCCGCTAGAAGTACTTTCCTGCTTCTGTTTTCACATTACATTTCTTTGCTCATTTATAATTTTTTAAAAAGATTTAAGTATCCCTTTCAAACTTTTCTTGAAATATAACTTTCTATGTTACTTCATTAAGTAGTTGTAAGAGCTGATTAAAAGAAGAAATTGGCTGAGCAGTGGTGGCACATACCCTTAGTCACAGCACTTGGAAGACAGAGACAGGTGTATCTTTGTGAGTTTGAGGCCGTCCTGGTCCACAGAGTGAGTTCCAGAACAGCCATACTACACAGAGAAACCCTGTTTAAAAGAAAAAAAGAAGGTGGGAAAAGAGGAAGAGGAGAGATATAGAAGGATTTTAATTCAGCAACATGGCTACTCTGGCTGGAATACAAACAGTACCTTCAATCCCAAACAGTGAAGGTAAAGTTAGTTTGTAGAAAGAAGCACCATGTTTGAAAGTGATGTCTAGTTGAGTGGCAGGCAAAGTGACAAAACAGAGAAAGATTAGATTTGACAGACTAGGATATGCCCAACTCTCAGGAGAACAGAGCAGAATCAGATGTGACTTAAGAGAGATGGGCAGAGCTGGAGGAGGCAGTTTTACCAGGAGAATCTTACAGAGACAGCTGAAGAGGGAACAAGCTAGACACAGGTGAAGACAGAATGAGCCAGCGAATGAAAAGGAGCCAGAAGATTAGAACAGATTGCTAGAGTTAGTTTGAGGCCAAGCAGAGCAATTCAGTCATAAAGCGGAAGAAGCCAGTTTGAATCAGACAGTGGAGGGGCATTTTCAACCAAAACAGCTGAGTTGAACCAGCCAGCCAGAGTTCAGAAAGTGCTAGAAAGGGTGAGCTTATTCAGCAGTAAGTCTCAGAGGCTGAAAACATTCTAGGCCTAGATTAGATTATAGGAAGCCCAAAAGCTCCCCGGACTAGGCCTAGGTTAGCAGAGGGGGGCAGTGAGCCTCAGAGACAACAATTACATCTGTTGAATGAAAGTTGCTTTTACAACAAATTCTATTGGTTTACGAAAGCCAAGACCTCAAGCATGGATTGGTGCTATTGTCATCCTAGAAGTGAGCTCTCTGTGGTGTCTGGTGTCTCCTCTTGCTCAGTCCTGCTGCCTCTCTGCCTCAAAGGCTAAGCCACCTTTCTGCTTCCTGACGTTGCAACACAGAGGCCCAACGTTCATCTATGGCATCTGTTACAGAAGCAGAAAAGGAACAAAGACACTGAGAATCAGAGCTCTTTTGTCACAGGTAAAGTTGTGAAGGTTGAAATTCCTTAAGGAAGCTGGGCGGTGGTGGCCCACGCCTTTAATCCCAGCACTTGGGAGGCAGAGGCAGGCGGATTTCTGAGTTCAAGGCCAGCCTGGTCTACAGAGTGAGTTCCAGGACAGCCTGGGCTATAAAGAGAAACCCTGTCTCAAAACAACAACAACAACAACAAAAAGGCAGCTCTGGCCCACCAAGTTCAGAGAGAGGCAATTTTAAAGAATAAATCATTGAGTCTGTGTCTCATGTGGTAATGTACACCTATAATCTTAGCACATGGGAGGTTGAGGCAGGAGGATTAGGAGCTGGAGATCATCTTTAGTTACATAGGGAGTGCACGAGGAACCTAAATTATATGAGCTTTTGTCTGAAAAAGAAAGGAAAAGACTGGGTTATGGAAATCTGTGCAGATGTGCACGGGCAGGCATCTTCCTGGTGTCGTTTTGCATTAGGCTCTGGCTGCAGAGCTGAGGGCATCTCTAGTTTTACACCAGAAGAGCCAACACAGGGAAAAAACAGACAGCTTTTCCTTTTAAGGAAATCATGATTAGAAAGGGTTGGTTGGTTGGTTTTTCAAGACAGAGTTTCTCTGTGTAGCCCTGACTGTCTTGGAACTCACTCTGTAGACCAAGCTGTCCTTAAACTCAGAGATCCCACTGCCTCTGCCTCTTGAGTGCTGGGGTTAAAGGTGTATGGCACCACTGCCTGGCTTTTAAGCTTAGAACCTTTTCCTTCACTGTCTAATTAAATTTCACTAATAGAGTGAGCAAATGCCTTAACCTAGTGTTGGAGGAGGTCTGTGCACTGTGCATTTAGATGCTGATTTCCATCCACGCGATGTAGTTAACAATCTAAACATAGGCACTGTCATGAATGTTGAAGGATCTCCTGCATCAATGTGGTATAAACAATGTTCCCCAATTATCTGATTGGTTAATAAAAAGGCTGAACAGCCAAGGACTGGGCAGAGGAGATAGAAAGGCTGGACTTCTAATCTGAGCTGGGGGTCCCAGGGAGAAGAGCAGGGAGGAGTTTGCAGGTAAGGGTTCCAGGAGAAGAAGGGCCACAGGCCAGGTAGAGGAAGAAGAAGGTCACCATGAGGTCAGGCATGAGGAGGAGTTGCCAAGGGTGTTCTCTATGAGGACAGAGAGCCACAGCAGAGCAAGCCAAGGTAAGACTGAGCAAGTAAATGCATGTGGGTGGGATAGCATAGAAGAGTTAGGAATAGCTGCTCAGTTATTGTGCTTAAAGCTTGTTGAATAAGTCCATAGATCTCTGACTCAATTATTTCAGAACTAGCAGGGTTAGAAAGAACTGCCCCCTTTAAATCTCATCCTATAAGATACTGTCCAGTGCGGCTGAGAGATGGCTCAGCAGTCTAAAGCACTTAATGCTCTTGCAGAGAGCCTGAGTTCTTTTCTCGTTCACTTTGGGTAGTTCACAACTGTCTGTAAACTCCAGCTCCATGGGACCTGATACCCTCTTTTACTCTGTGGACATCTGCATACACAGGCATGTACATATATGCACATAACCTGTACTGGAAAAGCTAGGCTAGTACCCAGACTCATAGCCCAGTGCTAGGAGGTTGGTTCAGGGGCCTCCTGGAGCTTGCCGACCAGCCAGCTGAGCTATCCAAGTGACTCTAAGCCAGTGAAGGATCCTGTCTCAAAAACCAGTGGATGGCACTTGAGGAGTGACATCTGTGTTGAGACCCTCCTACCCCAACCCTGCCAATAATGTTGTCCAGGCCTCATCAAAGCCCAAGTCCAAACATACAGATGACCCAGCCTCTAATAAAGGCCCCTCCCACTTGGTTCCGCCCACTCTGTACTTCACTGCATCAGTCCCATTCATCTAGAAATGTGTTATCTGTGTCAGCCACGTGGCACACACTTGTTATATAATGAGTATCTTAGGAAAACCATAGTTTTACTGCTGTGAACAGACACCATGCTCAGGGCAACTCTTATAAGGACAATATTTAATTGGGGCTGGCTTACAGGTTCAGAGGTTCAGTCCATTATCAAAAAGGTGGGAGCATGCCATCATCCAGGCAGACATGAGGCTGGAGGAGCTGAGAGTTCCACCTCTTGTTCAGAAGGCAGCTAGGAGAAGACTGGCTTCCAGGCAACTGGGTCTTAAAGCCCACACCCACAGCGACATACCTATACCAACAATGCCACACCTAATAGTGCCACTCCCTGGGACAAGCATATACTAACCATCACAACAGGTTCCAGGGAAATCTGAACTACACAGTATAAGACTGTGTCTCAAAGATAATTGAGGGTAGAAGATAATTTTTAGAGGGCAAAACTTATCTCACAGTTCTGAGGGCTAGCAGGTCCAAGAGCAGAGCCCTGGCAGATCTGGTGTTTTGTAAAGTTGCCGGTGTTTCCTGGGTGGCCCCTGTTCAGACCAGGAGATGGGAGGGTGAAAGGCAGTGTTCTGCAATAGTCTTCTTTCTCTCTAATCCAACTCTGAGAAACCCTAGTATCTAGCCTCCTAAGAGGCCTCATCTCTTTGTTAAAAAAAAATTATCTTTGTGTGTACGGATGTTTTGACTGCATATATGTTTGTGCACCACATATGTGTCTGATACCAAAGAAGGCCAGAAGGGGATGTCAGATGATTTGAGACTAAAGTTATAGACAGTTGTGAGCTACCATGTGGATGCTGGGACTCTAACCTTGTTACTCTAGAAGAAGGGACAGACAGTGCTCCTAACCCCTCGAGCCATCTGCCCAGACCCTTAAGTATGTCATTGGTCATTGTTGATGGTTTGTTTTCTTGGTGCTTTTTTGTTTTGTTTTGTTTTTTGTTTTTTGAGACAGGGTTTCTCTGTGTAGCCCTGGCTATCCTGGAACTCACTCTGTAGACCAGGATGGCCTCGAACTCAGAAATCCGCCTGCCTCTGCCTCCCAAGTGCTGGGATTAAAGGCGTGCGCCACCACTGCCCAGCACTTTTTTTTTTTTTTTTTTTTTAAGATGGGATTTGACTCTGTAGTCTAATACTGATCTGGAACTTTGTATGTAGCCCAACCTGGCCTTGAGCTCACATCAATCCTCTGATGTCAGCTTCCCAGATGCTGGAATTACAGGCATAAGCCACCTCGCCTGGCTCCAAATTGTGATATTTATTTCGTGTCTACTTTAGGCAGATTTCAGTGTAAGTGCTGCTAGGACATGCAGTGTATTAGGTTGGCTCTTGATTATAAACAGGTTTGGGAAATGGGTCTGAATGAGGGCCGAGCTCTAAGAGTCCATCACCAGGGATTTTAACCAACCAAAAGCTGTTAGTGAAGAGAAACAGTACTCAGGACACCATGCTGAGTCAGAGATAAAAGGTGCAAACTAAGGTGTAAAGGATGAGCCCCAATTTTATGGAGGAAAAAGAAAAAAGAAGAAGAAGAAAAGAAAAGCAGTGGGGGCTGGGCTGGAGAGATGGCTCTGTGGTTAAGAGCACTGACTGCTCTTCCAGAGGTCCTGAGCTCAATTCCCAGCAGCCACATGGTGATTCACAGCCCTCTATAATGGGATCTGACACTCTCTTCTGGTGTGTCTGAAGACAGCAACAGTGTACTCATATAAATAAAATCTTTAAAGAGAAAAGAAAAGCAGTGGGAAGTATATGTAGGATACAGGTGTTATGTACAAATCCTATATATATTATAGACATTCTTTTGTTTGTCTCTTTCTTGCTTTCCCTCTGTTTTTGAAACAGTCCTGTGTAGCTCAGGCTGATCTTGAACTTGCGATGTGGAGGATGATCTTGAACTCCTGATCCTCCCTTACCACCTAAGGGTTGCTGGTGACTGTATAGGGAATTGCTGTTCATTCCCCTCATAATGGATGAATTGGAGACATTTTATCCATTACTTAATATTCCTTAAGTGACTACTCCCTGAAACTCCTACAACAGCCCTGTGGGCCTAAGAGGGAGCCTTGCAGCCTCTCCCCTTTACTGGCTTCTGCTCTATCACTGCCCTGACTCGTGTGGGGTTCTGGAGTGTTCTTTCTGAGACTGCTCTCTGCTGTCCTGCTCCAACACAGTCTGTCTTTGCTTCTCACCAACCTTTCAATGAATTTTGATTAAATCCATCCCACTTCCTTCCTCTCCAATTCTGCCCCATCCCCTTGTTGAGCGTGACTGTCCTCCAAGCCAAGCAGCTGCCTTCTTGGGGCAGTCGGCTGTACACACATCCCCACCCCCACCCCCACCCCCCATACACACACAAAAGAATCTTCCCAGCTGCTCTAGTTGACATTCACACCACCTCCACGGAGGGGCGGCAGAGTCACGGGACCCTCACTTGATTATCCAGCTGCTCTAAGTACCGATTGTGTATACCTCTGCCTGCAGTGACTGTGGCCCCAGAGAATGGGCTCCACCCCTCTTCCCTGCTGGGCAAAGCTTTCCAGGTGACGTCAGTTGAAGGGAGTAGCATCCACACCCCTGTAAGTAACCGCCACTTACTTCTCTAAGGAAGACCAAAAAACCCCCCGATTTGTTCCCCAGAGAGAAGGTTAGCAGAATGGTGCCTCCGTCAGTCCTTGGCACCTTAGGAGAAGGGTTAGACATCATGAGTGCATTTCCCTGGGAAGAGATGTAAGCAACATCTCCCACCACCTCTACTTTCTCCTCCCAGTTCCGTATACTCTTTTTTTTAAAAATGGAATTAATTTTTTTACATTTATCTCATTATACATGTATGAGTATTTTGCCTGCATGTATGTATCTATACCACGTGCATACCTGGTACTTGAGGAGTGGAAAGAGAGCCTCAGAGTCCCTAGAATCCTGGTTCCTCTAGAAGCGCAACAAGTGCTCTGGTTCCCTCAAGTCCCAAAAGCAGAAAGGATAAAAGGCTACCTGTGGTACTTATTAGCACACCAAAGCGTACACTGGCCTCCAGGCTCCCTCAGTGTCACAAGGTCACACTTACAAAGTCCCTGCCAGCATCCTAGCTCTCCTCACTTCCTCCCTCCCCTAAACTCCCCCAGTTCAAGGCTTCCCTCCCGAAGTTACTCATTCTGCTTATAAACCCTGCTATTTTTGGTATGTTCTTTCTCTTTAACCAATCCCTTGCTGTCCCTATTCCCCAGCCCCACCCCTACCCATCCTGCTTCTGCTTCTCTCCTGTCCAGTCTGCTGGCCCCGGGTCTGCTTCTTTCTCTGCTCTACTTTGGAGTCTTCTGGATGCCTCTGGCTGTTCCCTGTCTCCTATGTCCAATTCAAACCTTCCCCTTTAACCATTCTGTGGAGCGGTGATGTCATCAGTTTATACATCCACTTACATGTCCGCTTGGTCCTGCCTTATGTGCATGAGTGCACGACAGTCTGCTGGAGCTTAGGTGGCCTCTCAGTGGCCTCATCCCTGAGGAACTGGACTCCCTCCCCCAGCAGCCATAGATTGCCAGTAGCTCCTCAGCTGGGTGTAAGACTTTTTGAGTCTCTCCCCTGTCCGTGTTGGGGATTTGGCTCCTTGATTCTGGTTGGTCTTCTACCGGTGTCACAGCTGCTGGGGGTTTATGTGAGCCGTGGTGCTGAGAGGTGCTGTAGTATTCAGCAAATGCTATTTGTTTCATTGTGCTGCTCTGGTTCTCACAGTTTTCCCAGGCCCTCTTCCACACGATTCTCCACATTGGCAGGAGGGGTGTGGTGTAGAGGTCCCACTTAGAGCTGAGCACCCCTCAGTCTCTTATTCTCTGTGCACTGACCTGTTCTCAGTGTCATCTACTGATGTAAAAAGGTTTCTCTGTTTTGTTTTTACTGTATTTTGTTGTCATAAAAAGTTTTTTAATGAGAGTTGAGCATCGGCTAGTCCAATCCTGCTAGGAGATGGGCAGAGCAGCTGATGACTTGGTTTCTTAACATCTGTCAATAGTCAGGTGAGTCTCCCCTCATGTCTCCACCACCACTGAAAAGTGTCACAGGCTGGGGACAAAGTCTTCACTCAGCACAGAGGGGACATCCAGGACCCAAACCACAGTACCGATTCACCACTGATTACGTCAACTGGTGTTTGTCTAATTTTCCCCTTGTAAAGTTGCTCCCTGTTCACTCTTCAGAAACCACTATGGTGAGGGTAAGAATATACAAATCCCCTTAAGAAGTGGGGCACCCCTTCCTCTCTTCCCTGGAGGGCAGTGTACCTGTATCAGGCATTTGGAATTCTTCTGCAAGGAGGCTTTGCATCTTTTCTTTCACTTATTTACTTGTTTTATTTATTTATTTATTGAGACAAGGTGTTAGCATTCTGTCTAAACTCTACCCCGAGGTAGGCCTAGCCCACTATAAAAGGGGCTGCTTGCCCCCTCCTCTCTCTCTTGCTCTCTTGATCTCCTGCTCCCTTGCCTTCTTGCTCCCCCTCTCTTCCCTCCCCCCTTCCCCCTTCCTTTCCCCCTCTCTCCACGTGCCTATGGCCAGCCTCTACTTATCTCTCTTCTCTCTCTCTCTCTCTCTCTCTCTCTCTCTCTTTCTCTCTCTCCCTTTTTTCCTCTCTCTCTCCTCTCTCTCTCTCTCTCTCTCTGCCTCTAATACCTTCTTAACTTCCTTCCCCATTCCCTGAATAAACTCTATTCTGGTCCCTCAGGGGAAAGGGCTGCCTCCTCAGAGTGGGCCTACTGAGATATCCTCTTCCCCCATACCTCACCACACATCCATAGAACATATCCCATGTCTCTTTATCTTTTTATAAGCACATCACAAGGTTTCACTGTGTAGTCCTGGCTATCTTGGAACTCATTCTGTAGTCCAGGCTGGCCTTGAACTCAAGAGATCTGCCTGCCTCTGCCTCCCTCTGAAGTGCTGGGATCAAAGGCATGCTCCAGCACCAACCAGCTTTATATAAAAGATTTTATATAAATTTGTTTTACAAAACTTCATTTCAAGTAAACATTTTGTTCTTTAAGATTTCTTGGGCTGGAGAGATGGCTCAGCAGTTAAGAGTACTGACTGCTCTTCCATCGGTCCTGAGTTCAATTCCCAGCAACCACATGGTGGCTCTCAACCATCTGTAGTGGGATCCAATGCCCTCTTCTGGTGTGTCCAAAGATAGCTACAGTGTACTCATGTGTATAAAATAAATAAATCTTTTTTTTTTTTTAATTTCTTTTCCTTCTCACCAAAGGAAAAAAAAAGTATGGTGTTCTTTTTTTTTTTTTTTTTTAATTTTTTTTTTTATTTATTTATTATATGTGAGTACACTGTAGCTGTCTTCAGACGCCCCACAAGAGGGCATCAAATATCATTACAGATGGTTGTGAGCCACCATGTGGTTGCTGGGATTTGAACTCATGACCTCTGGAAGAGCAGTCAGTGCTCTTAACCACTGAGCCATCTCACCAGCCCCCAAGTATGGTGTTCTTATCTCCTAAAAGAAAGAAAGAAAGAAGAAAGAAAGACAGACAGACTGACTTCTGGGCCTGGAATTGTAGCTCAGTTGATGATTGGGTTCTTGGCTAGCTTTCATGAAGCCCTGAGTTTAATTTTCAGCATTTCGTTAACTGGTGTGGTGGTGTCGCATGCTTGTCACCCAGTGTGCAGGAGGTAGAGGCAGACAGAGTTCAAGGTCATCTTTAGCTATACATAGAGTCAGGGTTAGCCTGGGATACCTGAGACCCTGTTTCAACAAACAACTGTACTTGCATTTTAATAACATTATAAGATCTGGAGAGAAGACTGGTGGTTTGAATACGCTTGGCCCATAGAGAGTGATGCTGTTGGGAGGTGTGGCCTTGTTGGAAGCAGTGTGTCACTGAGTGGGTGGGCTTTGAGACCCTTCCTCCTACTAGCCAAATGAGAGCCAGTCTTCTCCTGTTTGCCTTTGGAACTAGATGTAGAACTCTCAGCTCCTCCAGCACCAGGCCTACCTGGACACTGCCATGCTTCTTGCCATGATGATAATGGACTGAATCTCAGAACCAATATTCCAGCCCCAGTTAAATGCTGTCCTTTATAAAAGAGTTACCTTGGTCATGGTGTCTCTTCACAGCAGTGGAATCTCTAAGACAGGATCTGAGTTCATTCATGGAGTCTCAAAACCGTAACTCCAGTTGCAGCACATCTGAAGCCTCCATATTGTGCAGACATATATGCAGGCAAGATGTGTATACACAGAAAATATATTTTTTAAACAGGCCTTGACTCTAATGGTATTATGTAGGTTCAGAAAGAAACCCAGTTTCAAAAAAAAAAAAGTGGAATCTAATTGTGGAACTCACTTAATGTCAACCTCTGGTTTCCACACATATATATACACATGAACACATGTTCCTCTAACCTCAACATGGATGCAGGCACATTAAAAGATTTTAAAAATAAAAAGAACCACTGGGTGATGGTGGCACGTGCCTATCCCAGCACTTAGAGGCAGAGGCAGGTAGATCACTCCAGTTCAAAGCCAGCCTGGTCTACAAAGAAAGTTCCAGGACAGCTAGGGCAACACAAAGAAACATTGTCTTGAAAAACAAAAACAAAAACAAAAAAGCAAGCAAGCTAGCAAGCAAGAAAGAAAGGAAGAAAGGAAGAAAGAGAACTATTAATTTTTTTTTTAATATGAGAGACCAGTGACAGCAGCGGTAAAAGAATTTACCAAGATGCAAACATGTAAACATGGAGCAATGCAGTGCTGTCCAGTGCCCGGGAAGATTATCAAGAAGGGCAGGAAGTTGTTTTCTGGCAGTTTTGAGGGAAGTTACTTGGTCTTATCATACAGACCATTTGTAGGGGTCCATATGTGGGCATTATCTTGTCGAGTAGTAGATTTTTGGCTTAAGTTGTCTCAAGACTGGCTATTTGTGTCAGGTGCCACTGCTCTCTCCTGATTGAGCTCCAGATGTCTGTGTGATAGATCGTGAGTCAGCCGCAAACAGTGGCGGCTTGATAGTGTGACTTTGTTTCAGCATATTATCCTCATGTGTGTGTCTTTTGTGCATTTTTTTCTTCTTTTCCTTTTCCATTATCACAGCTTGTCAGAATACAGTCCCTATCTTGCTGTTCCTTTCGATCCTTTTCAGTTTTTTATTTTTGTTTTGTTTTTCGAGACAGGGTTTCTCTGTATAGTTCTGGCTGTTCTGGAACTCACTCTGTAGACCAGGCTGGCCTCGAACTCAGAAATCCACCTGCCTCTGCCTCCCAAGTGCTGGGATTAAAGGTGTGCGCCACCACCGCCCGGCCGTAATTATTTTTTTTTTAAAAGATTTGTTTATGTGTGTAAGTACTCTGTAGCTTTCTTCAAACACACCAGAGGAGGATGTTCCTCTGATCCCCTGGAACTGGGGTTCTAGATGGTTACAAGCACTCATGTGGGTGCTGGCAATGGAGCCAGAGTCCTCTCCAAGAGCATCAAGTCCTCTTAACTATTGAGTGATTGCTCCATTCCCTAAATTTAAAACAATATTTGTAAAGAAAAAAATGAATAAAAAATTTTGCCATTGTGGAGAACGAGGTGAAAGGAGAAAAGTAACTTCACTTCCTTGTCCTCTGACATCACTCACACACACTCACACACACATTCATACATACTCACAAACACACTGATACACACCCACACTGATACACACCCACACTCACACACTCACATACACATATACCCCCAGACACTCACACACTCACACATACACCCACACACTCACACACACACATGCACATATACACACACACATAGAAACACACACATACACACACGTACTATAATAGATAAAAAATTTAAGAGAATTACATATTTTAGAACATTCTTCTCTTTATTGTTTAAGTAGTTGCTCATATCAAGTAGATCTGTGATTTGAGGTAAGCTTTTGCTATCACAGACAAGGAGGCTGAGGCCCATGGATTGACAATTTGAGGTCAGTCTGTGCTATAGCAAGATGTTGTCTCAGAGGGAGAGAGGTGGGTGGGAGTATGGGTACAGACTGACTGCTTCAGGACTTTCTCCCATGTATGCCTGTCCCATCTCTGTGGCAATGTGGGACTCTTGGAAACACATCCCTACCCCACCTGCCCTCTCTTTGCTCATCTGCCCATAAACTTTTCTTTTCTCTATTTCCATCTTTGAGTTCCCAAGTCAATCTCTTTCTGTCCCCTCTGTCATCTAACCAGACGTCCTGTAAGGACCTTGCTGTTTCTTCTGGCACTTGTTATATTAGGCTTTGTCTTACTGAGCCCTGGTGTTCCTAAACATTTCATTACTCTCTTCTCTTCTAGAGAAATCTCCCTCTTTGTTGTTGTTTGTATGAGGCAGGGTCTCATGACTGTAGCCCTGGCTGGCCTGGAATTCAGTGTGCCCTTGGATCCTCTGGATCTGGAGTTATAGTGGGTTGTAACATGGCTGACAAGAATGTTGAGAACTGAGTTGGTCCCTATGCAAAAGCAATATGAGCTCCTGAGGCATCTCTCCAGACCCTGCTTTAAAACTTAAAGTATTGGCTGATGCCATGCCTTTAATCCCAGCACTCAAGATGCAAATAGATCTCTGGGAGTTTGAGGCTGGCTTGGTTGGTCTACCAAGTGAGTTCCTGGACAACATGGACACAGATAAATGATATCCTCTTTATTTTATGTATATGGTTATGTTGCTCATACATATATAGGCACCATGTACACAGAGACCAGAAAAGGGTATCACATCCTCCTGTAACTGGCGTTACAGAGGGGTGTAACCTGCCATGTGGATGCTGGGAATTGAGCTCAGGTCCTCTGGAGAAGCAGTCAGTAACCTTAATAACTGAGCTGTCTATGCCCCCACCCCACCCCCAGCATAAAGCAATAGTGTGTATGGGGTACTGTGCGTGCTGCAGCATGAGTACTGGAGTTAGAAGACAACCTTATGGGATCTATTCTTTGTACTTTGACGTGGCTGCTGCAAACAAATGCACCTTGTCGGGCAGCAAGTGTATTTGTTTACTGAGCCATTTCGCAGGCCCTTTAATTTTGTTTGTTTACTTGTTTGGTTTAGTTTCTGGGGGACAGGGTTTCTCTACATAGTCCTGGTTGTCCTGGAACTCAGAGATCTGTCTGTCTCTTTCTCCTGAGTGCTGAGCAAATCTAACTAAATTATTTTAAATGATTTATTTATTTTTATTTCATGCGTACTGGTAGTTTTCCCTGCCTGTATGTCAATGTAAGGGTGTCAGATTCTGGAGTTACAGACAATTCTGAGCTGACATGTGGATGCTGGGATTTAAACCCAGGTCCTCCAGGAGAACAGTCAGTGCTTTTAACTTAACTACTGAGCCATCTCTCCAGTCCCTTTGTTTTTGTTTTTGTTTTTCGAGACAGGATTTCTCAATGCAGCCCTTGCTGTCCTGGAACTCACTCTGTAGACCAGGCTGGCCTATTTTTTTTTTAAACTGGGCATTTTAGCATATATCCCAGCACTGGGGGAATTGGGGAAGAAGGATGGAGGGTTTTTGATCTTGAGGTATGTAGCAATACTCTGTCTTAGTTGGGTTTCATTGCTATGAAGAGACACCATGACCAAGGCTAACACTTATAAAGGCAAACATTTAATTGGGGCTGGCTTATAGGTTCAGAAGTTTAGTCCATTATCATCATGGTGGAAAGCATGTCAACATGCAGGTAGACAGTCCTAGAGGAGCTGAGAGTTCTACATCTTGATTCAAAGGCAGCCAGAAGGAGGCTATCTTCTGCTGGCAGTCAAGAGGAGGGTCTCTTCTGCACTGGGTAGAGCTTGAGCATTAGGAGACCTCAAAGCCCACCTATACAGTGACATAACTTCCTCCAACAAGGCCACACCTCCTAACAGTGCCACTTCCCATGGGCCAAGCATATTTAAACCACCTCAGATCCTGTCTGGAAAAATGAATGAATGAAGAATGAAAATACATACATACATACATACATACATACATACATACATACATACATACATACCACAAAGTCCTGGGTTCAATAGAAGTAGCACATAAAAACCAGGCATAGTAGCACATGTTTATTGTTCAGCACTCTTAACCTACATACCAAGTTCAAAGCTAATAGAATGCCTCAGTTGTAAAACCAGAATTCCTATGATATTACAGCTGACCTTGCTAAACTATTATTGGTCAGCCACAATCCCAAGACAAATGTTTGCTGAGATAGCCTGTTGCCAAAGATTGTAAAAGTATTTTTTATTTATTTAATGTAATTGTCATCTCCAAGAATTGAGCCATGTCCTGGAAGCTTCTAGCCTTTATACAATCTAATCTAGGCCTAGAACGTTTTCAGCTTCTGAGACTGAATACACTCATTCTTTCTAGTTCTTTCTGAACTCTGGCTGGCTGGCTGAATCTGGTATCTCTTTGTCTCTCTATCTCTCTGTCTCTCTGTCTCTCTCTCTCTGTCTGTCTGTCTCTCTGACTCTTGCTCTACTTGACCTGAAACTAACTCTGAGAATTTGTCCTTTTTCTGGATCCTTCTTATTTCTGTTTCATTCTGTCTTTACCTGTGTCTAGCTTGTTCTCTCTCTGAAACCTGTCTCTCTATAACTGTCCCAATAAAATTGCCTCCCCGCTCCCCCCATCGTGTGTGTGTGTGTGTGTGTGTGTGCACACTCGAGTGCTCCCATGCTGCTCCCTTAAGTAGCCTCTTGGTCCTCTCTCTTCTCATTAGAGTTGGGTTTATCCTACTCTGTCAAATCTTTCTCTGATTCATCACTTTGTCTGCCATTCAATTAGACATCGCTTTCAAGCATGACTGCTTCCTTCCACAAACTAACTTTACCTTCATTGTTTGGGATTAAAGGTGAGTACTAAGGGCATGTGTATTCCAGCTAGAAGGATTAAATGTGTGCACTAAGGGCTGAGCCATACCACATCTAGAAACTTTTCTTTTCTTTTTTTCTTTTTTTTTAGTAAATAACACAATCTTGGAGGTTCACAGTGATCAAATATCCTGTAGCAAAAGCTAGTCTGTCTTGCTTGAACCAACAGCTCCAGAAGAGAGACCACAGATCCACAGTAACCTCCTACAGTTGCATCAACTTCCTCATTCTTAAACTTTTATATAAACTCCAAAAATTCTTCACCCCTTTTAAACCCTCCATTCCTCTTCCCTGAGAAGGTTTATGTCCCTCAATGTGTGTACTAATGAACACAGTATCATCTGTTGAGGTCAGACTGTTCTTGTCTTTTGTCTCTTTTACTCTGGGCTTTGAAATCTAACAAAGGTCAACCTGGACCACAGGAGACCTCACCATGTACCTTCCCCTGCAAAGACTAGGAGATGGTTCATTTAGTAAAAGTGCTTTCTGCTCAAATCTGATGACATGTGTCCATCCTGGGTCTCACAGTGGAAGGAGAAGGAGTTGATCTCTGAGCTTAATCTTTTCTTATACACACACACATTCTTTAAGACTTATTTCATGTATATGAATAATTTGCCTGTGTCTATATCTGTGTACTCCATTCGTGCCTGGTCTTCTCAGAGGCCAGAAGAGAGTATTGGTCAAATCTCCTGGAACTGGAGTGGGGTCACAGATGGTTATGAAATGGTTCTGGGTTCTGAGAATCAAACCAGGATCCCCTCAAGAGCAGCAAGTGCTAATAATTGCTGAACCATTGTTCCACCACACTAGACCTCCCTGGCCTATTTTTTTTTTTTTAACAACAACATCAAAATGTGCCATTAGGGGAGCAAAAGCTAGAGCCCCTACCCAGCCTTGACTGCTAAAAAATGTGAAACGGCTACACAGGGAAACCCTGTCTTGAAAAACCAAAAAACAAAACAAAACAAAACACAACAAAACAAACAAACAAACAAACAAACAAAAATCCAAAACTGTGAAGCGTTATCCAGATAAATGTGATGAAGTGTCCTGGTCAGAGTCAACACTGTCAAGCACAAGAACAAGTGCTGCAGCCCGGGCTATATAAGACCCTGCCTCACAAAACCAAGCAAAGCCCAAAACCAAGAACTACTCAAGAAACTTTATAGCCAGGCAGTGGTGGCATGCACCTTTAATCCCAGTACTTGGGAGACAGAGGCAGGCGGATTTCTGAGTTCGAGGCCACTGGTCTACAGAGTGAGTTCCAGGACAGCCAGGACTACACAGAGAAACCCTGTCTCGAAACACCAAACAAAAAAAAAAATCTCCTGGCAATATGGCTGGTGGTGATACTCACCTTTAGTCTCAGCATTCAGGCAGAGGTAAGAGGATTTCTGAGTTTGAGGTCAGCCTCGTCTGTACAGAGTGAGTTTCAGGACAGTTATACAGAGAAACCCTTTTTGAAATGCTGGCTTCTTCCACCTTGTCCCCAATCTCCTGACAAGAAATGAGGCTTCTCTATTTTTCTCCTTTATTTTGTTTTGTTTTTTAATTGAGGTCAAATATGACATGGGCACCCTGTCAACTTCTGATTCTCCTGCCTCCACCTCCCAAGTACAGGTATGCTGCCACATCTGATACTAGTGTTTTATTTGAGGCAATCTATTTTGGAACCCACCATGTAGTCCTAGCTAGCTCCAAACCTACAGCATCTGTCTGCCTCAGACTTCCAATGCTGAAGTTACAGGTGTGAGCTAGCACACCTAGCTTCACAGGTTTATTCTTGTTCTATAGCAGCAGGAACTCCCTGTAACAAACAGCTGACACCAAGTGGACCTAAGGTTATGGCTGTAAAGAGCTGAATTTACAGGGCCTAGACTTTTTCCTGATACGCATACTTAATAACATTAGGGACAATGTCTGATTTGCTCTCTGTTGTCCCTGGACCTGTCAGTGTAAAGCACCATCAGTAAATGATTCCTGGATGAGTATAATGGCCACTCAATGCTCTGAAGGTGAGTATTCCCCTCTGGTACACTATGGACAGTGGGTTCCAGCATGTCTTTGAACAGGGGTTAACTTTACTGCAGGCCCTGTTGAGAGATTTATTAAGGAGAACCGCCTCGCAGAGATGATTCTTTGAAACTGTCAGAGTATTCCATGAGCACTCAGGTTTGAAGGGCGGCTGATTTGATTTTATTTGTCTTTTAAGACTGATCTTTGATCACGCCCCTTTCCAGCTGGACTTCCTGCCTCTTCTTCCCTTCTCCATTACTAATGGTGCTAGATCAAGTTACCTCATTATTCCTTAATTTATTTATGAAAAGGCTGAGGTTAAAGAAAAGAAGCACACCCAGGGTCCTTCCGGAACTTTCTGTAAAAGCTTTTCTTTCCCTTTCCCCTCCCTACAGCCAGATACAATTTCTCATCTTTACCCTGGCAAGCTGGAATAGTTTTTATTTACAAACTTATATAAATAAACCCTTCTCTGGGCGGGTCGGAGGCCATCTGTATGGGTAAGCCTGTTCTGTCCATTCCCGATGGATTAATCTATCAACACAAACTCACTTATACAGAGCAAGCTGCTTTTAGGACAGCAGAACAGTCTTGGGCATGCTGGCTACCTTTCCATAAAACACTTGAAGAAGAGAAGTCTTTTTAAATTTTATCACTATACAGTAATTGTGGGTGCATCAATCTTGTATAAAATGGAAACACAGAAATATATGTGAGCCAGAAATATATGTGAGATGGCTCTGTGTGTGAAGGTGCCTCCTGCCAAACTTGAGGATCCAGGTTTGATTCCTGGGGCCCATATTGTCTTCTGATCTCCATATGAGCACAGATCTCCAGAGACAGGGGGCTGGAGAGATGGCTCAGCAATCAAGAGCACTGCCTGTTCTTCCAGAGAACCCAAGTTCAATTCCTACCACCCACATGGCAGCTCACAACATTTTGTATCTCACACCAATGCACATAAATTATATCTTATGTGTATATAATTTATCCATATAAAATATCTATAATTCTATGTATATAAATTAAACATACCATAAATAAAATGTATAATTTTTTAAAAATTAAAGAGAAAGTAGAACCAAGCAAAATAAACTTATAAAAAAAAGAAAGTATCCTAGCACTCAGGACTAAGAGGCAGGCAAGATCTCTGAGTTTGAGGCCAGGCTGGTCTACAGAGTGAGTTCAGGACAGCCAGAGCTACACAAAGATTTCTGTCTCGAAAAAACAAAAACTCAAAAAAGTAAAAGGTGGAGGAGTGGTAGGGGCTAGAGAGATGGCTCAGCGGTTAAGAGCACTGACCGCTCTTCCAGAGGTCCTGAGTTCAAACCCTAGCAATACATACTGGCTCACAACCATCTGTAATAGGATCCGATGCCTTCATCTGGTGTGTCTGAAAACAGCAACAGTGTGCTCACATATAAAATAAATAAATAAAACTTAAAAAAAAAAAAGGTGGAGTGGTGGTATACTCCTTCAACCTCAACACTGAATCAGTGCTTCTGAGTAAGTTCCAATCCAGCCTGGTCTACATAATGAATTTCAGGTCATCCAAAGCTACACAGTGAGATAAAAGAAAATATGCATCCCTGCCTCCAAAGCCCAAGTAAACACTTACACAAGAAGAAGGGTCCCTCTATGTCCCTCATCATCAGACCCATAGGAGGCTGAACAGTTTCCCCTCGGGGTCCAGGGCACCCTCCAGATGTTTCATGAGTCCCCCCGTCCCCCCCCCAACCCCCCGCATTACAGGAATTCGTTTTGTTGATTGTTTTGGGATTCATTCTTTTATTTCTCTTTCCTTTTTTTTTTTTCTTCTTCCAGTTTTTTTGAGGCAGGTTTCTCTGCCTTGACTGTCCTGGAACTTGCTCTGTAGATCAGGCTGGCCTGGAACTGAACTCATGGAGATTTACCGGCTTCTTCTTCCTAAGTACTGGGATCAAAGGCGTGCGTCTCTAACGTCTGGTTTATCTACTTTGCCAAGAATGTACTTTCTGGCCTGATGTGTGGTAATCGAGTGTTTGCCTTGAACGCAGGAGACCCTAGGTTCCATCACTAGCACCACGAAACAGATTCGTGTACTTTTAACTATGCCTCTCTAAATGTACTTCTAACAAGCAGCCTTAAGGGTATAGTGATAAAAGGCACATTCTGTTTGTTCATCTGACAAAGCCCGGAACCCACCTCCAGTCAGACGACACATGCACATTTCAGTGGCTATAACCCTATTTTACAGAACAGAGATGGTTTTTTATATTTATCTATTCCCTTCTAATAAGTGCTAACATAATTTTCAACTTTTCAACATTACAGATGTTGCAAGTAACGGTTTTCTCTGGAATAGCTCAATGAATTCACTAACTGACTCCTTGATTGGCATCCTCTATCTTTGGGGTTCCTGGTAAACAAAGGATCCCTCAAAAATTCTTCCCCCCACTCCCCCGAGAGGCTCTCCACAACCCAGGAAGCAGAGGTCACCAGGGCGTCTCTCTTGATGACGAAAGGGGGCCCCAAGTATTTGCACGCACTTTGATGGGCGCAGGGACTAGGTCTTTTACGGCTCACACGCTGTACTCGGCGCTGACGGGGCGAGCGCAGGTCCGGCGGGGTGGGGCCGAGCTGCGCGCGACCCTCGGCGCGCTCCGGGAAGCTGGCCCGAGCGACCGCTCTGGTCACCGCGGCCTCAGGCTCTATGACACCGCTCTGGCTGGCGGAACAGGGAGGAGTCGGCGGAGCAGGCGGAGACTGCCGGGCATCAAGAGCGTCAGCGCGGACTTCTCGCGAAACCGTGTCGCGAGAATTAGCAAGTCCCGCGCTTGCGCACTGCAGCGGTGGCCAGCGGCGCGTCTGGTGCGTGAAGGGGATCTAGCTAGTGGGAAGGCCAGTGAGGCCTCGAGAGCCCGTCACCATGAGCGGGACCTTAGCGAAGATCGCGGAGATCGAAGCCGAGGTAAAAGGCGCAGTCGGCGCTTCCCTCCCGGCCCGAGCATCACTTCTGCAGCGGCACCGCTCCTCCGGTGTCCGCGGCGTCAGGGCCTGGTTTCCACCCCCGTGCCACCAACTCCCATCGCTCCCTCAGTCTAAGCCTGCACTACCTCAGCCCCTTACCATGCAGCCCCCTTCCTGAGCTCCTGGGGCCTGAGCCTCTCAGCTTGCATCAGCCAGCTCCCTCTCTGCTCTGCTTCCCACATCCGACACCCAGCCCTTGGCCAGTAGTCACTCCGGTTTTCGGCGCATGTCTCCACATTATTTCTGGTTCTCTTGCTTTTCTCTGAGCCACATGACTTCTGTCTCAGACTCTGTGACCTGATCACGTATTTTAAGGTTTTGTCCGGTTATTCCTTGCCTACCTGCCACTGATGATCCCGTTTTGCACGTCATTGGTTGTGGCGGTAAGATATGGAAGTAAATTGATTGTACCTGGATAGCGTGTCATCCTGAGAAATTCAGGGCTTTTTAAAGTCAGTAAAGTGGTACCCTTCTAGATCAGGTATGGTAGAAACGAATCAGCAGATGGATTTTAATTCCATCTGTGGATAGCAATTGGAATGACCTTGGGTCCTGTCACTTTGGGCCTCATTTGTTTCTTCTGTAGTGAAGAAGATGAACTGGATGTTGGGGAGAGGGAATTCAGAGTTTATTTTTATGTTTGTGTGTGTGTGTCGTCAGCATAATTTAGGGGAATCATTCTGCTCAGTCTTGGCTTCTAGGATTGAGTTTAGGTCTTCAAGTTTGACAGCAAGCCCACTTACTCTTTGAGTCTGTCTAAGTGGCCCTGGATTTTTTTCCCTCCCTCTCTCTTCCTCTCTTTGTTTGGAGATAGGGTCTTGTTACATACGTCTGGATGTCATGGATCTCATTTTGTAGATCAAACTGGCCTTCAATTCAGAGAGATCTGCTTCAGCCTCCAGAGTGCTGGCATTAGCCAGGTTTGGATTTTTCTTTTCTAAAAATACTTAGGTGAGCTCAGGAGGCAGAGGCCAGTGGAACACTATGAGTTCTATGCCAACCTGGTTTACATAGAAAGTTCTAGGACTGTCTGGACTACATAAAGAGACTTTATCTCAAGGAAAATTAAAATAGTTACACTGACATTAGTAGGAACTAGAAAACCAAAACATGTTCTCAGCTTTTGGGAGGATTCAGGATTTTTTTCCTGACATGATGCAGATTTTATGGTTCTGATTCCTTCCCTGATAGATGGCTCGGACTCAAAAGAACAAGGCTACCGCACATCACCTTGGACTGCTTAAGGCTCGCCTTGCTAAGCTTCGAAGAGAGCTCATCACTCCAAAAGGTGGCGGTGGTGGTGGGCCAGGCGAAGGTTTGTAGTTCCATGGATTATGTGTGTATATATAATATGTATGTGTGGTTTCTGCTAAACTAATACACATATCTAATGTGTGTATGTGTGTGTTGTATGCCCGTAGAATTTTTTTTTTGTTGTGTTTTCTTTTCAAGACAGGTTCTCACTATATACCTCTTTTCCTGGCACTCACTATGTAGTTAGTCTAGGCTAGCCTCGAACTCACAGAGATCTATTTGCCTCCCAAGTGCTGGGATTAAAAGTGCACACCACTGTGCCTGGCTTCTGAGAATGTGTCTCTGTATTTATGTGCTTAGGAAGACCGGGCATTACTACTTTATTTTCTTTTTAAAATTGAGGTAGGGTCTTACTGATCTTGAAATTCACCAGTTCACCTGACTAGTGATTCATCAGGCTCTGGACACCTGCCTATAATCTAGAGATGGGATTATGGGTGTGTGCTGCTGTTGCCAGGCTTTGACCTGTGGGTGCTGGGAATCCACAGTCAGGTCTTCATGCTTGTGTGACAGGCACACTGATTACTGAGCCTTCTCCTCGCCCAATTATTTTTAAACATTTAAAAATTTATTTATCTTGTGTGCATAATTAATATTTTTATTTTATTTTAGGTTTTTTTTTTTTTTTTTTTTGATACAGGGTTTCTTAATGTAACCAGCCCCTGGTTGTTCTGGACTCTCTTGTAGACCAAGCTGGCCTCGAACTCAAAGAGATATGCCCAGCTCTGTCTCCCAAGTGCTGGGATTAAAGGCATGCAGCCACCACATTAGGCTGTAATTAATGTTTTTAGTTGGACAGTGGTATTCAGTAGTGAGAACTAGAGGGTAGAGGAAGAAACCTGACATCATCCTTCATGTTATGCGCACATGCACAATTTCAAAAGCTACTAACATACCCGTAATCACAGTACTCGGGAGTGAGGCTAGAGGATTGCAAACTCCAGTCTTGCAATGTAGCCTAGGCTATGTAAGTATATCCTATTTGAAAAAAAAAAAAAAATTGGATTATACCATCCCCAGGGACAGGATAAAATCCAAACCAGAGCTGAACACAGAGCCTCAAACTATATCTTGTTTTTTGTGGTTGTGTTTTGTTGTTTGAGACACTCTCACTCTAGACTAGGCTGACCTTAAACTCTCATAGTGCCTCTGCCTCCAGAATGCTGGGATTAAAGGTGTATACCACTAAGCCTGGCTTTATTTTTTTGATATTTTTAATTTAATGTTTTAAATTATGTATATAGTATATAAATATAAAAATATTTTCAATTTATGTGTGTGCCTTTGATCCCAGCATATAGGGGGCAGGACAGCCAGAGCTACATTGTAAGGCCCTGTCTCAAAAGAAATAATTAAAAAAAAAAAAACCAAAATAAGTAAGTGTGTGTATATGTGGTTCCTTGTTGTATGTGCATCAGTGCTTTGAGAGCCCAGCAGAAGGAATAGAATTCCTTGGAACTGCACGTACAGCTGTGCATGCTAAGACCCAAGCTTGGCTGCTTTGCAAGAGCAGCAAAGAGCCATCTCCAACCGCTATGCTATTTTGTGTATGTGTTTTGCCTGTGTATATGTTTGTACCGTGTGTGAGGTACTCCTGGAGGCCAGAAGAGCATACTGTACCCATCAGACCCCCTGAGACTGGAGTAAGAGATTCTTGTTAGCTGTGTTGTCCATGTGAGGGATTGAGTATGGTCCTCTGCAAGAGCAGTCAGTGCTTGAGCCCCAGTGTTTTATGTTTTTGAGAAAGAATCTCAGCTATTCCAAGCTGGCCCCTAAACTTCTGTTCCTTCTGCTTTTTACCTTAAGTACTGTGATTATAGGCATGTATCACCATACTTGGCTAACCTTTATCACCTTCTTTTCCGCCTCCTCCTCTTTTTTTTTTTTTTTTTGAGACAGGGTTTCTCTGTGTATGGCTAACCTGAAACTCACTCTGTAGACCAGGCTGGCCTCAATTCAAAGATCCACCTGCCTCTGCCTCCTGAGCACTAGGGTCAGAGGCATGTGTTGACACTGTCTGGCACATGAATTCTTTTGTAATCTTTGGGCCTTAAAAATTATGCAAAATTAGCTGGGCAGTGGTGGCGCACACCTTTAATCCCAGCATTTGGGAGGCAGAGATAGGTGGATTTCTGAGTTCGAGGCCAGCCTGGTCTACAGAGTGAGATCCAGGACAGCCAGGGCTACACAGAGAAACCCTGTCTCCAAAAACCAAAAAAAAATGCAAAATTGTTATAATTTAAGTGATAAAGGATTTTTTTGTTTTAGTCAAGTACTGCATTAAATTGAATTGTGAGTTTCATGCTTGAGTTGTATTTTAGAAGTAAGTTAGAAAGTTAGAAAATCAGACCAACAACAATATTAAAAGAATTAGGTGAGGTGTACTACACTCAAGGATGACACTTGTGTTTTTGATGTTTCTTTGGGGTTTTAGGTTTTGATGTGGCTAAGACAGGTGATGCTCGAATTGGATTTGTGGGTTTTCCATCTGTGGGGAAGTCAACGCTGCTAAGTAACTTAGCAGGAGTGTATTCTGAAGTGGCAGCCTATGAATTCACTACTTTGACCACAGTGCCTGGTGTCATCAGATATAAAGGTGCCAAGATCCAGGTGAGTAAGAGTTTTCAGGCCAAGAAAGGGAAGACATCCATTGTTTTCATTCATTTAAGAAGCACTTTATTAGTAGCCCACGGTATGTCAGGCCTGCCTTTTTAGTTAGTAGGCCCCTCATCTCTTAACATTCATCAATAAAGTTATTACAGTGAAATAGGGCCCATGAAAATATATGGGAAAAAAAAGGTCTGCTTTTTCATCTGACAATGAGGGAAGAGCATTTGAGACAGGACTTTATGCACAGAATGACTTGCAGAAGCGAGTCTTTTTTTAAGAAAAGTTCTTTTTTCTAAATTTATTATTTATTTTTATTTCATGTTCGTTAGTGTTTTGCCTGAATTTATATCTGTGTGAAGGGTGTAGGATCCCCTGGAACTAGAGTTATACACAGTTGTGAGCTACCATGTGGATGCTGGGAATTGAACTCAGGACCTCTGGAAGAGCAGCAGACAATGCTCTTAACCACTGAGCTATTTTTCCAGCTGAAGAAAAGGTCTTATTATATAGTCAAGCCTAGCCTTCAACTCCGAGGTTTGTCCTTACTGTAGCCTATGAAGTGCTAGAATTATAAGTGTGTGACACTACACTTGGGTTGGTGGTGTCTTGAAGTTAATATATGGCCTACTCAATAGTTTCTGTTGCTGTGATGGAATACCATGACCAGTTGGAGAGGACAGAGTTTATTTTTATTAGGTTTACACTTCCACATTATAGCCCATCACTGAAGGAAGTCAGGGCAGGAGCCTGGAAGCAGTAGCTAACGTAGAGGGCATGGGTGGGTGCTGCTTACTAGCTTGCTCTCCATGGCTTGCTCAGACTGCTTGCTTTTTTTATTTTAGATTATTTTTATTTTATTTACATGGGTGTTTTAACTGCATGTATGTCTGTGAGGTTGTTGGATCCCCTAGAACAGAAGTTACAGACAGTTGCGAGCTGCCATGTGGGTGTTGGGTAGAGTAGCCAGATGAGCCATCTCTTCAGCTTCCCAGCCTGCTTTCTTACAGAAGCCAGGACCACCAGCCCAGGGATTGCACCACCTATAATAGGCTGGACCCTCCTCCATCAGTCACTAAGAAAATGCCTTACAGTTGGATCTTACGGAGGCATTTTCTCAATTGAGGTTTCTTTCTTTCAGATAATTCTAGATTGTATCAGATTGGCCTAAGACTAGGCAGCACGATGTGGAATTTTACCAGCCAGAAAAGTAAAAATACATTCAACACAGCTATCACATGCTTTTAATTCCAGTACTCTGGAGGCAGAGGTCAGCAGATCTCTGTTAAGATCTCAAGGCCAGCTTGGACTTGATAGTGAGTTGCAGGACAGCCAGGTCTGTGTAGGGAAACCCTGTCTCCAAAAAAAGAGAAAAAAGTTAAAAAACAGACCCTGTAATCCACCAAACTCCCATCTCCCAGCACTGCTAGCACTATTAACTTGTTGTTTTTGAGACAGATTCTTTGTGTATAGCTCAACCTGGCCTTGAACTTGAGCTTCTGCCTTTGTATCTGTCATGGGAGCTACAACTGGCTTGATGTTAGTTTCTGTGAGTTTATTAAGATGGTATTTGCAGAGCTTCTGAACTACGATGTTTTCTTTTCAAAGTTAGTAAATGTTTCAGGGGAGATACTTTGGAAAAAATCTGCATTTTAATTCTCAAGATTTTTTTTTCTTTTTTTTTCTTTTTTTTTTTTTTTGTTTTTTGAGACAGGGTTTCTCTGTGTGACCCTGGCTGTCCTGGAACTCACTCTGTAGACCAGGCTGGCCTCGAACTCAGAAATCCGCCTGCCTCTGCCTCCCAAGTGCTGGGACTAAAGGCGTGCGACACCACTGGCTGAACCTGTGTCTTCTCAAAGAGCAGGTTCTTAGTGCTGAGCCATCTCTCCAGCTGCTTAACCTGTATTGTTACAGTGTTCATTACGTGTTTCAGATTCAAGCACGTTCCTTAAACTTTCACTGCTCCTTTTTGCTGTCTATTCTGACTGTGACTTTCAGTGCTTTTTTTTTCATTATATTTGTTAACTGGGTTTCTGATGGAAGAGCTGTCCTTTGCCCATTTATTCAGTGATTTATGTAAATGTTGGGTTGTGGATATTTTGTTTTATGTGTTATAATTCAGTGTTGTATATATTTACATTTTGCCAGCTTTGACCATTAGAAAGTTTTTGTTTGTTCCATTTTATCTTTTTAGTTTTTCGAGACAGGGTTTCTCTGTGTAGTCTGGCTGTTCTGGAACTCTGTGGTCTCAGTCTACAGGTAGCATAGAGGTCATCTAAACTATTACACCTCTGGTCTAGTTGTGGGAGCTGGGGGAGCTACTGGCCATACAGATAATGCAGAGGTCACCTAGATTATTAGCCACCTCTGGAACTGCTTGTGTGAGCTTAGTATGGTCTGACCTCTTCAGATAGCACAAGGATCACCTAGGCTGTTAGCTACTTCTAGTCCCAGCCTTAGGGGCAGAAAACAGGTTATCCATTTTTTTCCTTTGAAAAGACAATCTTGCAGGTATAATATTTCTGGGTTCCCTAATGTTATCTGTGAGTTCAAGGACCTTTGTACTCCCAACACAAAGAAAGGTTGGACTTAGTTCTAATAAATTTTAGATGCTAGAGAAATACTAGCATCTAAGAGGATACTTGTCAGTGTGATTGGTCTATTCGTATTTATAACTGATTGCTCCTTTTTTTCCCATTCTTAATCTTGCAGCTCCTGGATCTCCCAGGTATTATTGAAGGTGCCAAGGATGGGAAAGGTAGAGGTCGTCAAGTCATTGCAGGTCAGTGATCTGGGGCTATCCTCTGAGGTATCACAGATAGCTTCTGCTGGATAACACTCTTTTAGTTACCCATTTAAGTTCCGGCCATTGCACATGTCATCTTCACTTTTTTCACCAGCATGATCTTTATTCAGTAGAAATCCTTAATTTTGTAATTTGCCTCTAATATTTTTTGGACTTATTTTTATATGTGTTATTTATAAGGATTGCTTTGGCTACGTTTGTATGTGTGTACCCATACATGCCTAGTGCCTGGGGAGGCCAGAAGAGGCCATATCCCTTTGAACTGGGGTTTATAAGGGCCTGCCACCATGTCCAGCATTTTTATTTTTTAAAAAATTTTTAATTTTTTTGGCATCAGTTCTGGGGATCAAACTCAGGTCTTGATGTAAATACTTTACTTACTGAACTGTCTCCCCAGTCTTGGAATTTCTTTTTTTTTTTTTTGGTTTTTTTTTTTTTTTTTTGGTTTTTTGAGACAGGGTTTCTCTGCATAGTCCTGGCTGTCCTGGAACTCACTCTGTAGACCAGGCTGGGCTCGAACTCAGAAATCCGCCTGCCTCTGCCTCCCAAGTGCTGGGATTAAAGGCGTGCGCCACCACCGCCCGGCGGGACTTAATATTTATAATGCTTTTAGTTTCTGTGACAGAATATGTCACTAAAAAATTAAAAGGAGAAAAGATTTATTTTGGTTTAATATGACAGGGAGGATCTAACAACATCTTATATTGGTCAGGAGAAGAGGTGGAGGGAAAGAGAAAGAGGATGAGGAGGGGACAACCTAATAAATACACAAAAAAATTCAACATTGTCACTGCCACCAGCAAGAGAAGTCATTAAATACTAATTAGTAATAACACTGACTATTGGTAAGGATGTGAAGTACTGAAGTACAAAGCTGGGCAGTGGTGGCGCACACCTTTAATCCCAGCACTTGGGAGGCAGAGGCAGGTGGATTTCTGAGTTCGAGGCTAGCCTGCTCTACAGAGTTGAGTTCCAGGACAGCCAGGGCTACACAGAGAAACCCTGTCTCGAAAAAAAACAAAAACCAAACCAAACTAAACCAAAGCAAAAAACCAAAAAAACAAGTTACTGATATGTATACAATATTAAGAAGTGTCAGAATAAAAGATTTGAGCAGAAAAGATGACATTTTATTCCATTTTTGTGAAATTCTAAAATGTATAAATTACCTATAGTGATAGAAAGTAGAAAACTGGTTGAGGATCAGAGAAAGTGGTGCGACTTTCAGGGATGATGTGAGTTTTCTGTATAATTTGACTGGCTTGTTTTTCTTTTTTCTTTTTTTTCATGTTTCTTTTTTAATTCTTTTTTTTTTTTTTTTTTTAATAATGTATGTCAGTACATCACACAGTCCTCTGGGTCATCAGATCCCATTACAGATGGTTGTGAGCCACCATGTGATTGCTGGGAATTGAACTCAGGACCTCTGGAAATGCAGTCAGTGCTCTTTAACTGCTGAGCCATCTCTCCAGCTCCCACTGGTTTGTTTTTGACATAGTCTTACCTAGACTAGTTGACCTTAATTTGTTATGTAGCTGAGCCTGTGCTGATCTTTGTGCTGGGATTGCAAGTGTCTGCTGCTACATCTTGACTCTCCTGACTGTTGTGGTGATTATATACCATTAAATCATCTGCTAAACAACTACAATTTGTTTTTGTAAATTGTAATTCAATAAGGTTGATTAAGTTATGTTAATTGAGGGCTAGAGAGAGAGGTCAGTGGTTAAGAGCACTGGCTGGTCTCGAAGAGAGAATCCAGGTTTGATTCTCAATACCCATATGGCAGCTTACAACCCTTTGTGTCTCCAGTTTCAGAGGATCTTCTGGCCTTTGGGAGGAATGTTCAGGCAATCACTCATACACATTAAAAAACAACGTAATCATTTTAGAGTTTGTACTTTTAAAAATTTTTCTAAACTTACTTGTAATTTATTATTTGATGTATATCTTTCTTTTGATTGTCTTAATCATATATAAGAGATGGGTCAGTTTTCTGGGTGGTTATTCTGATGACTTTAAAACATAACTGCAAGTTGATAACTAGTATAAATATTTGGAAATCTTAACCATTTTCTATGTATATAAGAAAGAAAAAACATCTCAGCCAGGGGCTACAAACACTTCTGTTTGAGTTTAAATTCTATTTGAGGCTGTATGTATTCAACTTAGGGTATCATTTTTACCCTCAGTGGCCCGAACGTGTAATTTGATCTTGATTGTTCTGGATGTCCTAAAACCCTTGGGACATAAGAAGATAATTGAAAATGAGTTGGAAGGCTTTGGAATTCGCTTGAACAGCAAACCCCCCAACATTGGCTTTAAGAAGAAAGACAAGGGAGGCATTAATCTCACAGCCACTGTAAGTGGGGAAGGTAACATGGGGCAGATCTGCTGCTGAGGGATGGGAGTGAAAAGTTGATTCAAGTGTGCAGAAATGGATAATTTGGGAATTTTCTGGCTTTTTCCTGTCTTTCATTCCATGGCCCTTTAATGACTGATAAGAAAGACAAGGTTAGGACAGGATTCATTCTCAGAATTACTTTTTCAACTTTATTTCTTCTTTTTGTTTCTCTGCCTAAGATGGTGTAGACGTTTTGATCAATATATCTATGAATTAGTTGCTAATATCTTGTGCTTTCATTTATTTATCGTGATTTTATAAAGCACTAACCAGAGGCCAAGGATTATTTTACGCTCTGGAGAGTGACAAAGGGAAGGAGGGTGTCGAAGAAGGCACTGAGTAGTCACGGACCTTTGTAAATGAACAGTTAATGAGGAGATAGTAGACAGAAGTTTAAGATGAAGAGTACAATAGGGAATGTGAGGAGGCTGGATTTGTCCCTCCTCCCCAGATTGTCTCAGGTGGGCTTCAAACTTACAATGTAGCTGAAAATTACTTTGAACTGCTTTTCCTGCTTCTGCCTCTTGAGACTTGGGGTGACAAGTGTGGCTTAGGCTGGCCTTGAATTCACAGAGCTCAGCCTGCCTCTGACTCTCTAGTGCTGGGATTAAAGGTCTGTGCCACCACACCTGGTTGTGGGGCTATCTTTTCTTTTTGGTTTTTCGAGACAGGGTTTCTCTGTGTAGCCCTGGCTGTCCTGGAACTCACTCTGTAGATCAGGCTGGCCTCAAACTCAGAAATCTGCCTGCCTCTGCCTCCCAAGTGCTGGGAGCTACTTTTCTAAGTGCACTGTTCAGAGAAATACTCACCGGGATGACTTGAGAGTGTTATCCAACTGCATATCCTGGGGAAGTGTGAGTGAACAAGCCCTTGGAAAGTAGCCAGAAATGGCATAGGCCATTGATTATATTCTAACCTGTGCAATAACCTTGACTGACTTGTTTTTTAATATTTTAAACGTTTTTATTCATTTTTAGTTTACATGTATGAGTGTTTTGCCCGAATTCATGTATATCACATTTGTGCAGTGTCTGAGGAGACCAAAAGAGGGCATCTAACCCCCTGAAGTTACAGACTGTTGTGAGATGCCATGCTCTAGCTGGGAGCTGAAACCAGGTTTTCTCCAAGTGCTTTCAACTGCTGAGCCATCTCTCCAGCCCCGACCTTTTTTTTTTTTTTTTTTTTTTTAAATTTTTTTAATTTTATATTTTAGTGTTTTGAGACAAGGCCTTTTATATACCAGTCTGGTCATGAACTTGGTATATTTCCAAGGCTTCCCTGCTTCTCCTTTCGTCTCTTAGGTATTAGAGTCATAGGTATATGGTACCACACCTGACTTTTAGACTTAGGTTCTAATGGAATCCACATAAGCTTTTGTGTTTACTTGGTGTAAGAGATACAAAGCAGAAACCACGTAAGAGGTTATCACAGTGGCTCTTTGAAGAGCTGTGTCTCGTAGTGTATCGGCATAGTCCTGTCACTTCAGTAGTTTGTAGTGTATCGGCATGGTCCTGTCACTTCAGTAGTTTGTAGTGTATCAGCATGGTCCTGTCACTTCAGTAGTTTGTAGTGTATCGGCATGGTCCTGTCACTTCAGTAGTTTGTAGTGTATCGGCATGGTCCTGTCACTTCAGTAGTTTGTAGTGTATTGGCATAGTCCTGTCACTTCAGTAGCTTGGAAATTGAGACAGACCAGTTCTGAGATTGAACTAGCTTAGGCTACATAGCAAAACTCTGTCTCAAAAACAAAAGGCTTTGGTTTGGCACTTGAAAGACAGAGGCAAGTAGATATTCTAAGTTCTAGCGCAGCCTAACACAAAGAAACCCTATCTTAAAAACAAACAAGCAAACAATAAAAAAAACTTTGTTGTTGTTGTTTTTTTGTTTTGTTTGTTTGTTTTGTGCATATTGCTGTTTTCTCTGCATAATACATTAGTGCATCACTGTGTACCTGGTGCTAGGAGGCCAAACGATGGTGTTTTTAGACATAGTCACACTATGAAGTACTAGGTGGCCTGGAAGTCTCTGTGGAGACCATATTGGTTTTGAATTCAGAAGAGTTCTGCTTTCCTTTGCCTGCTGATACTGGCATTAAAGATGTCCGTCACCAAGCTAGTTAATGACCTCTTTTTTAAAAGATTACGTTTTATTTTGTATGTGGGGCGGGGGGTGGGGTGGGGTGGGCTTGTATGGTGTGGGAGAGTGGGTGTTTGTTGTGGTTGGTCAGAGGAGAAATTACAGACATCAGTTTTCTCTTCCAATTGTGGGTCCTGATAATTGAATTCAGGGTGTCAGGCTTGGCAGCAGGCTCCTTTGTTTACTGAGCATCTCACTCTGAAAACTTCATTTTATTTTTAAAATTTTGTGTATATGTGGAGGGGTCTGGTATTTCCTTGTGAGTTCAAGTGCCCAAGGAATCAAGATGGTGTCAGGCCCCCTAGAATTAAGAGTCACAGGTGTTTGTGAGCCTCCCTAGGTGGATACTGGGAATGAACTGTGGTTCTCTGCAAGAACAGCAAGTACTCGTAACTGCTGAGCCATCTCTCCAGCCTCCCGGTAAATTCTTAAAGCAGGGTTGTAACAGGAGTAGAGGTAGGTGATTCTGAATGCAGCCAGTAGAGCCTCACTTTGGATAAAAAGTGCTTATGCTTCTTTGAAGAACTGTCTTGTAGTATAGTAATATAAGAGGTGATAATGAATTTTTTTCCTGAACTAGAAAAATGAACTTTTATTATACATCTGTACTTTTATTATACATTTGCTCTTTTTTTTTTTTTTTTTTTTTTTTGGACACATTTGTGGTACAAAGTCATGGGAAGATCAGGACAGTGGATCTGAGATACTAACTAAATACCTTAGGAATGCCTTTGACAAACATTCTAGACTGGAGATTTAATTTGGTGATAGCCAGAAGCCTAGCTGATATCATTAAGGATATAAGTATAGATAGAAAATTTAAGACAAGACAATTTAAGAAGGAAGACTGGAGAAAATTAGATGGTTAACGAGACCAAATAAAGAAAATGTTTTTGATAGAAGGAAATTGAGTACTGTTATCAAATGCTACAGCTTTGGTCAGTGAATTAAGGTCTGAGAATTACCTGAGAGTTCAGATAAACATAGGTTTAAGCTAGCTTTCCCAGGCGATATCCCCATTTATTTTGAATTTATGTCTTATTTGAATTTATGTCTTTGAATTAGTATGCTGTAGCTGTTGGTAATAACTCTGTTAGATGGCTTGAACAACAGGATTATCAAAGTGATTGTTAGGCTGATACTGAAATTAGGACTCTGCCCTAATGACCTGTTCTCTGTCATTAATTATTGTCACTTTCTGAGATACTGAATATAGGACTTCAGTGTATGAATTATAGGGAATGGGCTAGGCTACAGGATGCAGTTTAGCACACTACACACCTACCTAAGAGTTTAGAAAGGTTTTTTAGTTATATTCTACTATAAATTACTTACTCTGATCCAGGGCAATGTAATGAGTTTTAATTTTAGCTATAATTTTCTAGGTACAGGGCTAGGATATAGCTCAGTAGGTAGGATGCTTGCTTAGCATGTACAGAGCCTTGGGTTAAATTCATAGTACCACATTAACAGAGCATGGTGTTGCATGGTCCAGGCACTTGGGAATTATAGTTAGGAGGATCAGCGTTATTCTTGGCTACTTGGTGAATTTGAAATCATTCTGAAAAAGAAAAGTACATGGAGGCTAGGCATGGTGGTGTGTGCCTTTAATTACGGCCCCCAGGCAGAAGATGGTTGATGTCTGTAAAGTTTCAGGCCAGCTAGAGCTATGTACTACGACACTGTCTCAAAAAGAAAAGGGCGTGCTTCCCCATCCTCTCTGATTTGTCATTGTTTACTCTTGTCTGTACAGTGCCCTCAGAGTGAATTAGATGCTGAAACAGTGAAGAGCATTCTGGCTGAATATAAAATTCATAATGCTGATGTGACTTTGCGTAGTGATGCCACAGCTGATGACCTCATTGACGTGGTTGAAGGAAACAGGTACTTAGTGTGTCTTTGTGACTGAGTTTAAAGCTTTTGAGGGAAACAAACAATAGGTCATGGATCTGGAAGATGTGGGTCAAGGCCACCACAGCTGTGCTGTTGTCCGGTGTAGTGGAGCCTTGAGTTTTTCAGCTGTCGTATGTGGGTTGTCTTCTTTTTTAACTTCTTCCCTAGCTCTGCAATTTCATCAATAATGATAATGTTTCCTGTTTCAGTTACTCGCTGTGATCTATGCTGCCTCTTCAGCTCTGTCAAGTGGTTGTTGAAGAGAGGGGGTCAGTCTGCTCTCTCCAGTTGCTCAGTTGAGCAGTTGTTTAGGCCGTCCTGCAGAAGTCAGGAGAGTGCCACGATGTGCCTCTTCCATGCATCTTAACTGTATATGGCCGAGACCTTGTTCTATAAAATACTACTACTGCTGAGCACTTGAGTAATTTAAACCAGTCTGTTGACGTTATTCCTAACATTTACAGAGAATCTTCTTACTCTTTGTGTTTATTTAAAGAATTTGACTTTAACTGAAAACAAATGCTTTGGGTATTTTAAATGAAGCAGCTAAAATCTGAAAAGTTGCAGTTTGCCTAATTTCTGGCAATCTTAGCCGTGATACTGATTGGACAGTAGGAGTTTAACATTCCTAAATGATATACTTTAAAAATAAATTTAGGGCTGGAGAGGTGGCACAGTGGTTAGGAGCACTGACTGCTCTTCCAAAGGTTCTGAGTTTACTTCCCAGCAACCACAAGGTGGCTCACAACCTTCTGTAATGGGATCTGTTGACCTTTTCTGGTGTGTCTGAAGATAGCAACAGTGTACTCATATACATAAAATAAGTAAATCTTTTAAAATAAAATAAATTTAAATGCACACATCTTTAATCCAAGAGGCAGGCAGATCTTCGAGTTGGAGGCCAGCCTGGTCTCAAATTGAGTTCTAAGACAGCAAGGACTAACTGTTCAAAAAATAAAAGTTTAGTATTTAAAAATGACCATGAGCTGGGGCTATTATAATTCAGTGACTCAGTGCTAGCCTATCAGGCACAAGGCTCTACTGTTATGTGTACATGCCTGAACCTGTGTGCAAGTGCCCAAGGAGTCCAGAAGAGGGTGTCCACTGCAGGCCAGAGAGGGAAGCCCCTGGAGTTACAGGCAGTAGTAAGCTACCCAGTTTGGGTAGTGGAACCAAAGTGAGGTCTTGTGGAGGAAGAGCAAGTGCTCTTGACTGCTGCGCTCTCTCTAGCTCCTTGCATTCATTTTGTAGAGAACTAAAAATATATCTATATTATTATTTTGTATGTGTGTGAGAAAGAGACAGAGGTGTCTCTGTGAGTGTGGATATGATGGTCACATGTGGAGGTTAGAGGACAACTTCGTGGAGTTGGTTTTCCTTGCACCTTCAGTTCTAGGGATCAGACGTGGGCAGGGCAGGGCATCAGGCTTGCCTAGGAGGTGCTTTTACTTGCTACTTCTTGTGATGATGATTGCTTTGGAGAGCCTCTGATTTGGGGCTTAGGTGAAGGGATGCTAGTGGTAGTCACTGTTTTGTCAGCAATCCAAGTTAATAACATTTCTTGTCCTTCCATAGAGTTTATATTCCCTGTATCTATGTATTAAATAAGATTGATCAGATCTCCATTGAGGAGTTGGATATCATCTATAAGGTGCCTCACTGTGTACCCATCTCTGCGCATCACCGCTGGAATTTTGATGACCTTTTGGAGAAGATCTGGGACTATCTGAAACTAGTGAGAATGTGAGTTTTAATGATAGCTTTTGGGGATCTGTAACAAAATGGCTCTTTTTCTGGAGATAGAAGTGCTTCCTATAGACCATTGGTCATGTTGCAGGCTCTGTCCTCAGATTGGAGGTCACCCTGGCCTGATCTCAGAGTGATAGAGGGCTGGTTTATGTTCAGATCATGCACACTTTTAAGATGACAGCAACCCTCATGTCTTTTCTCTGTTCTAGTTACACCAAACCCAAAGGCCAGTTACCAGATTACACATCTCCAGTCGTATTGCCTTATTCAAGGACCACTGTGGAAGATTTCTGTATGAAGATTCACAAAAATCTTATCAAAGAATTTAAATAGTAAGCATCATGGGCATGTGGTGCCTCCTTTTCTTGTGAGTTGCTGATTTCATTAATAGTTCTAATTCTTAGAGGAAGATTAAAGAAACCAGGTAACAAAGAGGCTTCTGAAAGGATTTCTTGATTTCTCACTATCTCTTTTTGTAATTTGACAAGGCCTCACTGTGTAGCCTTGCTGCATAGTCTGAAACTTGCTTTTTAGACCAGGCTAGCCTTGAGCTCATAGGTCACTGAGGTCTGCATACCTCTGCCTCCTGTCAACTGGGGTTATAGGTGTGTCCTAACATGACTGCCTTCCTCTTACTGCCTTTTTTTTTTTTTTTAATGTCTGCCTGCCTGCCTGCCTGCCTGCCTGCCTCAGTGTGGTGCTGAGAATCAAACTTTTGTTCTGTGCACGAGCAGCAATGCTCTCAACCACTTAGTCATCTCTCCAGCACCCTTTTAATGTCTTCTGAAACATGGTTTCTCTCTGTAGCCCTGGCTGTCCTGGAACTCACTCTGTAGACTAGGCTGGCCTTGAACTCATAGAGAGCCACCTGCTTCTGCCCCTGGAATGTTGGAATTAAAGGTGTGCGCTACCATGGCCTAACTTTCTCAGTACGTTCTTAAAGCCATGCCTACCTGGTTGGATGGAGCAAGAGGAGTTCCAGAAGCCTCTTCAACTCAGGAGTGTTTAGTGGGACATAGGTTTCTGCCTTGCCCTCATTAATTCACCTTCTCTTTGGCAGATATTGTTAGTTTTAGGGGCTGTGGAGATGACTCTGGATAAGAGTGCATTCACTGAAAGCAAGAAGACCTGGGTTCAAATCCCTTGCTGTCACATAAAAGTTGTGCATGCCCCACATGCCTATAAGCCCAGCAGTAGAAACAGGTGGAGGCTGCAAGCTTGTGTCTTTTAAGATCCAGGATGCTAAATTTGATAAGTTTGGCACCTAGGCAGTTAGGGCAGCAGCTGCTTGTTCCTGCCACTGACTCTCCGTTCCTTTCCATACAGTGCTTTGGTCTGGGGTCTCTCTGTGAAACATAATCCTCAGAAAGTGGGTAAAGATCATACATTGGAAGATGAAGACGTCATTCAGATTGTGAAGAAGTGAAATCCTATTCCTATCTGCTGGTCGGCCACAGCAGTGTTCCTTATGACCAAGTACCTTCCTCAGCCCTGTCTGTCTTTGGCAGCCTCTGGATTGGGATACAGGGATGGCTATGGAGACTTCTGAACTGAAATGCCACTTTTTTTTTTTTTTTTTTTTTTTGGAGATAGGGTCTCATGTATTTCAGGCTGGTTTTGAATTCTTTGTAGTTGAGGCTTGCCTTAAATTCCTTATTCATCAGTCTCCATCTCCCAAGTGCTGTGCTTACCGCTGTGTACCTGTAACAACACCTCAGCAACATCACCTTCCCCACTTTGGTGTCCTTTCTATTGAACTGTATAAAAACCTGGTGGGCCCGTTGGCCATGTGTCATTCATTGTCAGATTTGCTGTGGGATGAGGTGAATGAGGAAACACCTGCTCTGTCATAGGAAATGGGACATAAGAGAATGGGATGTGCGGTGTCCATTTGTTCATTGGTGGTGTGCTGTAATGATAGGTTTTCACCTGGGCTTGGCTTTCTGTCCTTTTAAATGGTCCTTCCCAGGACATTGGGGAGAGGAAGGTGTAATAGGTAGAGTTAACTGCGGGTTTCCCTCCAGCGCTGCTGTTTAGAGACTGTAGTCTATGGGTAGCAGTTGGCTGGACTGCTGTGATGAGGCGGAGTAGGGTTTGAGTTGAGAGTTTTCTATTAGCTATGCACTGAAAAAGATGACTCAGTTTTTGTGAGCCTCAATTTCATCATGTAATACAGGGACAGTGGGACAATGGCATTAACTTTTAAGGTTGGGATTGCTGGTATTAAGGGGTGGGTTTTGGGAGTTGCTTAGCAGTGTCAGTCATAGGAAATATTCACTGTATGGTGGGTGTTGTCACTCAGACTGTTTTGACTCAGCCTGTTTTTGGTTTTGTTTTAGTTTTTTTTTTTTTTTTTTAAGTTTTTTCGAGACAGGGTTTCTCTGTGTAGCCCTGGCTGTCCTGGAACTCACTCTGTAGACCAATCCTTAGAAGTCTGTGGGGCTTATCACACACTGCCTTTTGCTCAGGGCTTGTCCTGCTGCCCTAGAGCTAGCTCTTTTCCTTTCTCTGGGTTTAACACTGTCATTGGATTCAGGTAGGCTTCTCAAGCCTCAGAATATAGACTGTTTTGTCCCTGGGACATTGACTGATAGGCTATCATTGAAAGCCTGTCCCCACACTACAATGACAAATTGGCTTTCAGACCTGTGGAATTTCAGCTAGGTTTCTTCCCCAGTGAGAGCCTAGATTTTTGGGAGTCCTCAGGCCAAGCAAGATTCACTTTGCTTAAACTTTGCACTTCAGGATGCTGAAGAGAGAAGGAAGTCCAAATCCTGTGCAAGGCCTCAGTGGTTTTGAAGAGGTTTTGAGTCCATTGTTAGTACCCCTCTTCCCCACCCCCCTCCCTGCCCAGTTGCCAGCCCCACAGGTTTTGAAAAGCTTTACTTCAACCTGGCATGGCAAATGCCTATAATTCTAGCATTTGGAAGGTAGAGGCAAGAGGGCTAGGGGTTCAGGATCATGCTTGACGGCATACATAATAGTTCATGACATGCTATCTCTAGCCTGCCACCAAGCATACATTCATTTACATTTGCCCTTCTTTGGGGCTTAGACTTAATGGTTCTGAAGGGAAGATACAATTTGTGTCAGATATGGTAGCTGGGAATGTGCTGCTTGGGATCTGCACCAGGTGTTTCCAGGGTTCTGGCCTCTTACCCAAAAATTGAAACTAAGGCCTCAACATGGATTTGCACTAGAAGCAAGGTTTGGAGCAAAGGAATAGTGTAGATTGTGGAAGGATACACTGTCAGAGATTGACTGCAGGCTGAGTGAGTGGGGGTACTTAAGAACCTAAGGCTGTATAGCCTAGGGTCTCAAGGTATCTAAAGGAGGGGAGGGGAGGTTACCAATGAGCAGAGTTTGGGGTTTTCTATTTTTAAAAAGTTTTAAAATGTGTATATCAAGACAAAGTTTCTGTTGTCTTTACTGGCCTGGAACTAGATTGGTCTTGAATTTACAGAGATGATCCTACTTCTCCCTCCTGAGTGCTAATTAAAGGTGTGTGTGACCACGCCTGCCTTGGTGTTTTCTATTTATAGGTATTTCTATTTATAGGTATTTCATTTTTCCTATTGCATATGTTGCTTCCCAAATTACATCTCATTTTAGTCATCTGTGCACCGAATCATGAATAGGCATAAGATGGTATATTAGATTCCCCTAAAAGTTACGTAGAAGACAGTTTGCATTATTGCACATGTACTCAGAACCAGTCAAGGCCAGATCAGCCCTTCTATTCATACCTGTAAACAATGGTAATATCCTTTAAGAGGAACTTTCTAGATTTATTATCACAGGCAAGCCATGTTACTGTTCAGCTATGGTAATGTGTGTAGCCTGTTGCAGTTGAACGTGGTTCTGGTATGTTTGAAGAGGTGTAAGTGCATAGTGTATTTGGTATAGAGACTAGGTTGCCTAGTCCATTATGAGAAGGTATGTATAATGCAAACCAAGTAGGGTCTCAGGTTAAACTCTCTTAGGCTTTCTTGCCTCAGGTTGCTGGGGAGTTGCACTCTTATTTATTCATGTATTCACTCATTCATTCTTTGGGTTTGTGACAAAGTCTTAGCTGGGTGGTAGTGGTCCACACCAGCTCAGGAGGCAGAGCTGGTTCTGTGTTTGAGGACAGCCCAGTCTATAGATTGAATTCTAGGACAGCCAGGGCTACATAGAGAAACCTGTTCTCAAAAAAAAAAAAAAAGGTGGGAACCCCAAAACACACACACACACGGTTTATTTGTCTTATATGGCTGGAATTGAATTTAGAGATCCTCCTACCCCTGCCTCCCAAGTGTACGGATTAAAGGCATGGTCTGCCACATCCACTGAGGTGTGTGTTCTTGTAGCCAAAGACTTTTCTCCTGGGGTTTAAGGGAGACTCGTACTATGAGTCTCATGACATGGAATGAATTTCCTGTTTTGTTTTCTTGGCTTTAGTATAGCTAAACAGATTTCAGTATTCTGCATCACTCATTAGTTAGGATGCTAACACTCATTTAAGAGCTTAATGATTGAAAAGGGATTTTCACATAAGTCATGGTACTCCAGTGGCTTTCATTAGGTCATTTGAGAAACCAGATTCTCTCATCTACTCTATTCACAACTTGTTGGGATTTTTGGGCAGCTAGCTCCCTTTGAAAATGAAAACATGTCTGACAAGAGCCTTGAGCTGAATATCATCCAGAAAGTATTTGCTAGAGACAGGGACTTAAGTCTCATTAAATTGCTGAGAAAGAGAAGTATGTTTAGTCCTATAAATTATGTCTCATTTGTTCTTCACAAAGAGGGCTAGTGTCCATCATTGACTAGCCTAGCTTATAAAAGTGGCAAGACCCACTCAGTTGGTTCTCTCTGTATACAATTCCTACTTCCGATTCCTACTGTCTTCTCAAGGACTCCTGGTTCTTCAGCTTCCTCTGGGAAGTGTCACTTGTGTGTGTGTTTTGCTTATGTATATGTCCACATACCACACATGTGCTTGGTCACTGCAGAGGCCAGAAGAGGGTGTCAGAACTAGAATTAATGGTAGATGTGAGCCATTGGGTGCTTCAAATGGAACCTGGGTCCTCTAGAACAGGCAGTGTTTCTCTCATGTTTTAGTGTTTCTTAAAGCTTTTTCACATCTTTCTAGTTCCAAATACTTCTAAATTTATGTGATACATAGTAGATGACCACAAAGTTGCTCCAAAGACCACTTTCCCTCTCTGAGATTAGAATCTCTGGTTGGCCTTGCTCTAAGTAATCCTCCTGTGTTTAACTTGTGGAGAAATTGGATTACTTGTGTGAGGCACCACACCTGGCTAAAGTACCTATCTTTTTGCCCCAGGCATTTCTGCTTTTTCTGTAAGGTTCTTACTCCCTGAAAGACTGTTTATGTATTCACTTTTTTTTTTTGTTTTGTTTTTTCGAGACAGGGTTTCTCTGTGTAGTTCTGGCTGTCCTGGAACTCACTCTGTAGACCAGGCTGACCTCGAACTCAGAAATCCACCTGCCTCTGTCTCCCAAGTGCTGGGATTAAAGGCGTGCGCCACCACTGCCCGGCTCTGTATACATTTTTTATATTTTATTTATCTTTATGAATGCTCTGTTGCATGTACACCTTGCCAGAGAATCAGACCCCTTTATAGATGATTGTGAACCACCATGTGGGTGCCTAAAATTGATCTCAGGACCTGTGGAAGAAGAGCAGCCAGTTGTCTTAACTGCTGAGCCACCTCTCCAGCCCTTCTATACACATTTAATATTCCTTGTTCCCTTTGTGCTTTGTCTTGCTGATTAGTGTTTGCCTTTGTTATCTGTTCCACCAGCTTCAGCCTGAAGAGTAATTCTCTATTGGCAGTTTGACCCGTTCTGCCCTTACCTTACAGTTGGCTCAGCAGGACACCTCGGATAAGTGCAGTAGTGTTCCTTTGCTGACAAGTGGGACTGCTTTTTCCAGATTTCTCTTGAAGCTGAGGAGTCACTGAGAGCATGATAGCATCTAATGAGCTTGGAAGTACCAGACTGCCCCGGTTCACAGGTCACTTTTGTTGAAAAGTGACCCTTTTCTCATTCCCCAGTAGAGTGGGCAGCTGAAAGATTATAATCAATATTGTCAAGACACTTGGGAGCCCCTGCAGTTAAAGTCCAACAGAATATTATGAAATGGAGAATGGCTTAATCTCTACATTGGAAGTGAAATAGCATTTACAGCCCTAAATTCATAAGTAATCCAGTGATTGGGCAAATTAACTTGAACATGATAGTAAAATAAAGGGACTGAAAAACCTGCTATCAGTATATTATCTTTCAGAATGATTTACATAATATCAGACCTCAAGTTGTAAGTAACAGTTTTGAGAGGAACTAATGCAGCAGAGGCAAAGACTTAAAAAATTAATGGTCAAGTCGGAGTCAGGCTGGATTAACGTGTGCCAGTAAGTTTCAGAGAAATTCCCATATATGACTTACCTAAAAGGTCAGTTTGATTATGAAAAGAGCATAATGTTGATTCCTTGATACTTACTTGCCACAAGCTACTTTCAGGGTTAGTCCAGCTTAAACTATTGCTATTAGAACTTTATATGCAGAAGAAATTCCAGAATTTCTAAGGTAAAATTAAAACATGAAAGATAGGAATTCATTTAGACCATCTTAGTTCATGGAGGAAATAAATACAGTACCAGTTATATCGTTCACACACGTGGCATATGCAACTTTTAATAAACCAAAAGAAAAAGTCCCAAATATACAAGTGAAAAAATCCAAACAGTTGACACAGGCCTAACTGATAGTTACTTTATGTACAGCTGTATGTATAAGTTCAAAAAAAGCTATCCTATTTGTATGTACAAAAGTTTATACACAGGTCTGTACATAAGGGTCTATACATTTTATTTCTCAGAACCCTTAGGTGTCACCTCTAGAAGACACCAACACTTCATTCACATATTTTATAAAAGAAAGACTTCCAGGACTGACAATCTTGTGTCCCTTATATTTGAACCATGTAGGCTCCATTCAATTATTTAACAGCCTTCTGTCATAATGTAGACCATGGTAGGTATGTGGATCCCCTAAACATCTTCACACAGCGTGCTCCAATGTAAAAGCCCATTACAAAGATGGGGAATGAGTCATGACCAGAGTGCCACCACAGGTCCAGGAATGGGTGAGCCAGCCTGCCCTCTTCACTGTCTATATTCCAGTTCATCTACACTGATGACTTTGGTGGGCATGGAGGGCAGAGGCTGCTGTAGCACATCTGAGCCAAACCACTTGGCAAGGCCCACAGGGGAGCTGCTCCTTTGGTTGGTGCGATGCTCCATCTGGGAGTGCATGTGGGGCAGGCCGGACCGGCTGGGTACATTCTGAGGAGATTGAACGTTGATAGCTGCTGCCTGGGAACTAGAGCCTGGAGGATGCAGAACTGAGCGCTGTAGCTGCTGCTGCATCACTGCCAGATGCAGAGGGGTCCCAGGACGAGGGTTTAGGAGAGGGTGACTAGCAGCAGAGACCAAAGGGTACAAGGGTTGACCCAGGAGTGGGCCAGATAGTCCCTGTAAAGGAGCCATGTCTATCCCAGGAGGAAGCACACCTGATGGGGAGAAAAGAAGAAACTTGTGAGTTGTGTCAATGTTCCTAAAATGTCAAATTTTACCATTTTTTGGATTTGGAAACTTACAATGAGGTGGATGTGGTGAACACTTGCCACCATACATGTGCCAAGATGCATGAATATACATACAAAGATACAATTTTAAATGAATGCCAAAACCAGGGTTCTTAATTTTTTCTTCTTTGGTTTTTTTGAGACAGGGTTTCTCAGTGTAGCCCTGGCTATCCTTGCGAAGAGATCCACCTGCCTCTTGCTTCCTGAGTGCGGGGATCATAGGCCTGTAGTACCACTGTTTAGCAGGTTTCCAATCTTTTTCCAGGCTAAGGGAGTGAGACTGGATTGGACCCACTAAATCTAGTAAGTTCTTTTTGGAGTATCTAGTATAATGCAACACTTAGTGACAGCAATTTTTATACTACGACCAATAACCAATGCCCACACCCAGTCAAACTCACCAGCTTGGAGCAAACTTGGAAGATGCTGTGGATGTACCCCTTGGGCTATCAACCTTTGGACTAATCCTGGGTGAAGTTGGTGCGCAGGTCGAACAATAGGAACATGAGGGACGAGGGGAACTTGGTGGGCAGGGCGGAGAAAAGGTGTTCCTGGGACTGGGGATGCCAAGGTAGGTGTTTTCCTCCCAGCTGCTTTAGGTCGATAATCTTGTTCTTTGGTATAACGGTTGGTCTGGGACAGTGGGGTGGAGCATGAAGACCGCTGTAATGTCGAAAGCTTAGGATTTGTCGTAGGAGAAGAGTCTTGATCAGTATTGGGTATGGGATTGGATGACAGCAGGTTCTCTGTAAGGATTCATTCACAGGATATTTTGGTATTGATATCCTTTATCAATTATTTCAATTTTCAACAACCCAGCAAATCTTACTTTTTAAAAATCTGACAATTCTTGTTTCCTCTTAACCAGGTTAGATGCTTTCATGGAAAGTCATCTGTCTTAAATGTAGATGCACACCTGCAACTCTCCAAAACCCTAGGAGTTGAGTTATGGTCACAGAGTAGTTAGGCCTTGAGCTAGGACTAGATGCCAAAATTTGTTTAACCTTCTTTTCTTATCTTATGTATGTGGATGGTGTTTTTCCTGCATGTATGTCTGTGCACCTGTGAGTTCAGTGCTCACAGAGGCCAGGGAAGGGTGCTAGATAACCTAGGGCTGAAGTCACAGAAGGTTGTGAGCTATCAAGTAGGTGCTGGCAACTGAACCCAGGTCTGCTGGAAGAGCAAACAGTGCCCTTAGAGCTATGTCTCCAGCCCATAGATACCAAGGTCTTCAAATTCTTTGCTGGAATAATTTTTTTGTTGTCATTTCCTTTCTTGGGGAATGAACATGAACCCATGGCCTTGTACATGCTGGCAAGTATTATACTACTTAGAACAACTGATTTACGTTCCCAGTATATATATAAAGGATTTCTGATATAACCCCCAAACCTCTTGATTAGTGTTTCCAGACAAAAAGCACAAGTTGCCAGACATGTAGTTCAGGCACCTTTAATCCCAGGACTTGGGAGGCAGAGACCTGTAGATCTCTGTGAGTTTGGGGTTAGCCACAACTACCCCCATGTGGCGCATAACCGCCTGTAGCTCCAATTCTAGAGGTTCTGTTGCCCTTTTCTGTCTTCCTTGGGCACTGGATACACATGGTGCAGACATACCCACAGGCAAAACACACATATGTTAAAGAATTGAGCTATATCAATATGCTAAGTGAATTTGTCATTCAACTTGGAAGACTGTTAAGAATCATAAGCTAAAGCACATCTTTACCCCAGCTGGCCACAATGTCAAGTGAACAAATCTGACTGAGCTGACCAACCCATCTCCCTGACACTGCAGTTGTGCATGCCTAAGTTCTGACACAGGTAAGCAGCAGTACCTTCGCTGGTCTTCTGAGTATCCTCTTTACCATCACCAGGAACCACCGTTCCAGGTGCTATTTCCTCCTTGCTTTTCTCTCTGCTTTCATACATCTTCCGGATCACTGAGGTAGGGGTGAAGGAAGGAGACAGCTGCAGAGAAGAGGAGGCAGAAGTCAGCATACTCAGAAGTGCCTTTACCCTAATACTAAGCCAGTGCTTTTTTTTATTTTTCATATTTTGGACACTGGGGATTAAACCTAGGGTTTTACACATGTTTGGACGCACTTGCCCTTAAGTTTGGCTTTACCAGGTGAAGCCATCTTCAATAGGGTGAGGACTCCCATTTTGCCTACATGGGCAGAGGCAACTCTAATGTTCTATAGCTACTAGAAGAGAACACAAAGGGGCAAGTAGGCATTGTCCCAAGAGCTTCAACCCATGGTTGCCACTCTATAAAATGGGCCCGTGTCTATTCTCATGTTTCTCAACCCTGAAATAGGGCTAAGAAGAGGGAAGAATATGGCTGGAAATATACCTTGGTAAATGGGGAAGAGATATTTCAGAGACAGCCTCAGAACCTATGATACCCTTTGTTCCTTGTAATTTTTTTTTTTAAATTACATACATGAAAATTAAATTATCTTACAGGTTTTGTCACCTTACTAGAACTTACCATTAAGGATCCTTTGTTCTTGTTTATTTTATAATGAAATTATATAATTTTATAATGAATTTTATAAAGGAAGCAACAGGGCCTAACTAACTCATGAATAAAATTCCAGAGTTTCTCTGAAGAAAGAGCCTTTGGGCTATTTAGTGCAGAGTCCCATATGGAGTCCTGAAGCACAGAACAATTGTTCTTTCCCCTTGTCTATCAGCTTTGATTGGATAATAAGTCTGTATTGGTTAAAAAACAAAACAACCAACCCACTGGTAAAGCTAGACTTATCACAAATAAACCAACAAACCCATAAGAGAACAATTTACAGACCTGCCAACATGTTCACTGGACTCCACCATGTGACCAGTCACTCCTCTCTCATCGCCTGCCTCATGTTAGTCCTACTTTCCCACAACAGCTAATTTTGTTTTGGTTTTGTTTGTTTTTTATTTTTGGAGGGTCATAGTAGGCCCTCACATAAGGCTCCAGACAGGCCTCTCTTTGCCTCTGCCTTTCAAAGTGCTGAGATTAAAGGTACATGTCACCAAGCCAGATCCAGCTACTTTTTAAGCACTGATGAGTTGTATCGTGGCACAAGGTCACCTATCTGCTAGAGCATACTTTCTTTATGAGAATAATGGGTTAGGGGAAGATGTAATAAATAGATATGAAAGGTCAGTATTCCTCTGGAAGGCATTCAGAGACATACAGGTAACACACTGGTGCAACACAGATAACCAGATGAAGAAATCTTGAAGGCAAGCAGTTACTAAAGGTCACTGACCATGCTTGTGATGGAGGCAGCAGGAGCTGGGGAAGAGGAATTTCCTCGGTGCATGGGTGCTGGTGACTTTGACATTCGCTGTTGCCTGTAAACAAATCAATTAACAGTACCAGTCAGTCAGCTCCAAACTACTTAACGCCAAGTCTTAAAACCAGGTAACTCAAGACCAGTCCAGGAACTTCATACCTTCACTTATCCAATTTAATTTCTTAAACATTCAAAATATGAAAAAGTGCATGCTAAGTTCTGAGGGAAGAAAAGATTTGTGTAGTGGGATCAGTCAATAACCTGAGGCAAACCAAGGGATATAGATGTAAGATACTAACAAGTAGTGGGAAAATAAAGCAGAAGGAAAGAGGACCAGAAACTCCAGAGACCCTAGGGAAAGAAGAAGCTAGGTGAGACCAGTATGAAGCTAAGGAGAAGCTTGGTAGTGGTGGTACTTTGCCTTTAATCCCAGCAGGCAGATGAGTTCGAGCCCAACTGGTCTTCAGAGCCAGTTCCAGGACAGCAAGGGGTAAACAGAGAAACCCTGACCAAAAAATAAATAAATAAATAAATAAAAATTAAAAAAATAAAAAGCTAAGGAGAAGAAACAAAGGTTCAGGTAGAGAGGACAGGGAATCAATGGCTTTTGGCATATAGAGTTCTCTAGGCTGATACATAGTTTAGTAGTAAACACCATTAGTAGGTTAGTTAAAAGCCTTCACTCTAGGGGCTGGAATACTTCAGATAGGTGAAAGCAGCAATTCACAGTGCCTGCAATGCAAATGATGCTCTATCTCTGAGACACTAATTCAAATCAAACTGAGAATTGGGAGCATCAGTTATTTCATAACCCAGTTATAGTCATCATGCCATACCAAATGAGGTTTTGTTCTTTTTAAAGGTAGGGTCTCTTTACACAGTATCGGCTACCCTGGAACTCACTATGTAGACCAGGCTGGCCTTGAACTCAGACATCCTTCTGCTCTGTCTCCCAAGTGCTGGGATTTCTATCCCCAGCCATTCTATTTATTCTCCCTTATCCTAGAGGAAAACGGGAAATAGGGTTGACATAGAAACAGGTTGGGAAAAAAGCTTATGTGTATTCACTGGGTAGTGAGTGCTTCACTGCACCTACAGAATGAGCAAAATCCTCAGAATCACAGGCAATGCTGTAATCCTAAATCTGTAAGCTTTCCAATCAGCATTCAGACTATCCTAACTCCATGCTATCCTGAGATGAAGTCTGAGCACATGACAATGTATTCTAAGTGTATATGGGAAAGATCTCCAAACCTGGAAGTTTCACACAGTTTATCATTTACTTCTTTTTGTAAACAGAGCACTTTTGTGTTAGGCAACACTGTCAGTGCAGGAGACACAACAGTGAATAAAAAAGATGACATCTCTAATTCAAGGGTGTTATACTCTTAGGCTGCAGGGCAAAAGCAGGGAAACAGACCAACAAAACAATAAAATCCATCCTCAAGGTAGTGAGTACAATAAAAAACCAGCAACAACAAAACAAGCTTTGCTGCAGAGATGACTCAGTGGTTACAGGGCTTAGTCCTCTTCCCAGAAGACGTGGGTTCAGCTCCCACTACCCACATGGTGGCTCATGGCTACTTGTAACTCCAGTTCTAGTTTCCCCTTCTGGCCTCTTGGGGATCCTGCACACACGTGGTACAGATAAACGCACACAAACACCTGAGGGAACACACACACACACACACACACACAAAAGTAAATCATAAAAAGAAAAAAGCCTGGATCCACTACCTATATCAACAAATTGGTGAAACAATCCTACGTTTAGAGTGAATCAGTAAGTCATAAGATTTAGGACAAGGGGAAGTTACATAAAGTTTTATTTTTCTCACCATCTCAAATAGATGACTAAGCTGACTGTGATGAGCATACCCATTATCCCAGCATACAAGAGGGGGAAAGCCAAAAGATTGAGGATCCCTGGGCTACACAGCTCAAGGCCAGGCATACTGAGACCCTGATTCAAAAGACCAAGGGCTAGGCTAAACATAATGGCACCCACTCACAATCTCATCACTCTAGAAACAGACACAGAAGGATTGTCAGTAACTTTAGTTCAATGATATGCAGTGAGACCCTACCCCTATCACAACAACAAAAAATAGAAACAAGGCTAGGCAGTGCGGTGCACACCTTTAATCCTAGTACTCAGAAGACACAGACAGGTGATCTCTGAGTTCGAAGCCAGCCTGGTCTACAGAGTGAATTCCAGAACACTCAGAGATAAACAGAGAAATTCTGTCTCAAAACAAAAAACCAAAACCAAAACTAAAACTAAACCAAAAGAAAAACTCAGAAACAAGGGCTAGCAGATATGATGTGTAAAAGCGTGCTTGTCTAGTATGTCCAAGGCCCTGAGTTCAATCCCCAGCACTGGGGAAAAAAAAATTAACTGGTAGAAACACTATAAATTAAAAAAAAAAGTATTTACTTGTAATAAATTGTAAGGTGCAATTATGAGATAGTACCTCCTTGTGACTATGTAGCTAACTGGAATCCAAAAGTCATTTACAAATTAAGAATATAAAACACTATATAGAATAAAAAAAAAGTAATAATTATTTTTAGGTTAGACAGTGGTCACTTGAGGAAGGTAAAAAGGTAACACTGACTAAGGGGACAGGGAGGACCTTGGAGATTTCAACTGTATTTCTTCTATCAATAGCATTGTGGTGGGATGGAATTCCTATCTTACATTGGATAAACATATGCAAATTATATTTATATGATTCATGATGTATATGATTTACCAGTCTCAAAAAGACTATTTACAAATCAGTACCCAAATCTGCACAAGTAGGTTTAGTAATTTACCTGTTTCTGAGCCCATCTCTGGTTCTGTCCACTTGTGGTTTGCCAAAACCAGGCTGGTAGAAGGGTGCTGTCTGTATTGCAAGGTCATGTGGTAGGGCCAGCCCCTCCAAAGCAGCTTGCTGCAATTCTAGCTGGCTCATCTGATCAATAGAAGTAGTAGAGAACAGACATTCAGTAAAAGAATGAGGAAGTTCAACTCGTTTTCCACAGAGGTATGTCTCAAGGTTTAAACAGTGGCTGAGAAAATTGAATATTGCAAACTAAGTTATGTTGGCGTCCACTGAACAATATTTCTAAAATTTAAATAGTGGGATAAGAGACAGCTCAGTGGTTAAGAGCATTTATTGCTATTGCAGAGTATCTAAGTTCAATTCCCAGACCCACATGGTAGGCAGTTCACAACTATCCATAACTCCAGTTCCAGGGGATCCAATGCCTTCCTGAAAACTCCTTGAGCAATGAGCACATACATGGTGCACAAACATAAATAGAAGCAAAACACTCATAGAAATAAAGTAAGTAAATCTAAAGAAAAAAATTTAATTTAAATAATACTCATCACTCAGCAATTTTCTTCTCTGTATGAACCTGAACTAGTCACTGTGGAACAAACCATGCATCACTGTTGCAATTTAATTCTCTACCCCATAAGCCAGAGCAAGAGTGAAAAGGCAAAGAGAAAGAGCTCAGCCTGACCTGGGCTGTGACAGGACTCATGGGCTTGCGCATGCCTTGGAATGGATCTCCAAGTAGTTGCTGGGGTCCTGATGGGAAACCTGCCAGGATAGTTTCAAAATCAATGAATGTCAAGCATTAGAGCCCAAGACAGCATAAGCACCCAACCAGCATATTGGCCCTTGCTCAACAGGAAGTGTTGCTTCTTTGGCATGATAGTATATACTATTCTCCCTCTCCTCCCACAATGTGGGCCTTAAGCAGAGTGAGCTTTTTCTTAAAAAAAGATTTGTTTATTTTATGTATGTGAGTACACTGTTGCTGTCTTTAGACACACCACAAGAGGGCATCCCATTACAGATGGTTGTGAGCCACTATGTGGTTGCTAGGAATTGAACTCAGGATCTCTGGAAGAGCAGTCAGTGTTCTTAACCGCTGAGCCATCTCTCCAGCCCTTAAGCAGAGCTCTTAATGGCCTTTCCTGCTGGTGTAATCTTCAGACTACCCTGTCACCTTTGTCCTTTTCTGAAAGCTAAGAACATTTCTATTCAACACACTGGCCGTGATTGACAAGCCAGCTGGTCCTAAAGCAGAGTCCAGTGCTCTGAAGGTCAGACACTTTCCTTAAAACTCTACACGACTGTGGACAAATATCAAGGTATATATATGAGTGGCAAAAGCAAGGAGCTTCGGCCTCTAGTATTTCAATGGTAGAAACACCAAACCCACTGGAACTGCTTCCTCCAGGCACATTCTGAGACAACCATAGGACTTCACTGCTCACTGTTTACCAATTTCAAGTGCTGGCCAGGAAGCTGCTACTTGTGACTGGCCCCTCCATGTAGTCTCAAACTCATTATGTAGTCCAGAATGGCCTTAATGAGATCCCTGTGCTTCATCATCTTAAGTGCTGAGATTACAGGAGTGTACCATTATCACTCCTGGCTTTCCTAAAGTTCTTTATTGAGGATAGTCCTAAGAATCCAAACTAACTATTTTCAGCTGAATTCTCTAAATAAGAAAACTACAGAGCTACACAAATAAGTTTATTATGAATATGTTGACTTAAAAGGAATAATAAACTATCTTCCACCTTGACTACACACTCTCTACAGCAATCAGTTTAACACATATATTCATTTAAAATTCTTTAGGCATGTCCTTGAAAAAGACTGCTAATGCTAGGGAACAAGTATAACCTGCATCGACATAGGTGGAAAACGGGCATATTTATGAGCAGTTACTAGTGGGGAACCCAAGTCAGTAGTAGAGTGCTTAACTGGTAGGCATGAGGCTCTCGGCTCAATCTCCACAACTGCTAAAGCACTAGTTACCAATTGGTGATGGTATCCTTGGATGAAGGTAGTCTGCTGAGGCTGCTTGAGTTCGAAACACCTGTGACATTGGAGGAGAGGGTGCTCTTTGGCTCAATAAAGATGCAGTAGGTTCCAAGCTCCCCATAAGGCCACTGAGAAGATTGGAAGAAGCAGGTCTCTGAACTGGTTGACCCAGAAGTTCCTATAGGCAGAAATGCCAGATCCCTGTGAACAAACCTACTTCTTCCTTTTAGTGAAAAGCTTTGAACTATAAATTCACTTTTGGAAGCTAGCCAATGACTCTTCTTTGAAGCACTTAGGATCTGGCATCTGTACATGCAAGACATTTCCCCAAATGTTTACCTACCAACATTTGCTTTAAGTTAGTGCTACAGATACATATTAGATAATCAAGTTCCAAAGAAACAACAAACTGGCAAACCAGAAACATTTAAAGCCAATGGACCCACTGTCCATTGGGATTAGCAGCATAGCAGAATGACCTTAAGTAGGAACAGTGTATCTCTGATTATCACACACAGGTCACTCTGGGGGATCAGTGTAAGACTGTAACATACCTGTAGGATGTTTTTAGGAACAGGCTGGCCTGGAATCTCAGCAGGGGCCAA
>NW_021620993.1:7151687-7177081 GCF_004785775.1 Grammomys surdaster | reverse complement strand
ATTTGCTGGTCCACCTTCAAGCCCTTCAGCCCTGCTTCTACCTCTTCCACTGAAAGTACAACCCCTGAATGTGCTGAGAAGTTGAGAAAGTTCTTGTTACACCAAGCAAAGGGTGTTTAGGAAGAATTCTCACTGGCTGCTGATGACAACTATTTTATAACTGATGTGAGGCTGTCAAAAAGGCTGACACTTGCCGGGCAGTGGTGGCTCACGCCTTTAATCCCAGCACTTGGGAGACAGAGGCAGGCAGATTTCTGAGTTCGAGGCCAGCCTGGTCTACAGAGTGAGTTCCAGGACAGCCAGGGCTACACAGAGAAACCCTGTCTTGAAAAAACCAAAGAGTAGCCCAGGTGAAACATAGTAAGTAGTAATAACTCAGGGTTATCGATAGGAAAGTAGATTCTAGCAACATGGAGGGTAGGCAGCTGCCTAGCTGTTCTGGTGTTTAATGCTTACTGTAAATATAAAGGCTGTATGTGTCTTTTATCCAGAAACTAAAAGGTCAAAGGAAGGATAAAACTCTGGGTCGGGAATTAGTAAGTTTCTACAAATACCTTCACATAAATAAATAATAATAATAAAAAAAGGAAGAATTCAGAGTTGGAGAGAGATGGCTCTGTGGTTAAGAGCACTGACTGCTCTTCCAGATGTCCTGAGTTCAATTCCCAGCAAACACATGGTGGCTCACAACTATCTATAATGGTATCTGATGCCCTCTTCTGGTGTGTCTGAAGAGAGTGACAGGGAACTAATATAAATTAAACAAATCTTAAATTTAAAAAAAAAAAAAAAAAAGGGAAGAAACGGAATAAACTACACCAAAGCTATTTAGATGCTAGAAACTGAGATAGCAGAACTATGGGGTATGAGATTTCAAACCTTGGAAAGATCTCTACATAATGAGTTCCAAGATAACTAGAACTACAAAAAGAGACAATGTCTCAAAAACTTGATCCTGTGTGTCACACAGAAAGATACTTTGTAATAAATCTCTCCAGATTTTGCTACTAGGGACAAGAATCCAGACAATTTAACAGCAACAAGGCTGCACTATGGTCTCAAGGCACTAACTTGTTGCTTAAGTGAGAACATGGCAAATGGAGGTAGTGTTGTAAGGGGCAGGCAAGCTATGCCTGTGAGGACAGAAACATTCACTGGGCTGTTACAACTGGGCCGTAAGGAAAAACCAGAGAGAACAGATGTGGTGCAGGGCTTTAATATCAGCACTCTGGAGAGAGAGGCCAGAGGTTCTCTGAGGTATAAGTCAACCTGACCTACATAGCAAGTTCTAGGCTAGCTAGAGCTTAAAAGATTCAAGCGTTTTGTGGCGCCATGCTTGGATCTTTTTGAAAAACACTAAATTCCAGACATGCACCTGACTTCATGAGAAGTAGTACATTAAAACTATTCTATTCTTAGAACATTTAAGAACATGTGAACTGGGGCTGGAGAGATGGCTCAGAGGTTAAGAGCACTGACTGCTCTTCTGGAGGTACTGAGTTCAATTCCCAGCAACCACATGGGTGGCTCACAACCATCTGTAATTGGGCCTGATGCCCTCTTCTGGTGTGTCTGAGGATAGCTACAGTGTACTCACTCATATACATAAATCTTTAAAAACCACATGAACTTAAAACACCTAAAGCTCAACAAATACTTACAGCTCTCCTTAAGTTTTTCTTTATTTGCAGAAAGGCTAGAAAGAAGAGGTTTTAAATCCACTTTGGCTTTCTGTAGCATTTCTAAAATGTCCACTTTATTTTCAGCATGGTCTTCCGATGGTATAGGAGCAAAATAATTCCCCGAGTTCTGTCCAGGAGAGTGGACGGCTTGCTCCAAACCTGATTTTGTAAATAAATGTCATAGTTGGTCCCATTGAGAATTGAAAACATCCCTTCCACAGCATAAAAAGAATAGAAACTGAAGGCTTTTCAGTATCTAAAACCTCTTTAGCCCTAGTAGACCACTGACTAATGAAAACAAAATGAAGCATGCAGGGAAGGCCCACTTGACATATGAGGCTTGACTGTGAAGTCATTTTACCTGCCAGTCTCTCAAGTTCTTCATGGGGTGTGGATCCAAGGCTGCTGGATCTGCTCCCTGACCGGCTTGGGTTAGAGAACCACCTACTGAAGCGGCTGGCGGAGACTGACCCTTCCCCCAGAACATCTTCTATCATCTGATAAGGAAGAAAAAAAGGGGCTAAATCGAAAAGGCCATGAAGGTTAAATGTTAAGCCACTCTCTGAAACTTCCTTTGACACTGCTGTCAAAGAAGTACCCAAACCACTTCCAGAACTTAGGAATTGAGCCTTTGTCTTCCCTTTCCCGGACCTTTTCTGAGCAACTCAAATTTGGGCACAAAAAGCACAGAAACACCCCCACCCCCACCCCCAAGCACAGACAGCAAAGCCTCCATGGTAGAGTGTTTCGGTTCTCTGCCACTTGCTCATTAGAAAGACTATCAGGATGCTGGGCGGTGGTGGTGCACACACATCCCAGCGCTTGGGAGGCAGAGGCAGGTGGATTTATGAGTTCAAGGTCAGCCTGGTCTACAAAGTGAGTTCCAGGACAGCCAGGGCAACACAGAGAAATCCTGTCTCGGATAGAAAAAAAAAAAAAAAAAGGTAAGACTATCAGGGGACTTAGTTTCAAAACTAATCAGCACCAGAGTGATGTTGATGTCTTCAGTCAGGCATTGCTTAAGAAGGAATGCTTGAATGAAACTATTGGTTCTCAGGACTGAAAGGAATATCATGAAATTCAATCTTGACAACCTCGAGAAGTCAAAAGATAGAAATTAGTGCTAGCTAAGGGTGGTGTCGAGTACTCCAGTACTTGGGAGGTGAGGGCCAGCCTGGACCACACACATTGAGACCCTGTCTCAAAAAACAAGCATCAAAAGGAAGAACATACAGAAGGATAACAACTCTGGTCAGTCAAAGCATAGACAGTGGATATAAAAGTACCAGAAATGATACCCAGTGGAACAAATGCGTGCAGGCAAAAAGCAACCAATCTGGTGTAAACAGTAATTATATAAAAAACCCAAAGCTAAAACAAAACAAAACAAAACACCCCAAAAGGTGTAATTACTGTTTCAATGTCATGGCTCAGAAGGTAAAGGGACCTGCGGTACAAGCCTGATGACCTGAACCCATGGAAGGTGGAAAGAGAGCCAACTCTACAAAGCTGTCCTCTGACCTCCACTCGTGGCTCATGTGTGCACTGACCCGTAGTAAAAACAAATCATTTTAAAAGTAAAAATCTTTATCTACTAAGAATTTTAGGAGGCAGAGACAGGCGGATTTCTGAGTTCAAGGCCAGTCTGGCAATGTACCACCACTAACTGCCCAGTGAGAAGAGTAATTTCGCTGTTACCAACCTTGTTTTCTTTTTAAAATTTTGCAATTTAAACTTTAAATCTTATTACTTAAATTTTAAAACATTATGAATGTTTTGCCTGTATATGTTTTTGCGCCATGTGTATGCAGTGTCTGGAAGTCAGATGAGGGTGTTAGATACCCTGGAACTGGTGTAAAGAGACAGTTGTGAGCTTCCATGTGGATGTTGGTACTCAAACTTAGGACCGCTATAACAGCAGATATTGGTCTTAACCACTGAACAACCTCTCCAGGCTCCAACTTTGTGTTTTGTAAAATTTTATAATCAAGAGTAGAAACAAGCTTGCACTTTTACACTCATCTCAAAAAACCCCTAAGGGCTTAAGGTTTAAAAGAAACCATGAAATCCTGGTTTGTCTTTTCTTTTTCTTTTTTTTTTTTTTTTTAGGTTTTCGAGACAGGGTTTCTCTGTGTAGCCCTGGCTGTCCTGGAACTCACTCTGTAGACCAGGCTGGCCTCGAACTCAGAAATCCGCCTGCCTCTGCCTCCCAAGTGCTGGGATTAAAGATGTGCACCACCACCGCCCAGTTCCTTTTTGCTTTTGATACAGGGTTTCTTTGTGTAACCTTGGCTGACCTCAAACTCACAGAAATATGTCTGCCACTGCCTTGCAAGTGTTGAGACTAAAGGCATGCACCATCATAGCTGGCAAAGTTTGGTCATCTTCATCATAGGAGCAAGAAGGGTCTCTGACAGCAGAACCTCTTTCCTGCACAGGAAATGGACATAGCTCTGATTTCTAAATCAGGATAGCGTTTGCTATGTCCTTTTCAGCTATCAGCTGATGAAAGAGCTGAGAGGTGTGATACTTAGTTGTCCTTAGTAGAGATTTCCTTGATTAAAAAAAAAAAATGTATACATATGTATTTGGGGAGTGGTGGTAGAGGCCTTTAATTTCTCAGTTCCAGGCCATCTAACACAGTGAGGCCCCATCTCAAAACAAACAAAAGATACCCATCCCTGTGGAAAAAGAGAAACACTATGTCAAATTTAACCAAAATTAGCCGTTCAACACTTTTTAAATCAAATGAAAAAGTTTTTTGAGATGGCATTTTACTATGCAGTCAGGCAAGCCATGAAATGACCACGTAGCTCTAGCTACCCTCAGACTCAAACTCCTCTTGTTTCAGCATCCCAAATGCTAAGATTTTAAGTGTATACCTCCACACTCAGATTCTATAGGCTTATTTTTATTTTGTGCGCATGCGTGTGCATGCATGGATGTGTGTAGCATGTATATATGAACATTCCTGTGGGGGGTACACACATGTTTGGGTGCATATGCTGTGCCTAAGTAGAGGTCAAGCGGTTGATGCTAGGCATCTTAATCACTCTCTACTTCATAAACTGAGCCAGGGTCTCTCATTTGAGCCCACAGCTTACCAACAGAGCTAGTTCAGTTACCTAGCTTGCTTTAAGAATCCTGTCACCACTTTCTGTGAGCTGGGATTACAGGAGGACCACCATGCTGCCCCAACATTTACTGGAGTTCTAGAGATCTACATTTCAGTCTTCACATTTGCACAACAAGGGTGTGATCCACTCAGCCATTCTCTAACTCCTTCCGCCCATGTTTGCACATGTGTTCTTATACTCACTGAAGCCAAGCACGGCACCTTATCAAGGTTAAAGAATTCATTAAAGTCAAATTCTCCTGGGGACTGTTCAGGTAGGACGACATCCCTTGGAACTTCCTGATCAGCAGAGGGCTCCTGGGCCAGAATGACTTCCACCTCGTCCTCTTCAGCCACCCCTCCATTGCACTCCACTATGCCTAAAAACAAAACCAAGACAGAAACCACCTGTTCAGGTACATAGCCGAGTCTTACTCTGTGCCTGTAGCCATCAATATACATGCAGAAGTCACACATGACTGTAAACAGACTTCTTGTGTAGGTCTGGCACTTCATTTAGTACCCTTTCTCTGGAAACTAGAAAAGAAAAAAGTCCTTGCTAAGTACCTAGAACAATAACAGAGTAGGAAAAGGACTGTGGCCCCACTCCTAAATATGCCAAGTTTTCTATAGTATAGTGGGTTTTCTTTTTTTGTCCCCCCGACCCCCGAGCTAAGGACTGAACTCAGGGCCTTGTGCGCTCTACCACTGAGCTAAATCCCCAACCCCAGGTTTTCTTTAAAAATAGTAATAATTATATTTACTTAGCTGTGTGTGTCTGTGTTGTGTGTTGTATGGCATGATGTTTGCAGTTATCTGGAAGGCCAAAGAGGGTACTGGCTCCCTCTTGGGGAGTTGGTAACATATACAAGTGTTTTTGAACTGCTTCATGTGGGTGCTAGGAACTGAACTCAAGCCTCTGAAGCCAAATTATTTGGCACTGTTTATACATGCATCTGGTATCACTATACGTGGGCAATTTTTACTTGTCTACAAGGTTGGCTATAGTCCATTACCAATATAAAGTTTGATTGTTACCCTTTCTAGGAAACCTACCCTACCTTTTAAAAAAAAAAAAAAAAACCTTTATTAAGTACACTGATCTCCCCCTTATAAAATACTGGTATGTATTACAGCAATTCTCTAGTAAGACAGATCTTTAGAGGCTGATTACCTGCTCTTATCAGCCCTGTCTTATTCTGCAAGGCCAGGAATATCTGAAATCCAGTAATGTCCACTTTTTTTAGTTTTAGGCAAAGTATGACCAAAACAGGAAGAAACAAAACAAATAAAACAAAAACCCCAAACCCACTTATTTACAAGTGCTTAAAACACACATATTCAAAAACAAACATTTAGAGACATGGCTCAGTGCGTAAGAGCACATACTGCTCATTCTGAGGATCCTGAACTCAGATTCTAGCACCTATGTCAGGAACCTTAACTGCCTGGTGACGTGGCAATGCAAGCCTCCTAGCACGTATGTGCATAGATACAAACAAATAAAAAAAGAGAAAAGCTGAAAAACCCTAACCAAACACAAAATAAACCATATATGAACTCCTCGGTTCAATTCCCCTCCTCTGCATAAAACTGAGCCTACTGGAACATGCCTGTAATCCCAGAACTCAGGTGGAGGACGGAAAAACCAGAAGATCAAAGTTATCTGTGATTATATTTCCAAGTCAGATTCTATGTCAAAAAACAAAACAAACCAATAAAACAAAAGCCAGGGGCTAGAGAGATGGCTCAGCCCTTAAGAGTACTGACTGCTCTTTCAGAGGTCCTGAGTTCAATTCCCAGCAATCACATAGTGGCTCACAACCATCTGTAATGAGATCTGATGCCTTCTTCTGGTGTGTCTGAAGACAGCAACAGTGTACTCATATACATAAAATAAGTAAGAATCTTTTTTTTTTTTCTTTTTTTGGTTTTTCGAGACAGGGTTTCTCTGCGTAGCCCTGGCTGTCCTGGAACTCACTCTGTAGACGACTAGGCTGACCTCAAACTCAGAAATACGCCTGCCTCTGCCTCCCGGGTGCTGGGATTAAAGGTGTGCGCCACCACCTCCTGGCAAGTAAGTAAATCTTAAAAACAAAACAAGTCAACTAAAAAAGCAAACTCCAAACCAACAGAAAACAAAGAACTAAGGATATCCCTTAGTGGTAGAGCATTTGCTTTACAAGGTCAAGGACTGGGGTTCTATCTCTAGTACAGCAATAACGCAAAAGCAACTGAAGAGAAACACTGCTGGGCTAGGATGTAGCTCAGACCAGAGTGCCCAGTACACATGAAGGTTCTGAGTAGAATACCTCCAGTAATACACACACAAAATAAATTAAGAAAACAAACAATAATGGCCTTGGTGACACATCTATATACAAGTCCAGTACTAAAGATTATGGTGCAGTATAGTCCGAGGCTAGCCTCAGCTACATGCTGGGTTGGGTGCCAGTCTGGGCTACATGAGATCTTGTCCCAGAACAAAACCCTGCACGAATGGCTGACATTTGAATTTTATCTCAGTCACAGAAAACATTATTTTCTACAGAAGCTTGGTCTCTAACATCAGTTAAACAGCCATACTGGCTGATGCTGCTTCATTCTGGTGGAGTAAACAATGGTATCTCTCAAAAGCAATTGAGCAGAATCTCCCAGGCAGGTGGTGTTGGCACCTGGTTTTAATCCTAGCACTTAGGTGGCTGAGGCCAGCTTGGTCTATAGAACTAGTTCTAGGACATCCCAGGCTACACAGAGTAACCTTGTCTCAAACAACAACAACAACAACCACCCTAGAATCTCCTGAGTTACCTATGAATTCCCAGAACCAGAAGAATATGTGCCCACATAAAAATTAAAAAAAAAAAAAAGCCTACCACACTTAAAGTGTACAAAAACAAACAAAGAAACAGGAAAGAACTGTGATGTCTCCTTTTTTCTCACTTTTAAATATATTTCATTAGTTTATTTCCAAGTTTGTTTTAACTTCTTTGGAAGTTGACACTAATTATCATTAAGAGCCTTCCCATTACCCAATATCTGCCAAAACATGTTTTTCCAACTATATTTGAAATAAGTACACAGTAGAGTCTAAGTTCTTTTTTTCCATTATAAAATTTATTTTTATTTTATGTATATTGGTGTTTTACCTGCATGTATGTCAGTATGTGGATGCTGGATCCCCTGGAACTAGAATTACAATTATAAGCTATCATGTGGGTGCTAGAAATTAAACCCAGGTCCTCTGGAAGAGCAGCCAATGATCTTAACCACTGAACCATCTCTCCAGCCCGAAGTCTGAGTCTTTTTTTATAAAAAACATTTATTTATTTATTATGTATACAGTGTTCTGCCTGTATGTATGCCTATATGCCAGAAGAGAGCACCAGATCTCATTATAGATGGTTATGAGCCACCATATAGTTTCCAGGAATTGAACTCAGGACCTCTGGAAGAGCAGCCAGTACTCTTTAACCTCTGAGCCATCTCTCCAATCCCCAAGGCCGAGTTCTTATGAGTATATTTCATAATCATGATAAAAGTATACCTAAAAGATTTGGCAGGCAGTGTCTTTACAAACACACTCAAAAAATAAAGCCAGAACACTAAAAATTTACCATTTACAAACTGGCACCCATCACTAATTGTGCAATTAAAGCAATCATCATGTCATTATTTCAAAACAAGTTGAAAATTGATACTGACCTTCCTTCACAGAGGCAGTCCGTCGCCTTGTTCTTTTTCTACCTTTGTGATCCTCCTCTAGAATCTTATCATCAAAGCCAGTCAGCTCTATGGTTTCAGACTGACTGGTGGGTCCAGCTGAAAACCATTCTGGTTCTTCCTCAGTATATGAATCATTTCGTCTACGCTCACCAAAGACACGTTTACTATCTCCAAACTCCCTCTGAAAAAGTACAAAGAGCAAGACTGAAAGACTGTAAAGTTCTAATGCGACACTGTAACCAATCCTAATGAACTGATGACAGAAGCTGAAATGCAGATGCTGTGCTGTGCATCTGAAGTACACCCCAACTCTTGCACTGCCACCTGAGTTCTCTGTGTTTACTGTGAGTGGTCTGCGATCCCCAGCTTCTCAAAGTAACTGGGGTGTGGGGGGTTAGGATGATGTAACTCAGACTAGGCTAGGGAACTTGCTGACAAGTGTGCAGCCCTGGGTTGGATTCTGTACCATTGTGAGAGCAACAACAGAGAAATGCAGTACAAAGGAGGTGAGCATCAAATTTCCAAGCACTTGGGATGGGAGAGATGGCTCAGTGGTTAAGAGCACTGGCTGTTCTTCCAGGTCCTGAGTTCAATTCCCAGCAACCACAGGGTGGCTCATAAAGATCTATAATGAGATCTGATGGCCTCTTCAGGCAGACAGAGTACTATATATATACTAAATAAATAAACCTTAAAAAAAAAAAAATCCCAAGCACTTGAGAACCAAGGGGGTTAGAAAACAAACCCTGAACCGCTTGTCCTTGTAGTCTCTCTCTCTGTCTCGGTCTCTCAAGTCGCGCAGGTCCTTATCACTAAGACGATGATCCTTCTCAAAGGCTCGGGCAGAAATTATCCTTCCACTACCAATCCTTCGTCCACCAAGCAGGCGAAGCCCATCACTGTCTTTCTCCAATGGACTGCCAGAGCGTCTGGAGCTAACAGCAGCTGTCACATGGCAGCCACCTCCAAAGCTTCGTCTCTGTGGGCTGAGAACAACATCTAAGTCATCCTCTTTCACTCGCTCTCGTGGATCTGAAAAGATGACAGAAAGAGAAAGGTAGTAAACCAACATCTTAGATACTTAGATGTCCTGGGCTGGCAACTGGGCTTATCAACAGATTCACAGGAGGGTATCTGTGGGGACAGGCTCTTTCCTTCCTCCATGTTGTCAGTCTTTAAAGACTAAACTCAGGTTGTCAGGCTTGGCAACAAGTATCTTTACCAATGTGATGGCTCTTTATAATGGTTTTTTACATTAAAAATTTAAAGCCTCTAGATGTGCAACCTAAACTATAAGAGAATACCTTTGCTGATGGTTAGGCAAAGTGTTTTTGAGGCATAGCAACAAGAGTGTTATCCATTAAGAAGGCCTGGTAAGCAAGGTTTGCTTCAAGTTTAAAACTGTTCGTTCAAGACGATATTTAGAAATTAAAGACTGGGGAGAAAACATTTCTAGGCACATTTCTCAGGGAAACACAAATCCATAGCATATAAAAACTCAGTAATAAGCCAGGCAGTGGTGGCACACGCCTTTAATCCCAGCACTTGGGAGGCAGAGGCAGGTGGATTTCTGAGTTCGAGGCCAGTCTGGTCTACAGAATGAGTTCCAGGACAGCCAGGGCTACACAGACAAACCCTGTCTCGAAAAACAAAAAACTAACCAAACCAAACCAACCAACCAACCAACCAAACAAACAAACAAAGAAACTCAGTAATAGTGGGCTGGAAAGATGGCTCATTGATTAAGAGCACTGGCTGCTCTTCCAAAGGACTCTTAGCACCCACATTGCAGCTTACAACTGTCTATAATTCCAGTTTCAGAGGACCCAGCATGCTCACATAGACATACATGGAGGCAGAACTCCAATGTACATAAAATAAAAAAAAAAAAACAAACAAACACAGTGACTTAAAAAAAAACCCTATCTAATTAAAAAATGGACTAATGGCTGGAGAGGTTGCTCAGTGGTTAGTTAACACTATTCTTCCAGAGGTCTTGAGTTCAATTCCCAGTACCACACAGCAGCTCACAACCATCTCTAACTGTAGTCCATGAGATCCATCCAATGCTCTTTTCTGTTATGCAGATGTACATACAGACAAAACAACATGTACATGAAATCCTTATTGGTTGTCCTGGAATTCCCTCTGCAGACCAGGCTGGCTTCAAACTCTGAGACCTGCCTGCTTCTGCTTCCCAAGAGTTGGGATTAAAGGTGTGTACCACCACTGCCTGGCTCCTTAAATTAAAAAAAAAAAAAAAAAAGGACAAGTGAGCTGGACATAGTATAGAATGCCCATAGAGTACTTAGTAGCCTAAGGCAGGGACTGCTGAGTTTGAGGTCAATCTGGGCACACTGGAAGACCTGTGTCAAAAAACTAAAACAACAAAAAAGGATAAATGACTGAACAGACACCTCAGCAAAGATATGTGGATGTCACAATATAACGTAACAGCACTATGTACTAGATGGCTATAATGAAGAAGACGAACAATTTCACGTGCTACCAAGATGTGGAGCAAGCAGGAAATACTGCTGACAGGAATATCAAATGTCTAGCCACCTTAAAAATAAGAAGCTTGAAGACTGCTGGGAATTGAACTTAGAACCTCTGGAAAATCAGCCATTGCCATCTCTTCAGCCCTGGGGTAGTTTCCTGAAACACTGTATATTCGCACTAGCCATAATACTTCTAAGTATTAACTCACATGACAAACATTCCTATACCCATGCTCATACTTATACATAAATATTCACAGCAACTTTGGTTAGAAACAACTCAAATTACTATTCACAGAAAAATAGATATAATCTATTATTAAGCAATAAAAAGAAATGAACTACATATTCAACAACATGGATACAACCAGCTATAGTTCATGAAAGACTGACCCAGAGGGATAAAGGTTTGAGTTCAGCCTGATCTACAGAGTAACCTTGTTTCCAAAAAGAAGCCTCACTTAAGAAAATGTATGGTGACAATTCTAGTCACATACAATTTTAAGAGTGTAAACTCATCTAGAAGAGCAGTTCATTCTTGGAGGTAATGAGAATGGGTAAAAAGGAGGCACTCAAACACTAGAGCACTTATAGGAGAGATCAAGAATGCTTATTATTTTGATTGTGGTAATGGTTTCATACAGATACATGTCAGAACATCAAAGGTATGTTGTATGTAAGGGTTCCATATATAAATTCAATTTCAATAAAGAAAAGCGTGTCACATAGAGTCTCACAGAGTCAACTAACCTGGACTATGGGGGGCTCACAGAGCCTAAGGCGATGCACCAGGGAGCATGCAGGAGCCGGACCCAGACCCCCCTACACATTTGTAGCAAATGTGCAGCTTGGTATTCATGTGGGTCCCCTAACAAGTGGACTAGAGGCTGCATCAATCTCTACTCCCTTTCGTAGGACCCCCTTCTCGATACCTGGGCTCCCTGGTTGGGTCTAAGCGGAAGAGGATGTGCCCAGTCCTGCTGGGACTAGATATCCCAGGATAGATTGGTATCTAAGGGAAGCTCCACTTCTTGGAGAAGGGGAGGGGCAATGGAGGATGTATTTGAGAGGGTAGGACTGGGAAGAGAGGAGGGAGGGGAGCTGTGATTGGGATGTAAAGTGAATACATACATACATATATATATACACACACACATTAAAAAAGAAAAAGAAATAGAAAAGCATATCACAAACAAACAAAAAAAACTAGCCTGAAGCAGAGCCCAAGTTTTTTTTAAAAAAAACAAAAACAAAACTGTTTTAGGCTCTTTTGTAAAACCAGAAACAGCTTTTTATCTTATTTTAATTATTTTTCAGTGTCTCACCATTCAAAGTCACAGAGATCTGCCTGCTTTCTACCTCCTGAGTGCTGGGATTAAAGACATAAATGACTAGCTGTCAACAAATAGCTCTTTCCAGGTGAGACAGGGTCTCATTGAGACCAGTCTCTAACTCACTATGTATGACTGAAGATGAGTTCAAACTTCTGATCCTCCTGCTTTGATCTCCTCGGTGCTCAGATTAGAGGCTTGAACTACCATGCCCAACTTACTCAGTGCTAGAAATTAAACCTAGGGCTTCATGTATGCACAGTAGGTGTAGTTCTCTGAATATGCTATGCCCATAGAGTGGCACTATTTGGAGGTGTGGCCTTGGAGGAAATGTGTCACTGTGTGTGTGGCTTTAAGACCCTTCTCCTGGGCGGTGGTGGCGCACGCCGTTAATCCCAGCACTTGGGAGGCAGAGGCAGGCAGATTTCTCAGTTAGAGGCCAGCCTGGTCTACAGAGTGAGTACCAGGACAGCCAGGGCTACACAGAGAAACCCTGTCTCGAAAAAACCAAAAAAAAAAAAAAGAATAAATCTCCAGAGAATAATCCCACCCACAGTTAAGACAGGTTTTCTCTTGTTTTGTTTTGTTTTTCGAGACAGGGTTTCTCTGTATAGCCCTGGCTGTCCTGGAACTCACTCTGTAGACCAGGCTGGCCTCGAACTCAGAAATCCCCCTGCCTCTGCCTCCCAAGTGCTGGGATTAAAGGTGTGCACCACCACTGCCCAGCGACAGGTTTTCTCATATCAATCAGTTAACCTAATGAAGACATTTCCTCACAGGCAGGCACCAATGCTAAATAATTCCTGCATCTTGTCCTGGATGCTTGTCTTCTAGGTGATTCCACATGTATTAAGCTGTCAACACTTTCACGCCAGCAAAGACAATAGTACCTTATAATTTAAAAGCACATAGTCTAACTTGCCACTGTTATAGGAAGACTATTACTATGATTTTACTCTGCTCATTATGAAAAATACAGCTAGTAAATGAGTTTTCTGATGCCATTTCTCTTTGGTATGTAAAACTCTAGGGGCTAAGAAGGAAACCAGCAACCAGGAGCATGTTCTCCAAAGCACTCTATCGTTAATAAGTAATTGTGCACTTACCTGCTATTCTGCGCACCAGAGAAGGTCGATCTGATTCTGGCTCTTTCTTCAGACTTTCCACTGGGGAGCTCCGCCCTGAGGCTGGGTAGAGAGAGGCATGCCACTTCTCAGGGTCCCAGACACCATCACTACAGGTTAGAGGATAACATTAGTTAGAGTTTGAAGATTAATAATTCAAATAGGACCTAATTTCTTTAGGTTACATGATAGCCATGGCTGCTTCCAAATAATTACCCTATTCAAGATGAAAGCAAAAACAGTTGTTACTTGAGTATAGTTTCTTTCGAATAATGTAACACCAATAGGTACTTGAAAAACAGGAGTCTGTATACAAATGAAACTGTCAGTTCAGAAACCCTGGCCTCTGTATGAACTATAGTAACTGTTCCACACAAAGATCTTTCCCAAGTTCTGCAGAGGAAGCTTTAACTTTTGACCGGAAGTACCTCCTAGAAAGTATGGTATATATTTTTCTTTTTCTTTTTTTAAAGATTTGTTTTATGTATATGAGTACACTGTCGCTGTCTTCAGACACACCAGAAGAGGGCATCAGATCCCATTACAGATGGTTGTGAGCCACCATGTGGTTGCTGGGAATTGAACTCAGAACCTCTGGAAGAGCAACCAGTGCTCTTAACAGCTGAGCCATCTCACTAGCCCCGGTATGTATTTTTCTAGAATTTTTTTTTGTTGGTTTGGGTTTGTTGTTATTTTGAGACAAAAGTCTTACTATATAGCCCTGGTGGGACTGGAACTTACTTAGACCAGCTTGACCTCAGATTTACACTGATCCTCTTGTCCCTAACTTTTGAGTGCTGGGGTTAAAGGCATGCAGCACCATACTGGGCTAGAATTTCCATGTATAATCTCAGTTTTTTCCTAAAACAGCTCTTAATTTTATTTTCTTGTTTATTGGTAATTAGACTCACTGGTGCTCTACCTGCTTTATATCCTTAGCCATGAACACTGCTTGAAAAACAAGTCAACAGTTCTCAAGCCCTCACAGCAGGGAGATACTCTCCACCTTCTAGGATGTCTGTGAGGGAGCCAACAAATGCTCACTCTCTGCTTCACTCTTATCTGTAGCACTGTCACTAGGTACAGTATCTAATTTAGCATAAAAACTAATTCGTGTGCTCATGGTAAATCTATTTTATGGAAATAAAAAAGTTGTAATAATAAAACTTGAAGTATACAGAGCCTTTACAATTTTAATGAAAAAAAAAAAAAAAAAACAAACAAGCCTGAGACGCATGAAAATTCCTAGCCAATCAAAATAGCCACTATTCAGGTATCATCACCATCAGGAAAATGTAATGACTTGTCTAGATTCAACAGGCCTTCTCAACTGCCTGTATATAGGTTTGAAAAGTCTATCCATAGAGAAGAGGTAGCTTAATGATAAAAACACTCACCTAACATGGGTAAGGCCCTGGGTTCCAGCCCTAGCACTAGGGGTGTGGGTATGTGGTACAATGAACCCAGAAAATTAAACATGACACTTTATAAGAAAAAATAGCGGCCCACATGATATTTAAGAAATTACTAAGACTGCCAGACATGGTGGCCCATACCTTTTTTCTCAGCACTTGGGAGGCAGAGACAAGAAGATCTCTATAGTTTGAGGCCAACATGGTTTACAGAGCAGATTCCAGGACAGCAAGGGCTATGTAAAAAGATGTTGTCTCAAAAACAAAACAAAACAAACAAAATAACCCACAAACAAACAAAAAATCCCCACAACAACAAAAAGGAAATTACTAAAGTAACCTTAAGAAATATAATATAGGAGGCTGAAGAGGTGGCTCAGTGGTTAAGAGCACTGACTGCTCTTCCAAAGGTTTTGAATTCAATTCCCAGTAACCACATGGTGGCTCACAACTATCTGATGCCCTCTTCTGGTGTGTCTGAAGACACCTACAGTGTACTCATATAAATAAATCTTTAAAAAAAAAGAAATATAATATAGTATTATTGTACATTTTCAGATCATTTTTAGGTAGCTTCTTCAAACCAAAGTCCTTTGCTTTTCCTTAAGGAGCCTAAAACACAATAAGGCTTTGTGATAAAGGTCTCAAAGTCCTCCTTAAACTTCCCCAAAGCACACTGTTAAAGAAGTGAAATCACAGCAAGAACCACAGAGTCTGGGGAAGAAACCCTGGCATGAAGACTCCTGGGTTTAAATCTGCTCTGTGACCTTAACCAAGGCACTCTGTAGTTTAGTTTCAGTACTGGTTAGTTGATGGCCATGCTATTAATATTAACATTTCCTCAGTCATAGTGCTACTAAAACAACAACTTTCCAACAATGGAATTCTTTCCATTTAAATAAATTTTTATTTACTTACTTTTAAATTTATTTTTAAATTTTAACTTATATGTATGTACATATGAGTTCAAGTGTCCATACTGGCCAGGGGTGTCAAATGCCCCTGAAGCTGGAGTTTACAGGTTTGTTGTGATCCACCTGGTGTGGGTGCTAAGAACTCAACTTTGTTCCACTGAAAAAGCAGATGCTTACCTGCCGTGCCACCACTCTAGCCCCAATAATGCAATTCTTAACAGTAACACTCATACCTGTCATATTTTTCAGAGAGGCATGATGGCCTCTGCTTGGAGTATGGACGTTCTTTTATATCCAAGAGCTCCTCCTAAAAAGAGAAATCCCATGAAAAATTTGCACTCCATTTCTCAGGCCACATACTTCCAATTTATTTCCCTTCTATGTGTCTAGTTTAAATACTTTATATAAGATTTTTTGGGAGGGAGGACAGGGAGATATTTAAGACAAGCTCTCTAGACTGGCCTTTAACTAATGTCCAGCCCCTACTTCCTGAGTGCTGAGATCACAGGTGTGGCTTTCACACGATTCTTACAATTTTGGACTTAAAATTCCAAAAGGACTAGAATTGGATCAGGGGATTTATAAGACGGTCAAACAAGACTATCTCTATGATTGGGATTAAAGACATGTACCACTACAGCCAACTCAATGGTCCTTACTTAATTCATTGATATCCTTAATTATTTTGATGCCCAAACAGTTCAAGATTTTGTCAGTGGGAACTTCAAGTGGGCTATATGTCCAAAGCTTTAGTGAAACAATTACTGCTTTCTGCAGGGTCTATCAGTACACACTTGGAACCCCAGCACTCATGAGGCTGAGAGGTGTTTCAGGCCAGCCTAGGTCACATACTAGGACTGAGTCCAAAAGTAATAGATAAATGGGCAACATTGCCTTTCTGGTTTATCTTGTGTCCTGACTCACTCTGGAGCCAGCCATTAGTATGAACAACTCTAGTACCGTGAATTGTAGAATAGTAGAAGTCAAAGCCTAGAATCTGGGTATACTTTCATTTGCTTGTAATTTTAAGTCCTACAGAGATTAAGAATTAATGCTGTGGGCCTGGTGGTACACAACTTTAATCCTAACACTAAGAGGCAGAGGGAAGAGGATCACCAGCCTGTTCTACATAGCTAGTTCCACAGTAGCCAAGGTTACACTATGAGACTGTGTCAGAAACAAACAAACAAACAAACAAACAAAAGTAGGGCAATGGTGGTGCACATGTTTAATTCCAGCACTCGGGAGACAAGAGGCCACCCTGGTCTACAGAGGGAGTTCCAGGACAGCTGGGGCTATACAGAGAAACCCTGTCTTGAAACAAACAAAACTGAATAATTAATGTTCTTAGGCTTGGGGTGTAACAGAACTTCTGCATGAGTGAAGCCTTAGGCTTTCATCCTTGATATCATGAAAGAAAAATAAAGGAATGCAGCTGGGCATGGTTACACGCTTTTGATCCCAACACTATGTCTGTGAGTTCAAGACAGCCTGGTCTACACAGAGGGACTGTCTCACAAAAACAAAAATCCAAAAACAAAAGAAAGAAAAGTTAATGCTATAAATTGAGTATGTTGCTCAAAATGTGGCCCAAAATCTACCTGGATATTTAGGTGGGCAGACAGAAGCCTTCTTGCTCAATTTAGAGAGCTGAAATGTCCTACATTCAAGCAATGTCCCAAGGCATATATAAAAGATTATTAGTTAAGTCAACACAGTTTACTTTTCCTTCCTTTCTCTAAGGCAGGGCCTTACTTTGTAGGTCTGGCTGGTCTTGAACTAAGAGATCCACCTGCTTCTGCCTCCTGGATGTTGGGATTAAAACTACACAGCTGGCAATTTCATCAAGCTTTAACATAATTATTCCATGAAAAGAACCCCTTTATGGGTATTATCAAAGAAAACTCTTGGTTTTGGCTGAAGATACCCACTGTAGCTGGGTATGCTTGCTCCTCCTGAGCATTTCATCAGAATGTGAGAACACTCTTCTGTTGACTTTACAGACTGTGGACCAAACCTCTGAAATCATCCCATACATATGAGAGGATTTAGTCCTTGACTTCTCGCTGTTTGCACAGGTTGCTAAAACTTGACCAGGCAGAAACAAGCTACTAATTAACTGCCCAAACTACAGACACCAAAGGAAGCTGTGTCAGACTCCCTTAAAAACCTTGTTAAGCTTTCCAAAACGATCAATCTGGGAGACACTGACACACACTCTGGTAATCAGTGTAAAAGGAGACCATGAATAAGTCTGGATAGAAATCCAAAGCAACAATGACTAAGCTCCTCATCCAAATACTTCTCTAAGAGCCCCACAGGGAAGCAGCATTAGCATCCTGACACAGGTGACAATGCAGAAGGGGACAAAAGACTCTGTAAAATGAATTTGGTTCTGTTTGTTACTGTTTGAGTCAGGGCCTCTATTATATAGCACTGTGTGATCTGGAACTCACTATGTAGACCAGGCTGGCCTGAAACTCATAGAGATCTACCAGCCTCTGACTCTGGAGGACTGGGATTGAAAGTATGTGCCACCACACACTGGCATTGAATTTGATTCTTAACAGTAACAAGTTCAGTATAAACAAGGTGTTTTGCTTTTTTTTTTTCTTCCTTTCAAGACAGGGTTTCCTGGCTTGCCTTTTCAAAAATCAAGACTTTAGTGGAAGTCTTTAGAGTTCTTTAAACTCAAAGAACTCTAGAAGTAACCTATGTTCTTTCTAATGAATGCTCTTGTCCTAACAACAGCCCTAGGTGGAGGCCCACCTTTGACCTCCTCTTCCAGTCCCTACTTTCCATATGCCCATCAATATTGGGCTGGGCCCATCAGGCTTCTTAGGGTAGTGCTCTGATACTTCACTGGAACTGATCTCAAAGATAATATAGCTTTAAAAATAGGGAATAATGGGGGGCTGCAAAGACAGTTCAGTGGACCAGAGTGCTTGCTCTACAAACCTAAGGAACTGAGTTTGAATCCCCTGGATCCATCTAAAAATTAGAATATGGCTATACCCAGAATGGGGATGGAGAACAATGGATTCCATGAGCTTGCTGGCCAGGCAAGTTTGCCAAAAACAAAAACAAAACAAAAAACCAAGCAAGCTTCTGACTCAGTTGAGGGATTATGTCTTAGGACAATAAAGCAGATAGCATATACACGTATGGGTGTTACTACCTACACACTCACATAGGTACAACATACACATCCAACACACACAAAGACAACAATGGGGTAAAAACACCTGTGGCAGGCAATCAGGCCAATGTCACTGATGAATCTAGCCAGCTACTAAAATAAAGGGGATGCCAGAAATAATTTTGTAGATGGCCAGCACCACACTGAGCCATACCCACTCTAACCTAACAGTGGCTGATCTAACAGAGACTTTTCTAGTGGAGAATGCTTAGGAAACTGTGAAAATGTTGCAAAGAAAACACCAAACAACAACACCCTAGCTTTCTTTTGTTCAAAAATTTCACACTGTGCAACTGGCTAATGCAATAAAAATAAACCTTCCCTTTTAAATAGTCAATACAACTGTTAAAACAATATAAAACTACAGAACAGTAAGCAGGTTCAAGGAAACAACAAACATAAAAGTTACTTTTATGGCAATCTGCTTCCGAGTTAGACTGAAGATGGACAGTACAACTTAGGGGACAAGGGAACACCTAGTAGGCATTAGGCCACACAGGTTCCATGTCAGACAAAAACAGCAAAAGAAGGTGGTTACTTGCTGCTATTTAGAAAGCAGTTGCCTTGATTCTAAAGCTGGTATTAAAATGAGACCCATCTTTAAGTAGGCCTGTTTAATACATCATATAGTTCTTAGCAGAAATATGTACCAGATACTGGACCTGCACTTTCCCATTTACTCACCATAAAAGTGCCTAGAAGATCAGCAGTAGCATCTTCACTTTAAAGGAGAATAATTAAGATTAAGAGAAGTGTAAGTGATGAGGATGTATACCTTCTATCCTAGCATGAGGCCAACCTGGTCTATTGAGCAAGTTCTAGGACAGCCAGGGCCATACAGAGGAACCCTGTGTGTGTGTGTGTGTGTGGGGGGGGGAGGTAGGAGGAGAGAGTGGGAGGAGGAGGAGGGAGGGAGGAGCAGGCAGGCCAAGTTTAAAACTGAAGGTCTTACAGGTTAATGGTAAAGTAGTAATCAAGTCCTTGAGTGGCACCCAACAATCCTTAGCCTCTCCTCTCTTCTCGAAAGCTTGCAAGGACAAGCTGTATCACCCCTTTCTGAAGCTGTGCCACTAATTACCAGACTTGTTCCTGTCTAGCTGGACCACTGGAAACCCTCAGCAAATTCCCAGATCCTTGGGCAGATTGCCCATAAGCCTAGTGTCCTATTATAGCAACCTTACTTGAATTAAAGGTCCCTCCTAAAAATTTCTGTGTGCAATGACTGGCTTCTTATCTAGCTAAAGTTCCCATCATGATGGGACTATGATGAGTAGGACTCATGGGGGTCATGAACCTGAGTCCCAACTTTTCAAGATGAGCTAGAACTGGAGAGGTAGGAAGTATCAGAACCCAGCACCTATGGTCTAGCCGACCAGCTAAGAACTTCCAGTTACCTATGTACTGGATAGCTGACATATTAAGAATGGATAATGATTTTTCACATTCCCAACTATGCCTTTCTCAAAACAGGCATTCTTATTTTTATGCTAAATACATCACTGAAGTGTCACCTGTCAGAGGTTACTACTCAATTCAGTTTATGGACAGCACATATAAAATTGCCAAAGATGATTTTTGTATAGGAAATGTATCAACTGATTACCAACTTTTACCTAGAATTTAAATCTTACTGTTTTCTGAGGCTTACTTTCCTTCCCCCTCCACCCCCACCAAAACAGGGTCTCATTGTATAGCCCTGGCTGTCCTGAACTCACTATGCAGACCAGGCTGTCCTCAAACTCACAGACACCTGTCCATCTCTGCCTCTGAAAGCTGAAAGCAGTGTCTCTGTGCTCAGCTGGAAAATACAGCTTTTGTTCTTGGGACCACAGGTTAGCAAAACAGATCAGAGATTAAATATTAATGACTTAAGACCCTCAAGATGACAGGAGCACATGATCAACCCATTTAATTTATACTATCCTATCTGTCACAGAGGCTTAAGTGCTGACGTGAAGACACCATGTGACTCTGAGTTCCAAAGATACACTTGGAACCAAAGCAGAGGCCACTTTGAACCTCAGGGTACAGCTATCTATCTCAGTTATCTGACAACACCATTTGCTAGTCTTCCATAGGACTGAAGCCTTACTGCTCAAAGTATGGTCATCTGACCAATATCACAGGCACTTAAAAAAAAAAAAAAAAACAACAACCTTCAGGTCCATCCCTCAGGTATCTTTTAGAACTCATGCTTTCTTGATGCCTATAGACCTATAATGTAATTCCTGGGCACATTAATATCTAAGAAGTGAGACTAAAGAAAAGACAGTGTTTGCCCTATAAAGTACCCCATCAAATAACTACATTTTATACCACTAAGGAAAACAAAATAAGACTTTTCACATTATCCCTAAACTAAGAGTCAAAGGTAGGGTGCGCTCTCACCTGACGAATGTATTGTTCTGATCTTCTAAGTCAACACCCTGTACTTATAAAGACTTCTACAGAACATACCACTATAAAAAAAAAAAAAATCACTGATAGCTGGGCAATGGTGGCACATACCTTTGATTCCAGGACTCAGGAGGTGGAGGCAGAGTCAGGAGAACCTCTGTGAGTTCCAGGCCAGCCTAGTCTACAGAGTGAGTTCTAGACAGGACTACACAGAAAAACCTTGTCTCAAAAAAACAAACAAAAAACCCCACACAAACAAACACTGATGACAGAAGTTCCCCATACTACTCTTAGACTTTCTGTCCCATAAATGTAAGCCTGAAGTAGAAGATAAACTACTAAATGTTGTATTTATTTCAGTAATGTGATCTCCATATCTAAAAGGGAATAGGATGTCTCAAAAGTTAACATAGTTGTAGAACTAATATCCATTATAGTGCTGACACCATAGAATCATTTCAAGTTTTCTTTGAAAAGAGACAGGCTGCTCTCAATGAAATAACTAAAGTGTTAAGAATTCTACTTTGCTGGGCAGTACTGGTGCACGTCTTTAATCCCAGCACTTAGGAGGCAGAGGCAGGCAGATTTCCGAGTTCGAGGCCAGCCTAGTCTACAGAGTGAGTTCCAGGATAGCCAGGGCTATACAGAGAAACCCTGTCTCGAAAAAAAAAAAAAAAAACTAAGCTCCTCAATAATTAAGCTTAATTTTTTTTCCTTTTATCATTTGGTTTTTTGAGTGCTGGGATTAAAGGCATGTACCGCCACCATCAGTTTTTTGATTGTTTATTTTGTTTTGGAGGCAGGGTTTCTTTTGTAGCCCTGGCTGCCCTGGAACTTGCCTTGTAGATCAGGTTGGCTGAGAACTCAGGGATCTGCTTGCCTGCCTCTACCATCCAAATGCTGGGATTTCAATTGTGTGCTACTGTATCTGGCTTCTTTCATCTTATTCAAGACAGGGCTGTTGCTAGTATGCCAAGTTGACTGTGAAGTCATGATAATCCTCTGCTTTACCTTCTCAGGTGCTAGAATTACAGGCATGCACTACTATCTCAGCTAAAAATGCTTTTCTTAACCAGATCTTTAACGCACACTTAAGTATGACAGAACTCTGTGGTTTTACTGTCAAAATGAATAATGCTGATTTGTGTGTAGTGAGTGGCTCATGCTTAAAACCCCAGCATTCACAAGACTAAGGCAGGAAGTCCATGAGTTTGAATTCAGTGTGTGCTACATAGGGAAAAATAAAGAATACTAATCTTTCTTCTTGTTTTCCTTTTGAGCAGGATATTAGAACATCAATCAGAATTTTAATTCAAAAAGTGCTTGGAGCTGATGGCACCTGTACCACTGTGCAAGTACCAAGTGCTTTACATTTGTAAAGTTTTCCTCTTGTAAAGCACTTGGTAGGTAAGAATACAGGAAGATTAAGAGTTCAAGGCCAGGTTAGGCTACATGAGACTCCTTCAAAAAAGCTAAACAAGAGCTAGGAAATTTGAGGGGCTGGAGAGATGGCTCAGTGGTTAAGAGCACTGACTGCTCTTTCAGAGGTCCTGAGTTCAAATCCCAGCAACCACATGGTGGCTTACAACCATCCGTAATGAGATTCGCTGCCCTCTTCTGGTGTGTCTGAAGACAGCTACAGTGTATTCATACATAATAAATAAATAAATCTTTAAAAAAAAAAAAAAAGAGCTAGGAAATTTGAAATCAAATAAGCTTGCAAGTAGTTCAAAGCCATTCCCTTCATCTGACACATGCGGAATTCACCTGTCAACATTTTAGGCAACGAGTTTAAGTTGTGGAGTCCTTTTCAAGCATGAGAGCATCTGCATTTGGAAAGCAAAGCCTGAATAGGAATACGTAGTTCACAATCTATCTGACAAATGTTCATCTCAGCAATAAGCAGGCAGAGGCAGATGGATTTCTGTGTGTTTAAAGCCAGCCTGGTCTACATTAGTGAATTCCAGAACAGCTAGGGCTATGTAGAGAGACCCTGAAAACTAACATCCTATCACAACAGAAAACACCATGATGGGAAAGCACTCAATCAAGAACTCATGTTAGACTTAAAAATTCCAAGGCATACTTCTTAATGCATTTGTTTAACCATTCATTCTCTCTTTCTTTGATTCTGAAAACAGCTACCTGACACCATCTGACACTTTATACGACTAGGGAAAAGTAAAAGCAGTACAAACAAGGCCTAGCTTTAGTGAGTATCCTAGGAGGTCAGGGACATAGGCCATGCTGAAGTTGATGATGGCATTCATACCAAAGAAATACGGACATGGGCTCAACTAAAGCATAATCCCTGTCATCGGCAGTTTCAAGACTTTCTCCTTTGGGAGCATTTTATATACTCTAGCTCAAGACATTTTAGAAAGCTAGAAACTAATTTACAGTTCACTGCAACTTGTTAATCTGTTCAGAAACACTCAGCAGCCAATATGACACAGATGTAGTATCTTTACTACCTATAAAACCTTGTTGTGGTTTCTAGTCAGAGAAGACATTAAGACAACCAGTTTACAAGCAGCTATACACACCTCTAAATTCACACTCAGAGGCTGAAACAAGAGGGTACCACATAAAAACATATCTCCAAAAACTGTAACAGACAGGTTAAAATCACTATGTAATCTTCAGCAAAGAAATATGACCGAAGGCTTGCTTTTGTGAGCTTACATCTAATTTATAACAAAAAAGAAAAGATTAAAAAATCCAATTACTCCAGCCAAACTCCTTTTCTAGGGAATTGGACTTCCAAGAAAACATCCATACAAAAGACACTGATTCTGTGAAACATCCCAGAGCTGGACTCCTCACCTGATCCCCACCACCCAATCACCCAACTTTTAAAGAACATCTGGGTACAAACACTTATCTACAAATTTCACCTAAAACCTATAGTTTAAACCCAGTAGTCACACTTAAAAATGACCAAATGGATGCTTTACAAGACTTATTTAGTCCCCAATGAGTCAGAACAAAACTACCACTTTAAATAATTCCAATGAAATAGCTATACATTATTACTTCATTTGAAACAAAACTTACTTTCGTATAGCGATGGGGGGATTTGGAGGTGGGCAGTTTCTTCAGGTCAAGGAAAGCATCTCCATTTTCTGTTTCATCCACACTTCTCTTCTCCATGGCTTCTTAGTGTACAATTATTTTGCACCTCCTAGAAGATAAAATTAAGCACAAAACTGTCAAACAGATCAATAAATATTCTGAAGACTTAGCTGCTTATGAAACTGAAACTTTGAAGGGAAAAATCTAGATAGTTTTGTAAAAACAAAAACCATCCCAAAACTATGATATGAACCAGAACTAAATTGGAAAGAGAACCACCTGAAGTATTCAGAGTATCCATAGCAAAGTAAAGAAGAAGTGGAAGGGGCTCAACTCAGGGTACAACCTTTAATTATCTTTAATACAAAGGAAAACCAAAATAGTGGCTGCCACCCACGAGAATCGACCTGGTGGTGGTGAAGTTTCCCTAAGTAGAGTAGAGGTAGAACTGGTTGGGCTGCCGATCCTGGAAGTCGGGTTGCTGGAAAGTGCCTGTCACTTGTCAATGGATGGCACCAGCTGCCCCTTATTACCCCAGTGTAAGGGGCTGGGGAACCGGCCCAAGCACACCTCTCTCAGCCAGCCACACCTGTGGCCATGTGAGGGGCGTCCGCGGCGAGGGAGGGCCAGTGCGGCCCTCCTCTGGGAAACTCCGCTCCTTAAACCAACCCCTGGCCCCTCACCCAGGCCCCGGGCTAAAGGCTCCTCCGGAAGAAGGGCAGGGACGGTACTCACGGAGGGAGGCGGGCCGCAGGGAGCAGGGACCAAGTCCACAGGTCGGCCGCCTAGAGCCGGCGCAGGCCCGCCTGCTGCCCGCCGGCCGCCCGCGCGCCTCGCGCCTCTGCCGCCCCCCCGCGCGCGCCCTGCCGCCCGCGCTCCCGGGGCAGCGCGCCGTCCTCGCACGCAGGCCGGGGCCCC
>NW_021620993.1:7130882-7151287 GCF_004785775.1 Grammomys surdaster | reverse complement strand
GTCACCGGGCTGGGCCACTTCTGGGGCTTTTTGCAGCACGGTGACCGCTGGCAACTATACAACACAGACCCACCCAGACCTCTCCTCAGCCGCCGTAACCGCGGCCCGGCCCTCCGGCGCAGCTCTCCGCCCCCTCCCCCTAATAACCCCCGTCGCGCACCGCGGGGCCCAGGCACCGCCCTCGCAGTGCGCAGGACCTGGGGTGTCCGCGGCGGTGCCTGGTGGAAAACCCGCGCTGGGCAGCGCTATCCGCCGCGCAGGGTTCTGCGTGGGTCAGATGGCGAGGGCACAATGTCGAGACCGGCACGGCGGCTACGGGAAGGTGATCACGATGGGAGCTGTGAGAGCCCGCGCCCAAGCTCACAGGCGGCCGCTGTGGGCAACTCTAGGAAGGGCGCCGCGTTCCCACGCGTCATGAGGGGCGGAGCCAGCAGCGCGCTGTCCCGGACCCGCGCCACGCCGGCGCGAGCGGGGAGGTCTGGGTGGGTCTGTGTTGTATAGTTGCCAGCGGTCACCGGGCTGGGCCACTTCTGGGGCTTTTTGCAGCACGGGTCAGTTAGGAGAACATAGTCATAATCTGTTTGTTTACTTTTGGTATGATTTAGGGTAAAGTTCTGAGAGACCTGATTTTTCGGGCTTTTTTTGTCTGCTAAAACTGTTCGTAAAGTTACTATGAAGAGCATTAATCATAAGGGCTGGTGCATTAATAAGCAAGTTTTTCACAATTATTTGTGATCCCACGTGAAGGAAATTGACTAATTAAAGTATCTTTCAGTGAATTATCTGAATTTTGCCTTACTCTGCACGACAAAGGAAGAGTTAAGTATCTGAGGGATATGAGATGGCCTGGCCGGTATTAGCCTTTGCCCAGTGTGCCGAAACTCAAGTTGATGGAGGATACTGATACGCATATAAGTGAATAATCCCAATTTCCGTGCTGCTCTGGGAAGGTCACTTGTGAACAGGTCTGTAGGAGTTATGCCAAGCTGTTTCTGCACGGTGGGACTGCCCAGAATTGATATTTCTTTGTCATGGAAGGAGACAGATTTTTATTTTGTTTTGTTTTCCTCTAAAGAACAGCGAGGATGAACATGATGGCCTAAACCCGTAATCTTAATTTTTCGGATCTTGAGGCGGGGTGTTGAAAGCAGTATTATGGCATTTGAACATCATTTATTTTACTTGGGAAACTACCTTTTTTTCTGTGAGTCTTGGCAACAAAAGTAATAATTTTTCCGTTCGTAATGATTAATAAAGTCTTCACAAACGATCTTTTGTGACAGGTTTTCACTGTGTAACCCTAGCTGGCTTCCCAAGTGCTGGGATTACAGGCATATTGGGGAGATGGAAATAACTGTACTGAAGATTAAATTTGGCAACGAGGGGAGAATGTATAAAGTTTCTTGAAAATATTTAATATGTCCTATGCAAAGACACAGTGTTGTGTCAACACTGGTTGCTTTTATTTTCATAAAAGCCATGTTTTCTAGGCTGGAGGTGTAGCTCAATGATAAGAGTGCTTTTTTTTGATCCTTAGCACCACAGACAGAATAAAAACAACTGATTTACTTTGCCATCTAGATTCTTAAAGCTGAGAGAAATAGGACTAATCCCCTTAGGAAGTACAGAAGGTCCCCAGTCCCAGATGCTGAGTTAGAGACCCAGGACTCTACCTCAATCGTACAGTATTAGGAGTCAAGCCCAGCCAATCAGTGCTAACCAAGTACTCTTAAAAACTGAGTGAGCGGCCAGGCAGTAGTGGCTCACGCCTTTAATCCCAGCACTTGGGAGGCAGAGGCAGGCTGATTTCTGAGTTCGAGGCCAGCCTGGTCTACAGAGTAAGTTCCAGGACAGCCAGGGCTACACAGAGAAACCCGTCTCAAAAAACAAACAGATAAATACAAACAAACAAAAACCCCTGAGTGAGCAACATTTCTAGTCCAGGAAATTGTTCTCTTGAAGCTATCAAGGGTCACTTAGTGAAATCTGAGTACAATTAACCACCCTAGACATCAGTATCTTCTGATACTAATCTCTATTCTTCTATATAGTAGAAAAATTAGAGAAAACATTAAAATGGACGGGGCCTGGACATAGCAACACCAAACCTGGAATTGTAGCATTCAGGACACAGGCATATTTGAGCTCCAGGATAGCATGGTCTACATCATGAGTTCTAGGTTAGCCAGGGCTACATAGATCCTGTCTCAAAAAAAAAAAAAAAAAGAAGAGAGAGACAGGGCTGGTCGAAATGGCCCAACAGTTAGGAGCACAGGCTGCTCTTGCTAAGGATCGGGTTTGATTCCAAGCATCTACAACAATAAAAAGTAAACAAAAAATAGGGACTGAAGATATAGCTCAGTGGTCGAGTATAATCTTAGTATGTACAAGGTCCTCAGAACCCTAGCAGCCACTAAGAAACAAAACAAGCCATACCCAAAACCAGACGATTAAGCCAGTATTTTGCTCAAAGACTTATAAATTGGGTAGGTAGCAACAGCTGTTCTCTGATTCATTCATCACCTTAAGGCCAGGAACTAAGGCTTCTTAAAGGATCCCTTATGCACATGATTGGGAATGGGTGGTTCTGTCAGCTAAGGCTATGGAGCTTTAGAACATTCATGTCCTTTTTTTTTTTTTTTTTCTCCTCGAGACAGGGTTTCTCTGTGTACCCCTGGCTGTCCTGGAACTCACTCTGTAGACCAGGCTGGACTCGAACTCAGAAATCCACCTGCCTCTGCCTCCCAAGTGCTGGGATTAAAGGTGTGTGCCACCACTGCCTGGCTCATGTCCTTTTTATTTAACAAAAAAGATGTATGTTTGCATGCCTTGTGTATATGTACATACATGCCTGGTACCTTCAGAGGTCAGAAGGTAACTCATCTGAAACTGGAGTTACAGATGGAGTCAACATGTGCGTGCTGGGAACTACAGGTGAGTCCTCTGCAAGAACATCTCTCCCACCCCTGCATGGCATCTTTATGTATGTGCACTACATGTGTGCCTGGTATACTCAGGTTAGATGAGGGTAGCAGATCCCCTGGAACTGGGATTACTGATGGGTTTTGAGCCACCATGTGGGTACTGGAAACTGAACTTGGGTCCTCTGGAAGAGCAAGTGTTCTTAACTGCTGAGCCATGTCTTCACTGTTGCAGGATATTTGATCACACTGTGAACCCTGAGATTGGGTTATTTACTGGAAAAAAAAATGTTTTTAGTTATGGTGTGACTCAGCCTTAGCACATACCTTTAACTCAAGAGCTTTCTGCTATAAATTGGACTAAATAAAAGTGGAGCAAGCAACCAGTTGACAGGAAGTGAACATAGAACTATTAAGAAAAAAAAAAGAGTAAGGGTAGTCAGGAAGCCAGAGAGAGATGCACAGGGGGCAGAAGGGAGGCACATTGAGGGTTGAAGGAGTTTTTTCTTTGAGATTGTGTGAGAGAGGGGATTCCTGGTGGGAAGTACGCTGAGGAGGAAGGTCAGCTGGGTGCTTTCTCTGTCTCTAGCAGGAGTTCACCCCAGCATTTAGCTCCCGAGTCTTCATTGGTGAAATCAAATGATGGAGATTTTGTTGAAAATAACCAACACTCCACGTCCCTCTAAATGACCTCTTAATATGGCCTGAGCTTCAGATTTTAATTATGAATGTCCAGATAGTTGCTGTGTGGTTTCTTGGGTTTTTTTTTCCCCATGCTTAGAATTGAGCCCAGCACCTTGTATATACTAGGAAGGGGCTCTATCAGAAGCCATACATGCCAGCCCTGCATTGCTTTTTTCTAACCTGCCCTTGAAGTCAGTTTTACTTTTGCTATATTCCACATTCTGTGCTTTATAAAAGACTCGAAAATGATATTTTGTAAAAGAGGACGAGACCTCTTTATATGGGAGAAATATCAACTTGTTAAAAGTTCCACATATATGGATGGTATCAGTGCTTAAGAAACTTGATATCAGGGTTGATACCTAGAACTAATTTCCTGAGCCCTCTTGTCTATTCTAGTTTAGGCCTACTCTATTAGGGGCATCTGTAATGGACTGTAGAACTGTGGCCTTTCCTCTTTTCATTTTTTTTTTAAGAATTACTTTATGTATGAGCACATTGTAGTTGTCTTCAGACACACCAGACGAGGTATCAGATCCCATTACAGATGGTCGTGAGCTACCTTGTTGCTGGGAATTGAACTCAGGACCTCTGAAAGAGCAGTCAGTACTCTTAACTGCTGAGCCATCTCTCCAGCCCTAACTGCTCTCTCTCTTCATTCTTAAAGGCTTTATTTTACCTTTTGAAAAAGAAGACAGTTGCTACTTAGTATTAAAGGCAAAACTTTATTAAGGAGGGGCACCTGTAAAGTCCTTTCACCTCTATGGAAAGCTAGGCATTTGCTAAGCTTTGCTTCTTCTTTTTTTTTTTGGAGACAGGGTTTCTCTATTATGTAGTCCTGGTTGTGAACCAGGCTGACCTTGAACTTACAAAGATCCACCTGTCTCTGCCTCCTGAGTACTGAGATTAAAGATATTTACCCCACTCTTTTCTTGATTCCATCTTTGAAACAGTGGTGTTGGAGGGTTAGTCACCAACATGCAGCTCAATGTCTGCCCAGAAATTTCACACCCTGTACACACCCTCAAAGTGACCTGTCAGGAGACCAAAGTTCATGTGGCCTCACTGGAAGGTATTGTCCCCGAAGATCAAGTAGTGCTTTGGGTAGGCTCTACGTTGGAGGATGATGCCACCTGTGTGTGGTGTAGAGCCTCTGACTCCTCTGGAAGTAGCTGGCCATATGCTGGGAGGTAACGTTCCTCGTTCCCTGGCTTGTGCTGGGAGAGGGAGAGATCATACTCCCAAGGTGGCCAAACAGGAGACAGGCCAGGCCAAGCGGCAAATGTGATACAACTGTTGTTCTGTCAACATTGTGTCCATCTTCGGCAAGAAGGGCCCTGATGCTAATTCTTACTTCCTATTGTGATCCTGGCATTCTTATAAGCCACTTTGCCCAGAAAGTTGTTTTGTTTTTCCAGACAGGGTTTCTCTGTGTAGTTCTGGCTATCCTGGAACTCACTCTGTAGACCAGGCTGGCCTTGAACTCAGAAATCTGCCTGTCTCTGCCTCCCAAGTGCTGGGATTAAAGGCGTGCACCACCACCGCCCGCCAACAACTTTGGTTTTATACAAAGGAAATACTTCATGAAGTGCTAGATATCAAGAAGGCTGATCACTTGTGGTGGTTTGAACAAAAGTGGCCCCTACAGGCTTATCTAACATTGTCAGAACTGGTTGGGAAAGACTAGGAGCTTTGTTGGAGGAGGTCTGTCACTTGGGGCCAGGCTTTGAGGTTTCAAAAGACTGGAGCCTTCTACAGTGTGCACTCTCTGCCTCCTGCTTTGCAGATCTAGATGTGAGATCTCAGCTTCTGTTCCAGTGCTGTGCTTGCCTGCTGCCTTGCTCCCCACATGATGATCTCCCACCTTGAACTATAAACCCCAAATAAACCCTTCCTTTTATAATTTGCCTTCTCATAATGTTTTTAATCCAAACTGGCAGGAATAAGAGTCCCAAGCAGCAATGTGTTGAGTGGAGGATCAGTGAAGAGAAATAAAGAAGACAAAAGCAATAGCTGGGACCAGGAGGTCTTCCATAAGCTAATGACTTATGCTAAGCAAGTTTATTAAGAAGTACAGCGTCATATATAGTATTTGTGGGAGTTGGGGTGAGGAACAGCCAAGGTTAGCAGAGAGTAATTCACAAACGTTAGCAAAGAGAACACAGCATACCTCAGGCACAACTGCCTAAGGACTGATAACCACAGCACTGGGGGCCCGGGGTTGGGGTGGAGAGAGTTGAGTCCCCAGAAACCACAATTTTGATTCCTATGAGGCAACAGACAGGCCTTGCAAGTCTGTTCCTGGATAAAGACACAGAACTAAAGTTCCCTTTGTCCTTTCATCAGGGCCTCTAAGGAAGTCTTGGGTAGGTCTGTCTCTCCACAGAGTTATCATAGCAATAGAAAAGTAACATATACTATTATTTTCTTCCTTAGTAGGACTAATGATTTTCCTGTATCTCACATGGAAACACTGCTGATCGATTTCTCAGTTGTCAGAGCTGAGGCTGATGAATACATACAATGGGAAGATAGCATCGGCAAATCAATTGAAATCTAGAGTGTGCTTAGGTTGGAAAGATTGCTCAGCTCTTAATGCCCTTGTAGTGACTCAGGTTTGATTCCCAGCACCTATAACTCATAATCACCTATTACTATAGTTCCAGGGGATCCAATGCCTTGGATTTCCAGGGCATGTGCATTCACACGAACATTCCCCTACCAGACACATGTACACATAATTTCTCATCCTGGATATATCAAACTTATATAATTTATGTGAAGCTACTTGTAAGACTAGCTTATAGTAAATTAAAAAGGGTTCTAGTATTTCATCTATGAAATTAATCTAATTACCTTAGCAACACTTGAAGCTGTAACTTCAGATAAGTGTTATCCCCCAAAGGTTGGTTTTCTCTATATACTTCATTTTGTATACTCTATAACTTTATTTTGTTGTCTCTTTTGAGAGAAGGTCTTTTTTTATTGTTGTTTTGTTTTTTTGTTTTTGTTTTTTTTGAGACAGGGTTTCTCTGTATAGCCCTGGCTGTCCTGGAACTCACTCTGTAGACCAGGCTGGCCTCGAACTCAGAAATCCACCTGCCTCTGCCTCCCAAGTGCTGGGATTAAAGGCGTGTGCCACCACTGCCCGGCTGACAAGGTCTTTTTTTTTTTTTTTAAAGATTTATTTATTTTACTTATGAGTACACTGTAGCTGTCTTCAGACACACCAGGAGAGGGCATCAAATCTCATTACGGATGGTTGTGAGCCACCATGTGGTTGCTGGGATTTGAACTCAGGACCTCTGGAAGAGCAGTCAGTGCTCTTAACCACTGAGCCATCTCTCCAGCCCGACAAGGTCTTTTTTTTATAGCATTGGCTAGCCTGGAATTTCTCTATGTAGAGGAGGCTAGCCTGAAACTCATATTTGCTTGCTTCTCCCTCTTCAGTATTGGGATTAAAAGTATGTGCCACCACACCTGACTCCAATGATTTTTGTTTTGTTTTTTTTTTTCTGTTTTGTTTTGTTGTTTTTGGAGACAGGGTTTCTCTGTGTAACCCTGGCTGTCCTGGAACTCACTCTGAGGAGCAGGCTGGCCTTAAATTCAACAGAGATTCACATGCCTCTGCAACTATTCTTCCTCTCCCCGCCCTCACACCTTTCTTTTTTGAGACAGTCTTTCCAAATTTCTGACAGTGATCTTAAAATTAGTGATCCCTCCCCCACCCCACCTCCGCCTCAACCTCCTGAGTAGCTAGGGAGTACAGGCATGCACTAGCAGGCCAGGTTTATTTTTCTATTAATTACCTTTCCTTTATTTTTTGTGTGCATGGCCACGGTTTGTGGCTAGAGGTCAAAGGATGACTTTTGAGAGTGAGTCCCCTTTTGCCATAGGAATCCTGGAGATTGAACTCAGGTGCTATGCTCAGTGACAGGTGCCTTTACCTGCTGAACCATCTTGTCATTTCAGCAGAATGGATTTAAACACTATTTCCTTGCCCATTGTGAGTCTCATTCCAGCTCAGGCAGTACCGGAATTCACTCAATAGGCCAGGTTGTCTTTAACTGGCAGGGATCTCCCTGCTTCAGCATCCCCCACAAATGATTGCTGCCAATAACTGCTTTTAAATCTTTGAATTACAAATCGCCATTCATAAAAGGGCAAACCCCGTATTTCTTGGGTTCAATCTTTTTAAAAATTTTGAGTATGAGTGTTCTGCCTGCACATAGGTCAAAAGAGAAAGCGACTTGGAGTCACAGCCGTTCATGAGCCACCATGTGGGTATTGGGAGTCTGGATGAGTGAAAAGTGCTTCTAACTGGTGAGTCATATCTCCTGCCCCTTGGTTTTCGTCTATAGACATCCACCCAATAGTTTTCACTGTTCTTAGTATGAAACTTCTTATTTTTTTTCTGGAAGCTCTGTCTTTAAAGATGCAGCTAATTGGCCAGTATGAAGCGGACATTACCGACGTGCGCCGCCAAGCAATGAGGAGAGACATTTTTCCGTCCCACACGGGTCCGGCGCAGGAGTTGTAACTGGAGATCAGCTTCCAAGAAGCGCCGATACTTCCGGCCATGAAAAACGGTAGGAAGCAGAGCTCAGAGAGAAGCCTCTGTTTCCCGGAAAGCAGCGCGCACTAAACGCGACAGAGCAGCTTCCGGCGCGGGCCTCGTTGCTGTGGAGACGGGGGCGGGGCCGCCGGCTCAGGGCGCGAAACCCGGAGCTGCGGGCCTTTGCTACAGCCTCTCCCCGGCGTCTGTTGAGCAGTTGCTTCCCTCAGGTACGAGGCCGGACCTAGTGCCCCCAGCATTTGACTAGCTCGTCCTCTTGCTTTGAGGCTGGCAGAGCGCGTGTGCCTAGGAGCTTTGTCCTGTGACGGCTCGGCCGTGGCTTTCTCTTCTGTAGAAGTGCAGGAGATGCTGCCTACCCACAAGGCTCTGGTCCGTGCGTGGAAGGCAGGGCGTGCGTAAGGTCGCTCGCAGTCACAGCTACACTCGGCACTGTTTTCTGCTTTCTTCTTCCCCTGGTGGAGAGCTCCGCAGGGTGATTCTCCCGTCCATGCTATCCTTACTAGTCTGCGCAGATCCATAGTCGATTCTGGGGTGTGGCGGGGCGTAGGGCTCGTTGTGTACACTGATCTCAAGTGACCAAGCAGAGAGCTGAACCCACGTTGCATTTGTACCAGGCAACCTCTTCTGGTGTAGTTCCTGAAGGTGTCTAGAGGTTTGAACTCCCAGTGGCAGCTTTGCCACCTGTTAGCTGATGGCCTTGAGCACCAACCGGGAAAATGACAGGAAACATCAGCTGAGGTGGCTGTTGTTAAAGTGCGTTGTTCATGAAAAGCGCTATGGAAAAACGTGTGGAACCTGTGTGATAAATGTTATCTTGATTGTAGTCTGCGAGCCTTAGATTGCGTGGTAATTATCAAGTAATTTCAAGTTATCGTGGTTTAAAAATCAATATTAAATATTTTTTTAAAGATTTATATATTTATTTATTTTATATGAATACATTGTAGCTGTCTTCAGATACACCAGGAGAGGGCATCAGATCCCATTAAGGATGGTTGTGAGCCACCATGTGGTTGCTGGGAATTGAACTCAGGACCTCTTGGAAGAGCAGTCGGTGCTCTTAACCACTGAGCCATCTCTCCAGCCCTTAAATATTTTTAAAAGAAAGATTATGTATTAAGGGAGCCAGAGAGATGGCTCAACCCTTAGGAAATCCTTACTCCTTTTTGAGGGAATACCACTTGGAATCCTAGCATCCACATCTGGTGGCTCACAACACACCTGAAATTCCAGTTCATAGGTAGACTGCTTGTCTGGTGTCCTGGAGGCTTTGGACTCCATTTTTTTTTAAGATTCATTTATTTTTTTATGTATATGTATACATTGTAGCTGTCTTCAGACACACCAGAAGAGGGTATCAGATTCTATTGCAGATGGTTGTGAGCCACCATGTGGTTGCTGGGAATTGAACTCAGGACCTCTGGAAGAGCAGCCAGTGCTCTTAACCACTGAGCCATCTCTCCAGCCCCTGGACTCCATTTCTAGCATCTCTGTGACACAAAGTAGCTCACACCAGCCTCATAGCTCAGGATAACCTTCAATTCATGATTATTTAAAAACATTAAAAAAGGATTTATGTGTGTGACTGTTTTACCTGCATGGGTGTCTGTGTATCTTGTGCATGTCTGTTGCCCTCAGAGGTCAAAATGGAGAGGTCAAAAGAGGACATTGGATCCCTAGAACTGGAGTTACAGTTGATTGTGAGCTTCCTCTGGGTCCTGGGAATTTAATCTGAGTACTTTGGAAGAGTGGTCAGCTGTTTCACTGATCTCAAAAGCTGAGCCATCACTTCAGCTCCCCCGCCCCACAAAGATTTACTTGTATTATTTTTAGTTATGTGTTTGTCTGTGGGGGTACATGTGCATTTGTGTATGGGTGGCCTTGGAGCCACACGTGTTGGACCCCTTATTGAATCCCTTGGAACTGTAGTTACAGGTGGTTGTAAAGCATCCAATGTGGGTGGTAGGAACCAAACTCGACTTCTTGCTAGAATACCATGTACTGTGGTTAGCTGCTGAGGTATTTCTCCAGCCCTGATCTAAGTTTTTTAAACTGTAGGTCATGACTCCGTACGGGATGAGTCTTGAAAAATTTGACAAGAGTAAAGGGTTCTAAACATGTGGCCAAAATGAATTAAAAAATCAAATGTCATGAATCTGAGATGTTAGGGCCAGCACTCATCTGTGTTGTAACATGTGAGCTTGTTTATGGTGGTGCTTCTGACACAGATGTGAAGTCTCAATATGCAAGCGGTCACATGAGCACAGGGCAACAAACAAGGCCCTGATCAAGTTATGGACTGCAGTTTTTTTTTTGTTTTCTGTTTGTTTGTTTGTTTGTTTTTTGGTTTTTCGAGACAGGGTTTCTCTGTGTAGCCCTGGCTGTCCTGGAACTCACTCTGTAGACCATGCTGGCCTCGAACTCAGAAATCCGCCTGCCTCTGCCTCCCAAGTATTTTTTTTTTTTTAAAGTTGGAAACTGCCTCTTTATGTTGCTTCTTTGCTTTATTTATTTAGTCAAAGTTTCTCTGTGTTTCTTTAATTCAAGCATTTAGAGGCTGAGGAAGGCAGATCTCTGTGTGTTTGAGGCCAGCCTGGTAAACATAGTGAGTTCCAGGACAGTCAAAGCTACATAGAGAGATCCTATCTCAACAATCAAAACAAAACAAAACACCAAGCACACATACAAAAGTGAAATCATGATATATGGACCCCTGTGACTGGCGTATATATTCTTTGTGATGTTCTTGAGGGTAATTCATATTTAAGCATGTAGTTACTATTGCATTTACTGTTTTTTCTTGTGGTCTCACTATGTAGCCCTGGCTGTCCTGGAGTCACAGGGTGGTTTTGAGTTCACAGAGACTTGCCTGCCTCTGCCTCTCAAGTGCTAATGAAGAGGGTGTGTGTCACCATGCTCTGCTACGACATAAGCTTGTGTGTAGACATGGTTTCAGTTTCCTTTGGTATATGACTAATAGTGGAGTTTCTGGATCAGTTTGCTCTTTATTATCATCCTCTTAGGAGGACCATCTGTGTGTGCAGTGTCTAGGAATCTTGGTTTTTCTTGGGCTGTCTTTGTAATTAACGTTTTATATTTTCCTTGATGGTGGTAGTGCATACCTTTAATCCCACTACTGGGGAGGCAGAGGTAGGCAGATCTTTGAATTCAAGGCCAGCCTCATCTACACAGAGAGTTCCAAGACAGCCAAAGCTACACAAAGAAACCCTGTTTTGAAGAACCAAAATCAATCCGAGTTCCAGGCCAGCCTGGTCTACAGAGTGAGTTCCGGGACAGCCAGGGCTACACAGAGAAACTCTGTCTCAAAAAAACAAAAAACAAAAAACAAAAAACAAAAAACAAAAAACAAACAAACAAAAAATCAAAATCAAAAAAGAAAAGAAAAGAAATAATAAAACCAAAACAGCAACAACAAAAATTTATGTATATTTCAATTTAGAAGCTAATTCGTGTCCTTGTTGAGAACAAACCTATCTTCTAGCCTTTCAGTACTTTTTTGGAGGTGAGGGTGAGGGTTGAGACAGGCTCAGCCTTGGGTGATTGTCTTAAAACTCAGTCTGTAGACCAGGCTGGCCTGGAACTAACAGAAATCTGCCTGCCTTTGCCTCTGGGGTGCTGGGAGTAAAGGTGTGTACTTTTCAGTACTTTTTAATTTCATCTGTGAGGTTCCAGGCATTTGTTTGTTTTGAGGCAGGGTTTTGATACATAGATTTTGTTGGCCTTAAACTTGCAGTGATTTGGTGTTGGAGAGATGGCTCAGCAGTTAAAAACACTTGTCTTTCTTGTAGGCGTCCCAGATTCAGTTGCTAGAATCCACATGGTGCCCATAACTCCAGTCCCAGGGAATCTGATGCCCTCTTTTTTTTTTGTTTTGTTTTTTTGTTTTTTGTTTTTTCTTGAGACAGATTTTCTCTGTATAGCCCTGGCTGTCCTGGAACTCACTCTGTAGACCAGGCTGGCCTGGAACTCAGAAATCCGCCTGCTTCTGCCTCCCAAGTGCTGGGATTAAAGGCATGTGCCACCACCACCCAGCTAAGATTTATTTCTTTATAGATGAGTACACTGTCACTGTCTTCAGACACACCAGAAGAGTGCATCAAATCCCATTACAGATAGTTGTGAGCTACTTTGTAGTTGATGGGAATTGAACTTAGAATCTCTGGAAGAGCAATCAGTGCTCTTAACTGTTGAGCCATCTCTCCAGGCCCAGAATACATAAATCTTAAAGAGAAAAGCTTGCAGATATCCTCCTGTTTCTGAAATTACAGATGTGTGGCACCATGCCCAAGTTTTATTCAGGGCTGATGACTGAACCTAGAGTTCTTTTTGTGGTAGGAAAGCACAATTAAACCATCTCTAGCCTTAAATGCAGATTTAATATCAGTAAAAATTTCACCTTGCAAGGATGAGATCTTTCATGGTTAATTTCTTGTTTCATTCAACTGTGTGGTCTTAATTATGATGGTGACATGAATTTTTTAGAATATCACTGTAAGTGTATCATAGTCATTCTGCCTCCCAAGTGCTGGGATTAGAGGCATGTGCCCCACACCTGGCTAGAAATAACTTTTGAGAATACAAATTAGAAAGAATAAGGTAAGTGTCTTGGCTACTTTTAAGTCAATTGGACACAAGCTAAAGAGTTATCTGAAGAGTGGAAATCTCAATTGAAAATATGCCCATGTAAGATCCAGCTGAAAGGCATTTTCTTAATTAGGAGGGCCTAGCCCATTGTGGGTGGTGTCATTTTTGGGTGGTGGTCCTGAGTTTATAAGAAAGATGGCTGAGTAAGCCATAGAGAGTAAGTCAGCACCCCTCCATGGCCTCTACATCAGCTCCTGCATCCAGATTTCTACCGTTTGAGTTCCTGACTTTACTTCCTTGGATGATAAACTGTGATATTGTTGGTGTTCAGGAATCACCCCACAAACTATGTGAACACTGATCTCACTCAGACAGGGATAGTTTATTGAGCGTACACTCCAGGACTGGTCGACCAGGGCCACGGTCCAGAGTTGGGAACTGAACCATATTGAGTTAAGATTCTGTAGGGTTTTAAATTCCAAAATTCATAAACATTTATGTCAAGTTATTACACCAATTGGGATTTAGAGATAGGGGATTTCCTTAGGAACATGTCTTTGTAGTACACTTATCCTGCTCCCATCGGTTGGGGTATTCAACTGTGGCAGGGGACTTGCCTTGTCTAATATTCATGTCCTAACTTGTCCACCAGGATGGGACTTGTCTTACATTCATGTCTTAATTTGCCAACCAGGATGTCAGTTACCCACGTACGTGTCTCTTTCTGCCAAGTAGGATGTCGGATCCCAGGAAAGTCTTGGGAATTTAAACTTTACTAGGCCACTACTCAAAGTGAAAGTCTTATTTCAAATAGTTTCTTCTTATATTGGTGCAAGTGTGTCTCTTATGTTAGGGTCTATCCCAGAGGCAGCTTATACCATAAAAGCTTATACACAGGTGCAGGATGTGCTGTTGGGTGGTTGGTTCAGATCGAAGCTTGTGGATAACTATACAAAACAGTTCTTCTGATATCTATTGTGATTGATTTCCAGGGACACAGAATATATAATCAATCTTGGCATTAGAAAATTTTCTAGTAATAGAAACATATGAACAAGTTTCCTTACAATGGCAGGCTATTGAGGTAACAGTTTCCTAGGCCTTAACATTTTACATAGACCTTCCTAGGTAAAATGGCCTTAGTACTTTACCTAGGTCCTAACATTATGGAAGTATAAACCAAATAGACCCTTTCCTTCCCAAGTTGCTTTCATCATGGTATTTCATCACAGCAGTAGAAACCTTATCAAGGACAGAAAGAGACCTTTCATGTTTAGTTATCATTGAACTAAGAAGTAGAGGAGCAAGGACCTCAGCTCCAGAGCAGGCAGGCAGCTATTTAGAAGTGTGGCCCCTGGGAATGTGCAAGCTACTTACTCAGTTTTATCTCTTTCTTGCAGTCATGAGGAAGATAAAAGGCTTTGATTCATCAATAATCTAGTCACAGAAATACATATCAATCTCTGGTTGAATTTCCTTCAAGAGGATTTAACAGAGAATGGAGAAGAAGACTGGCTCCAGGTGTGTGATGGAACAGGGCAAAAATGATAGCTGAGGTTAATGGTCCAACTTCTGGGATCACGGGCATGTGGTACCATACCTGGATAACGTTGGAAATTCAATGTTTGGTTAAAAGTATGGGTTTTCAGCCCAGGAGGTGGTGCTGCACCTTTAATGCCAGTACTCAGGAGGCATTGTCAGGCAGATCTCTGAGTCCATAGCTAGTGTAGTCTACAGAGTGAGATCCAGGACAGCCAGGGCTACCCTGAGAAGCCTGTCTCCAAAAAATAAATAAATAAATAAATAAATAAATAATCAATCAGTCATGAAGTTTTATATTGATATTAAAGTCATGTTATCTGAACATCTTTTTTTTGTTTGTTTGTTTTTTTGTTTTTTTGTTTTGCTTTTTGAGACAGGGTTTCTCTGTGTAGTTCTGGCTGTCCTGGAACTCACTCTGTAGACCAGGCTAGCCTCAAACTCAGAAATCGACCTGCCTCTGTCTCCCAAGTGCTGGGATTAAAGGCGTGCGCCACCACCGCCCAGCCTAAACATCTTTTCTAATTGTTTTTTCAAAAGACTTTTTGAGCCCAGTGTAGAGGTCATTCCAACACTTAGGTGAAATCAGAAACATTAGAAAGTCAAGGCCAGTCTGGGCTATATGAGATCCTTACTGAAAAAAAACAAAAACAAAACAAAAACAAAAACAAAAATAAAGATTTTCTGATTATTTTCTTGTCTAAGTAGCTAATATTTAAATTTTTATTTTGAATATTTCACTTTTTGTATGTGTGCAACCCCCGCCCACCCACCCTCCTCACACAGCCTACAGAGTTCACAGAGCATTGGATCTCTTGGAGCTAGAGTTAACAGGGGTTTGGGAGCTACTGGATATGTGTTCTAGGACCTGAATTCTGGTCCCCATGAGAGCAGCAAGCTTATCTAAGCACTGAGCTATCACTCCAGTTTCCTAAGACTTTTATATAAAAAAATTACTATTATTATTTATTTTCATTTTTCAAGACAAAGTTTCTCTGTATAGCCCTGGCTGTCCTAGAACTTACTATGTAGACTAGGCTGGCTTTGAACTTAGAGATCTACCTGCCTCTGCCTCCTGAGTGCTGAGATTAAAGGTGTGAGTCACGACAGCCCAGCTAAAATTTTTATTTTTATGTGTTTAGGTGTTTCATTTGCATATATGTTTGTGTACCAGTGCATGCCTGGCACTTTTGGAGGGCAGAGGTATCAGATCCCCTAAGCTGAGTTGCAAATGGTTTTGAGCTGCCATGTGGCTGCTGGGAATGTAACCCAGGTTCTCTGGGTTTATACTTAAGAACTTGTTTGTTCTTTATAAATGATCCTCTTTACAATAGAATAAAAACTAGTTAAAGAACACACTAGACCTGCTTGGTAGTGGTAGCACACACCTTTAACCTCAGTATTCAGGAGGCAGAGGCAGGTGGATCTCTGTGAGTTCGAGGCCAGCCTGGTCTATAGAGTGAGTTCCAGGACAGACAACCAGGGCTGCACAGAGAAACCCTATCTCCAAAATCAAAAAGAACATACTAGGCCTGAAGACCCCACCTGCAGCTCTCTAGCTCCCACTGAGAGCTGACCTGGGGGGATGGTTGCTGCTATTTCTGTTAGAGGCCAGGCTGCTTTCTGTTTGGGCATAGTCAGAGTCAGTCTCCATGGGTGTAACACTATAGCTTTGTCCAATGTTAAAATGTAGTTATATTGTAAGAAAAGATTTTTTCCCCCTCTCTCCTTTCCTCTTTGCTTGCTCAAATGTAAGGTCTTTTAGGGATGGCTTGGTTAAGAAACCTTGTTCTCCAAAGGCACTGCCCCTCAAAAAGCCTTCTGCCTTCTCTGAGCTCCAGAGGGAGTTACCTAGAAGCTGTCACTCCTTATACTATCATGCCTCACACAATTGGACTCAACACCGATTACGAGAACTGCGAATCAGGTGAGACTTTTCATTTGTTTTCCCTTCTCAGCCAAAATGGGATTAAAAAGATAATGTGTATATGCTCTCAGTTTAAGTTCTGTCACTGCTGGTTCTAAGCTCCCTCAGGCTGGCTCCACTCCAGATCCCTAGGTTTAAACTAGTCAGGCACAGAAAAGGTCCCCAGCTAATCTTGAGCATGTTAAACTGTGTAGGACTCAATTTACTAGAACCTTAGAGACTTATAGACTCAGAGTTTTACTACAGTAATGCCTGTCTTTAAATAATAACTATAAAGTGGCTGGTTTTGCAAGTCAGTGGCAGAATACCTGTTTACGCTGAAAGAGGCTCTGCATTCCAGTCTTGTACACACACTGGGATGGTGGGAAAACATGACTTGTACTGTGAAAACTGGATAAAGTCCAGACTTAGCCTTATTTATACTTTTATTTTTTTTTTTTTACTGGACTTGTAAAATAAAAAACTTGTGACTTAGTCAGGTGAGATGGCAGTGTTTTTAGTTCTAGTGCTGAGGAGGCAGAGATGGATTCCTGTGACTTCCAGCAGCCCAAGCTACATATAAAGCAAAACCTTGAACTCAAAAAGAAAGTGTTTAAAACCAATCTGCTGGATTTTCTTTTTCTCTGATTTTGTTTTGCTTTTCAAGATAGAGTTTCTCTGTGTAGTCCTGGCTGTCCTGGAGCCTTCTCTGTAGACCATGCTGGCCTTGAACTCACAGATCCTCTGCCTCCTATGTGCTGGGACTAAAGGAGGTCTATCACCACTGCTTAGCTTGATTTTAGTTTTATAAGCCTGTCCTCTCCATTTTCTGTTTAATGCAAGTTTAACTATGACATCATCTTTTAATTCAGACGATGGTTCCTCCACTTGATACCTTAAAGGTTCCCCATCTTTTCCAAAAACTTCTTGTTAGCAAGATTGAGTTTAAAGTGTGTGTGTCCTTTTTTTTTTTTTTTTCTTTAGGTGTGTGGCCAGAAAGTTCCTGTATTTGTGGATGCGAGTGACTTTTGGAAGAGTGGCTCCCTCCAGAGCCAGGTACTGCTAGCTGGGTGCTTGGAGGCTAGGCTGCTGCAGAGCTTCCTCTGTTTTTGTTTATATGTGTGTGTGTGTGTGTGTGTGTGTGTGTGTGTGTGTGTATATATATATATATAAAATTTTTTTTTTTAATTTCTCCCCTCTCCTGCCAGGTGGTATGCCTTTAATCCCAGCATTTCAGAGCAGAGGCAGTTATATCTCTGAATTTGAGGACAGCCTGGTCTATAGAGCTAGTTCTAGGATAGCCAGGGCTACACAGAGAAACCCTGTCCAAAAAAACCAAAAAAAACAAAAAACAACAATTTTTTTATGCTCTCTTATCCCTTTCATTTCTTCCTCAACATTACCATCATCATCATCATCATTATTACTTTTTTAAAAAAGATTTATTTTATGTATATGAGTATACTGTCACTTCAGACACCCCATAAGAGGGCATCAGATCACATTGCAGATGGTTGTGAGCCACCATGTGGTTGCTGGGAATTGAACTCAAGACCTTTGGAAGAGCAGTCAGTGCTCTTAACCACTGAGCCATCTTTTTAGTGCCCCCCTCCCCCTTTTTTTAAAGACAGGGTCTTACTTTGTATTTTTAGCTGGCCTGGAGCTCACTATGTGACCAGGCTGGTCTCCAGCTCAGAATGCTAGGAATAAAGGTGTTTACCATGAGGCCCTGCACGTTATTATTATTTTAAAATTACATGTATAGTGTGGGTATGTGGATATGAATGTAGATGGCTTCAGTATTCAGAAGAGGATGTCAGATCTCCTGGAGCTGGACATACAGGACAGGAGCTTGTGAACTATCCAGGGTGAGTTCTGAGAACTGAATTTGGGTCCTCTGCCAAAAACAGTACTTGCTTTAAACTTCTGATCCACCTCTTCAGCCTCAGGGTTTTGTTTTATAGTAAGCCTCAACATGACTGTCATTGTGACAAGTGTGTTAGATTCCTCCCCTGTCCCTTACTAACAGTAACAGACAAGAACAGCCCCTCATATAACCTTATACTGGAATGAGAATTTCATGTACATTTGTTATCTTAATGGGGTTGTGAAGGAAAACAAAGCCTCATGTCCTCTCTGGAAGAGAAGGAACCAACCTAGGAGAAGCACATGTGCTCACACAGGGGATTGCTGAGCCTGACAGGTTGCCTTTGTAGAGGGCAGAACCTCGTGGAAACGTTGGTATTGGCCAAGGAGTTTCAGTGAAGAGCAAATCCCTGTGCTGTACACTATTCCTCATTGTACTATACGCATCGATATACGTGTTAGGATTCCTAAAGATAGCCACTACCCTCTGCTGTAACTTTCGGTTGCATTGGTTTAGCTACAACACAGAAGGGAAGATGCAAGGGGCAGTCACAGGGGTGACTCCATGTATCTTCTGGCCACCTCTAAAAGTCAGACTATTTCAATGACCAGTGTTTGTGGGGCATTTTTCAAAACTGTAGTGCCATCATTTGTGTCTTCCAGGAGCCCTTTCTTTCCCAGCTTCTAGATCACTCTTGTCTGATGGTTTCTCTTCTCTCTCCTTGCTCCTCCTAATCCGTCTTCCTTGATTCTTCTTCACTGAACTGCCCTCCAGCTTTGCACTGCTGTGCACCTCCTAACTGGTCCTCTGGTGACTCCCAGTGAATATCCTCAGTTCAAACCTATGGCCCCAACACTTGCTTTGCAAATATGACAGTTCCATTGGATACCACACTTAGTAAGTCCAAAATGAATTTTTTTTTTTAAATTGTTCATGACAGGGTTTCACTGTATGACCTTGGTTGGCCTAGAACTTACTATGTAGACCAGGCTGGACTCGAACTCAGAGATCCAGTTGCCTATGCCTCCCAAATGCTGTGATTAAAGAACATCACTAGGCTTGGCTTCAGAATGAAATCTTTGTACTTCCAACAACCCTTCCTGCTGAGTGTTCCCCCTTTCATCTCTCCAATTAGCATGAACCAGTTCTCATCCCTCTGGGTGCCTTAGTTAAAACTCTGGGAGTCATCTTTGATTTAGTCTGTTCTGTTCTGCCGGTTTAAGATGTCAGATGCCCCAGATCGTGCTGATCTAACTTCCTATGTATGGTGAATCTAGCTGCTCAGTAGCACCTGACTCAAGGAAACTCCTCACACTTTTCCAGTCTTTTTGTCAGTCTGTGCTCAGTAGATGGTTGAAGAAACCACACATGTTGTTCTGGTCAGTCTTCAGTAAAAAGCAAAGTCAGATTCCCCCAGTGTGGTGGGATGGCCTTTATCCTCAGTACCTCAGGAGGCTCAGACAGGTAGGTCTGATAACAGCCAGCCAGGCAAGCATACTTTGAATTCCCGTTCAAAGAAAGCAGCAGTAGCATCTACCATAGTCCTTCAGACTAACTGGCCCTTTGTTTTCGTATCTTATTGATTTTTTTTTATTTATTTCTAGAAAAATAATTCTAATTTCCATGAGAACCTCATTATTTTGTGAATGTTCCTTAAACACACCTTTAATCAGGAGACAGAGGCCGAGGCAGGCAGACCTCCGAGTTCTTATAACTCCAGTTCTAGGGTATCTGATGTCCTCTTTTCCACCAGCCGTAAACATGGTGCACATAGGAACACACAGGCAAAGCACTCATTTTTTTTTTTAAAGATTTATTTATTTATTTATTTATGAATATACTGTAGCTGTCTTCAGATACACCAGAAGAGGGCATCCAATCTCATTATGGATGGTTGTGAGCCACCATGTGGTTGCTGGGATTTGAACTCAGGACCTCTGGAAGAACAGTCAGTGCTCTTAACCACTGAGCCATCTCTCCAGCCCCTGCAAAGCACTCATATACATAAAAGAAAAATAACTACAAAACAAAGCAAAAACCTCCACCACATCCTTGTAACTTTGTGTGTGTGTGTGTTTTGAGACAGTGTCTCTTTGTGGTCCTTGCTGTCCTAGAACTGACTATATAGACCTGTCTTTGCCTCCAGAGTGCTACAATTAAAGTATGAGCCATCACACTTGGCTTCCTGGAAGTTGTTCGTATTTAAGAGGCATCAAAACCGTGCTTTTAGACAATTTTAGGTGGGTTGGAGAGATGGTCCAGAGGTTAAGAGCACTGACTGCTCTTCCAGAGGTCCTGAGTTCAATT
>NW_021620993.1:7115882-7125882 GCF_004785775.1 Grammomys surdaster | reverse complement strand
ATCTGCAATAGCTAAAGTCCTAAGTGTGGTTGGTTGTCTTGATCCTGGTGTATGCTGTACTGAGCTTGGGAGCTGACAACCAGTGTGTCAGTTACCATGCTTTGCTGTTTGGTTGAGAAGGGCAATGTTAAGTGAAGCTTACCATTGACAGAGATGTCAGCCCAGCTGCCTCACATCAGCTTTCTGATGTTCTCCATCTCCTTAGGTTTTTCCATGAGCAGAAAATACTACAGAAGGTCTTTGGAGGATGGAGGGAAGAATGGTGGGTCTCCCAGAGGGAGTGGAAACTCTGCGTTCGAGCTGATTGTCACTACAGGTTGGCTTTTATGTCTTCTTTATGCTTGTTGAAATACAAATTTTACAGTGTGTCAAACAATTATACAATGTCTTGTTTCTGTTCCAAAGGAGTAAAGTTTTGGATTGCCTTCTAGCTTTTTAAAAATCCTTTGAGGCTAAGTGAATCCTTACTTATTTTCGGTTATGTCTGTGCAAACACATATGTATGCTTCCTCTGATTCAGATAAAAATGTTGGCCATGCTGAGTACCTGGAAGCTTTACTCACAGAATCCATTTATTTCTAAATCTGAGAGTTTTGTTTTATATAGTGATTAGTTCTAGCATACTGATTATGATCCAGAAATAGTGTGTTCGACATAGATATTTGGAAAAATAGGCTGGGTCAGGTAGCTGAATGAGAGAGTAAGTAGGTTTAATCCCTAGCACCAAAAATACAATTTAAAAACAAAAAGGACGAAAGAAGAATATTTTATGCCACTCACATTGCAAGCAATAAATGGAGAGAGAAGTAAAAATTACATCAAATACCAGTTCTTAGGGCAAGTGAGGTAACTTAGCAGATAAAGACACTTGCTGCCTCCTGATGACTGGAGCCGGATCCCCAGAACCACAGAGGAGAGAGCCAGCTCCGATGTGCACATTGTCCTTAGACCTGTACACTTCCACTGTGCTCCAAACACCCTTCCACACAATAAATATAACTCAATTCTGTTTGCTTTGTTTAGAGAAAGAGTCTCTACGTAGTCTTAACTGTCCTAGAAGTCACTCTGTAGACCAGGCTGGCCTCAAACTCAGAAATTCACCTGCCTCTGCTTCCCAAGTGCTGGAATTAAAGGCGTGCACCACCACCGCCCGGCTCTACATAGTCTTAACTGTCCTAGAAGTCACTCTGTAGACCAGGTTGGCCTAGAACTCACAGAGATCCACCTGCCTCTGCTTCCCAAATGCTGGGAGTATACCACCACACCTTTGTCTACAAAACTCTTTAAAGATACATTTTTACAGAATAAAAAGCAAAACAAAACACTATACAGTCGTTTGTAAGATGAGGGTCACCTCTATAATTAGTTCAGATTATAAAGCAGACAGCTTTGAGGATTGGGAAAGCAAAGTTGCCTCTCCTTTATCACATGCTGCTGTGTGGAGAGTGACTCCTTCAAGGAGAGAAGTGTCACTGTGCTTGGAGAAAATGAATTTCCTAAGGCCTTACAGGGCTTGATTGGCTCAGGAGCTTTGATGTTTATACAGAAACAGTGGGTCTGATGCAGAGCTGAGAGGGCTGGATAAGAGTGCCTTACACTGAGGAGCACAGCTGGGCCGGAAAGAACTCGCTGCTGTGGATGTGGAGAGCAGGGAAGCTGGCGTTTTAAGCTATTTTATATGTACAGGGGCTTTGCCTGCATGTATGTCTATGCACCATGCACACGGAATACATCAGAAGCCAGAAGAGGGTATAGGATTCCCTGGAACTGGGGTTACAAATGGTTGTGAGCTGCCATGTGGGTGCTGGGAACCTAACCCAGGTCCTAGAAAAGCAACCAGTGCTCTTAAACACAGAGCAATCTCTCTAGCCCCAGTTAGTTTTAGATGGTTCTACCATCAAGGGTCAGAACAGTCCATTACTTTCCAGAGAAATCCTTGTGCTAATCTTAGGTAGCACCCACATTCCAAACAACTGTAACGTCTCCTGATCAATTCTGTCAACTATAGCTTTCTCCTTCTAGAATGTTCCTAAGTGTAGAAGCAGATGGGTAGTAGTTACTTTGTTTGTTGTCTTACCGTAAGCCCCGTTTGTGTTTTGGCTCCTCAGATACTACTTGTACAACCTGATTTTCCAGAACTGGAAGACCTTTGTGTACCAGCAACGGGAGATGAGGACAAGGTTCCAAAGAGCTGAGCATCACGGTGAGAGAGGGGAGAGTATCTCAAGATGCCTGGACTGGCTGTCCCAGGTCTTCTGGGAAGGAGTATCACCTGGGTGAAGCAGAGCACATGCTTGATTTCCTTTCTTCTTCGTAGAGTGTGATCTAGTTGACTCTTCTGTCTGATTAGATGCTGTGTCTACGTTTTGTGTAGTTTGGGCATTTGAAACTCGTTAGGTAGAATATGTGAGCTGGCTGGACCTGGCCTGCAGGTTTGCCTTAACTCAGCAAAGCACAACTGCTCTCCCTCAGTGTAGACCTGTACTTCCTCCCCTGTCTTGGTGTATGTGTTCACATCTCCCTCTGTGAATGTACGCTGTAGTTATGAGCCTTTTGTTAAAGTTATGATTTGTAGGTGTTTTCTTCTAGTCTGTGGTTTGTTTTTGTATCTTTTTGGTGTCTGTTGAAGTTCTTTTTTTAGAAGTTTATTTTATATTTATTTCTTTTATGTGTATGAATGTTTTGCTGCATGTATGTCCATGAGCCACATGTGTGCCTGGTGCTTATAGGAGTCAGAAGTGGGCATCTGTTTGGAACAGGAGTTATTCATATGGCTGTGAGCCAGCATGTGAGTGCTGGGCATGAAACATGGGTCTTCCAGGAGCAGCCAGCGCTCTTAGTTACTGAGCCGTTGCTCCAGCCCTATTCAAGATCTTTTAAATGGGTTGTTTGTGTTCTTACAGTTTTGAGAGTTTGGCTTGATCTTGTGGTTCTGGTGCTGAGGAGATATGTTGTAAGGCAAGCAGAGTATTTGGAAGACTACCCAGCTGTTCGGAAGGCTGAAGCAGAGGTCATTTGAACTCAGGAATTCAAGACAAACCTGGGCCACAAAGAAAGACTCCCTTCTTAAACAAAGATGTGTATGTGTTCATGTCTCCCTCTGTGAATGTACGCTGTAGTTATGAGCCTTTTGTTAAAGTCATGATTTGCAGGTGTTTTCTTCTAGTCTGTGGTTTCTCTCTGTATTATTTTTAACTTTGATATTTAATTGATCTATTTCTATTTTGGATTGTATTATTAATATCACATTTTACCTGTATGTCTATGAACTCTGTAACCTAAGACCACAAAGATTTTCTCCTGTGATTCTGAAGATTTGTAGTCGTATATGTAAGCCTTGTGTATCTTGCAACCTTGCTAAGCTCATGTTTGCTCTAGGAGGTTTTTTGTAGATTCTTTTTTTTTTTTTTTTTGGTTTTTCAAGACAGGGTTTCTCTGTGTAGTCCTGGCTGTCCTGGAACTCACTCTGTAGACCAGGCTGGCCTTGAACTCAGAAATCTGCCTGCCTCTGCCTCCCAAGTGCTGGGATTAAAGGCGTGTGCCACCACTGCCCGGCTCTATTGGATTTTTAAAAAGTTTTTATTTTTATTTTATGTGTATGACTGCTTTGTCTGTGTATATGTATGTACACTACATGTATGCAGTGCCTGTAGAGTCAATGAGAGAGCTTCAGATTCCCTGGACAGGTGGTTGTGACCCACCATGTAGGTTTTGGGAATTCCTGGGTCCTCTGTAAGAGAGGCCAGTATATTTAACTAATGGCTGAACAGTCTTTCCAGGTTCTCATTGGGTTCTGAGGGGTCAAACTCAGGTCTTCATGCTTGTGCCACAAACAGCTTGCTGGTCGGGCATCTCTTTAATCACCCACTGTCCCTCTTTTTTATGTTGACGCAGGGTTTTGGTGAGTTGTTCAGGCTGGCTTCAATCTTGGATCTCCTACCTGAGTCTCTTGAATGAACTGAAATGATTTCTTTGTTAAATGTTTAGTAAAATCTGATAAGGTCCTCTATACCTGAATTGTCTTTGTTGAAAGGGTTATAGCTTGACTTCAAGCTTTAGTAGATATAAGATGATTTATTCCCTCTCCAATGAGCTTCCAAGGAATTGGCTCATTTTAATATGGTATCAGATTTATGAGTCAGTAGTTTTCTATTATTATATTATGTTGAATCTATAGTTATAAGGTCACTGTCCTCTTGATTTTACTTTGAGAGACCAGACCTTGCTGTGCAGTTCCAGCTGATGTGAGTGCTGAGGTCATGGGCACATAACCCTTAGAACCCTCCTTCCTTCTGAGAGTGGTCATTTATGTCAGTCTGCCTTGGGCTTCACCTGTTCTACTGACATCTTCAAAGGTCCTAGTTTTTTTCTGTGCTGTGATAAATGCTGACCAAAGCCAACTTGGGGAGGCTTTTGTCAAGGACGCCAATGCAGGAGCACGAGGCAGGAACAGAATAGAGACCATGGAGGAAGTCTGCTTTCTGGCTTGCTCCCCTTGACCTTGCATTGTGTCCTGGAAGGTAAAATGAACCCTTTCCATCTCAGGTTGGTTTGGGTCATTGTTGTATTGTAGCCATAGGAGGTAAGCAAGGACATCAAATAACCAGTATCTGTATCCATGGTATTCTCTATGGCTTCCCTGTCTCCAGTGTCTTCCTTGATTTGTATTCCTTTCATTACTTCGAACTTACTTCTGCAAGCTTTGGTTTGAATTTGACCTCTCGCTAGATTTTTTTTTTTAGCTGATCAAGATAATTTTAATTTTTTTATCCTTTTTTTAAAAAAATTGGATATTTTATTTATTTACATTTCAAATGTTATCCCCTTTCCTGGTTTTCCCTCTGCAAACTCCTTATTCTGTCCCCCCTTACCCTGCTTCTATGAGGGTACTCCCCCACCCACCTACCCACTCCTGCCTCACTGCCCTAGCATTCCTTCACAGGACCAAGGGTCTCCCATTGATGCCAGATACGGCCCCATCAGCTCCTTCAGTCTTTCCGCTGACTCTTCCATTGGGGTCCCTGTGCTCAGTCCAATGGTTGGCTGCGAGCATCCGCATCTGTATTGGTTAGGATCTGGCAGAGCCTCTCAGGAGACAGCTGTATCAGGCTCCTGTCAGCAGTAGTGTCTGAGTTTGGTGTCTTCGTGTGGGATGAATCTCTAGGTAGGGCAGTCTCTGGATGGCCTTTCCTTCAGTTTCTGCTCCACTCTTTGTCCCTGTTTTTCCTTTAGACAGAGGCAATTCTGGGTTAAAATTTTGGAGATGGTTGTGTGGGCCCATCTCTCAACTGGGGGGGCCATGCCTAACCTCTGGATATGGTCTGGACAGGTTCTCTCTCCCCTTTGTGGGGTATTTCAGCTAATGTCATCTCCTTGGGGTGCTCGGAGAATCTTGCTTTCCTGGCACCTGGGACTTTCTGGTTGCTACCCTCAGTTCCCCATCCCCCATTGCTACACGCCTCTGTTCAATTTCCTAGCCCTCTGTACATCTCCTCCATTTCCTCCCATACCTGATTCTTCCCATCTTTTTTCCCTCCCCCCTTCTCTTCCTCTCAAGTCCCTCCCACCCTCTACTTCCCTTGATTATTTTGTTCCCCCTTCTAAGTAGGACTGAAGCATCCACTCTTTGGTCTTCCTTCCTCTTGAGCTTCAGGTGGTACATGCACCACTTTTAACCACATAGCCATCTCTCCATCTTGTGTCTAGATTTTTTGTTTCCCCTCCCTTCTCCCTCTAGCTCTGACCCTGCTTGCTCCAGCCCCGCTCATTCTGGCCCATAGGTTTTTATTCATTTATTATATTTAAGTACACTGTAGCTGTCTTCAGACACCTCATAAGAGGGCATCAGATCTCATTACAGATGGTTGTGAGCCACCATGTGATTACTAGGATTTGAACTCATGACCTCCGGAAGAGCAGTCAGTGCTCTTAACCACTGAGCCATCTCACTAGCATGTGTCTAGATTTTTAAAAAATACATATTTACTTTTATTATTTTTAATAATAGGCACATCGTACCTTTTCTTAAATTAAACAAACATATTTTATTTATATGTGTACTTATGTGCATACATGTACATGAGTACCTGTGGAGGCCAGAAAATGTTGTTCATTCACCTGGAATGGGGTTATAGTTGTAAGCTGTTCAAAGTGGGCACTGGGAACCAAACTCATGTCTTCTGAAAGAATGAACAGTAGTTGGTTCTTTTATTCTTTAATCCCAGCATTTGGGATGCAGAGGTAGAAGAATCTCTGTGAATTCAAGGCCTGCCTAGTCTACATACAGACTTACAGGACAGCCAGTGCTTCATAGAGAGACACCAAAAGGGGGCAGGGTGGGCGGTGCACCACTCTTAGCCAGTTAGCCATATCTCTGTCTTGTTTCTAGATTTAAAAAATACATATATTTATTGTTATTATTTTTAACGTATAGGTGTGCCAGCTGATGTAGCACACACCTGGAATCCTAGCATTTGGGAGGGAGAGGCAAGTGAATCTCTTGAAATTGAGGTTGATCTGGTCTACAGAGTGAGTTCCAGGACAGCCAGGATACACAGAGAAACCCTGTCTCAAAAAACAAACAAACAAACAAACAAACTAAAGAGATCATCTGTGATTCCTAGGTGGGCCTTGAACTCGTTTTTGAAAATTTCTTTTAGATAGTTGAGAACCTGGCTTAAAAAAGGGTGTGTGTGTGTGTGTGTGTGTGTGTGTGTGTGTGTTGGTTTCTGAGTTGTGTCCTAAGACATACTTCTTTTGGAACTTAGAAAATTATTTTATGTATGAGTGTTTTGCCTTCACATATGTATGTGCAACATGTTTGTGTTTAGCGTACACAGAGGTCAGATGAAAACACTGGATCCCCTGTAACTGGAATGACAGACCGTTGTGCTGGGAACTGAGCAGGAATCCTCTGCAAAAGCAACCCGTGTTCTTAACTGCTGAGCTGCTTCACTCCTCAGGCCCTGGCCTTGAACTCTGTCAGTTAAGGACTCTAGTGTGTCATTATGGTCACAGGATGCTAGTTAGTATGATTTCAGTTCTTTTACTATTTTAAGGCTTAGATTGTCTTTGGTTGATTGGTTGGTTTGGGTTTGAGTTTTATTTTTTGAGACAGGGTTTCTCTGTGTAGCCGTCCCTGACTGTTCTGGAACTTACTCTGTAGACCAGGCTGCCTTGAACTCACAGAGATCCACCTGCCTCTGCTCCAGAGTGCTAGGATTAAAGGTGAGAGCCACCACCATCCTGGTTGCATAGATTGTTTTATATTGTAAGTGATGTACATTTTCTTGGTGATGTGTTTCCTGCTGCCTTCTTTGTTATTTATAGTTGTAATAGATATGGCTGAATGTTTTATAGTAGAAAAAGGGAAAGTCAGTTGATTTTTTTAAGGTAAAAGGTTCTTTCCACAGTTGGGAAAATGGGTGTCACTAAACTGCTTTGCAAGATAAGCATGAGGACCTGAGTTTGATTCCTTAGAACCCATGTAAAATGACAGGCATGCTTCCACTCCTAGCACCCAGAGTGGAGGCAGGAGAATTCCTGTGCCTCTCTGGCTTAGGTAGTCTAGTTTAATTGGTGAGCTTCAAGTTGCCTGAGAGGCCTTGTCTTGAAAAATAAGGCCAAATCTGGTAGTGCACACCTTTAATTCCAGCATTTAGGAGACAGAGATACGCTCATTCTGTGAGTTTGAGGGTAGCCTGGACTACTCGCCTTCTAGAGGTAGTTCCAAACCAGCCAGGCTACATAGAAACCTGGTCTCAAAGAAACAGGAGGAGGAGGGGGCAGGGGTGCAGCACAGTGGGCAGAGTGCAGGTTACCTTTAAAAGCTTGTTAACATCACTTGTCACTTGAGCTGGCTTGAATCCTTTGTTCATTTTATAACACTACACAGTATTTCCAGCAGAGGGCACTTGGAGGCTGGAGAACAGATACTGGCTTTGAAGATGGGCGAAGTACAGAAAGTCCTTAAGCTGGTGTCATGACAGAAACTAATAGATTCCTCACACCCTTTAAATGTTTTCTTACATTTGTGTGTTTGTTTAAATGTGTGGGGGCTCCTATAAACCATGTATGCTCGTGTGAGGTCAGAAATCAACCTTTTCTCCTTCTTTTGGGTGGGCTGCAAAGATTGAACTCAGACTGCCAGGTTTGGCAGCAAACCCCTTAATCACTGAGCCATCTCACTGGCCCTCTCTACCCATTTTATTTTTTTCAGATTTTATTTTCAATTATGTGTATGTGTCTATGTCTGTGTGTAGAAATGTGCAGATGTTTGCAGAGGCCAGAAGAAAGACATCAGGTCTGTCCTGGAGCTGGAGTTACAAGTGCTTTTGAGCTGACAGTGTGGGTGCTGGGAGTGGAACTGCACCTGTGCAAGAACAGTAGATACTCTTAACTGCTGAGCCATCTCTCTAGTCCAGTTTCCACCCCCCACCCCCCACCCCCACCCCCGTCCCTTCTCCCTCTTGCTCCGTCCCCACTCGCTCCGGGGGCCCTGCTCTGGCCCAAAGTACACTGTAGCTGTCTTCAGACACCCATATGAGGGCATACGATCTCATTACGGATGGCTGTGAGCCACCATGTGGTTGCTGAGATTTGAACTCACGGCCTCCTGAAGAGCAGTTGGTGCTCTTAACCACTGAGCACCTCACCAGCCCCCAGTTTCCACCTTTTTATAAAGATATCTCTTTGATGTCTCTAGATACAAAGCAGAAGATGCGCCAAGCCTGGAAGTCCTGGTTGGTATACATGGTTGCTCGTAGGACAAAACTTCACATGAAGACCACTGCTCTAGAGTTTAGGAGGCGGAGTGTCTTATGGTGAGTGTGTGGGGCACCACAGGTCAGCAAACAGCATTTTACCTCAGCACTGGTATGATGCCTTAGTTCACTCTTCTCGGCAAAATGCTTAGAACACAGTTGATACCTATAAATACCCATTGATAACATTCAACTATAATATTGAATTTTATATAATCATGATTAATTCTAATTAAGCACTTACAGTGTTCTAAGCCTTGTTAACTTTGTGTATATAATTCTTGGGGGTAGGATGTGAGCTGGCTAGTCTTATATCAACTTGACACAAGCTAGGGTTAATTATCTGAAAGGAGGGAACCTCAATTGAGTAAGTACTACCATAAGATTGGGCTGTAGGCAAGCTTGTAGGGCATTTTCTTAATTAGTGATTGATGGGAGAGGGCCCAACCCATTGTATGTGGTGCCATCCCTGGGCTGCTGGTCCTGGCTTTAATAAAAAAGTAGGCTGAGCAAGCCATGCGGAGCAAGCCAGTAAGCAGCACCCCTCAGTGGTCTCTGCATCAGCTCCTGCCTCCATGTTCCTTTTCTGTTTGAGCTCCTGTCCTGACTTCCTTCTTTGATGAACCATGGTATGTATGTGTAAGCCAAATAAACCCTTAACTTGCCAGGTTGCTTTGGTTAATAGTGTTTCACCACAGCAATAGAAATGCCAGTTAGGACGGTGGTACAGGGGAGTGAATGTAGGGTCTATCACGTGGCTGATAAATACTCCACCATTGAGCCATGTGCTTGCTGTTTTTTTTTTTTTTCTTTCTTTGTAGACCAGGTTGGCCTCGAATTCAGAGATTTTGGCCTGTCTCTGCTTGCCTCTTGAGTGCTGGGATTAAACCAGATTCTACCATGCCCAGATCCTTAGCTGTCTTTTTACTTTTTATTTTGAGTAGTCTGAGCTTGAATTCTCTCTGCAGCCCAAGCTAGTTATTATTTGGCCTTTGGCCCTCTTGACTTAACCAAATAGTTGGGGTTACAGGTCCACATCCACAGGCGTGTGTTATAATGTGAAGTATTTGACTTAATCCTTGGCATAAAATACAAGTATATTACTATATACATCATCATGTACAGTAAGGCTCAGAGAAGTTAAAAGACTTGTCTGAATTCTTGTAAATTTGTCATTGAAAAAAAAATGAGGGCTCACTGTCCACTGCAGCCCCTGCTCTGCATCTCACCAGGCTCAC
>NW_021620993.1:7110892-7115872 GCF_004785775.1 Grammomys surdaster | reverse complement strand
TCACCAGGACCACTGTCCACTGCAGCCCCTGCTCTGCATCTCACCAGCGTCACACAGGTACCCACAGGACAAAGTTGTCAAAGACCAGCTTTGCCATCCAGGATAAACTCAGGCAGGGTGTAGAGTTGGCAGTTGACTGGGGCCAGTGAGAATGCTCTCTGGAAGGCCAATGAAGAATTCCTTTGGGGGCTGTAAGAGGTTGGTGAAAAAATAAAGAAAAAGAAAAGGAGGGAGAGAATAATACACACACACACTGTAACACATTGAGTGGATGGAGCAAAGCTCCGACAAGCAGGCTCCAACTTTATTTTTTCTCCCATAGCTTATATATCCCAGCAAAACCTTTTAAGCAATGTAGAATTACAATGTGATCACATTCTTTTTCTCCTCTAGTAAATGATTATGAAAAAACCAGTATGTTCCCTAATACCTTTATATGAAAAAACATTACGTAGTACATGTTAAAAAAAGAGAGAGAGAGAGACAAATTATTCCCAAGAATCCATATGCATTTGTGACTAAGCAACGTATAGATTAACAGAGTATGAGCAAGCAGTGTAATTTTCTCAGCAAGTTTTTCTTACTGGCAGGCAGCAATTTGTGGTTACGAAGAAAGGATCAATTATCTTATTTATCTTAAGAAGGAATCGTATAAAAATCTTAAAAGAATTATAAATCTAAACTTTTATATAAAAAATAAGTCATTTCTACTTTAAATCCTCAGGGTACACATCTGCTTATTAACAATTTATTACATTATATCAGGAATCTGAGGGCAAAAATGAGTACAGGAAGTTAATCATCACCTTGATCTTGCTTTAGCTAAAAAGGCAGCTAGGGCTAGCCAGGCTGCCATTGTTCTTTTTCTCTGACCTTAAAAATTCCTAGCTCAACTAGCAAGAGTGCGCATTTCTGAACTCTCAGTTGTTCCCTAAGGTTTTCTGCATCAGAGCCGCTAACAGAACCATCTTCATCTAGCTTCACTAACAGTCTGTTTTCCAAGTGCTTTCTAAGGACGGTGGTCATTGCTAACAAGCTACGTTTCTAAGTCTTTCCAAGGGTGGTAATGGAGTCATTAATGTATTCTAGCAGCAGTGCTTGAGAAAGGTGAAGTCCTGGTATTGTGAGTGCCGGAGATACTGCCCAGTGAGGGACTGGAAGCCCCTTAGAGTTTTTGTACAATTCTTAGATTAAGAGGGTTGTGAAGACAACAGCAGAGCAAAACTCCACAGCATCATGGAGTCCCCAGGACACGTACGCAGTCCTCAGGGTTCTCTCTCCAAGGCATGCTCATCATGGCTGTGCTAACTGGTGGGCCGAATTCCATGAGTTCTAAAGCCATTTGTTCTTCCTTCTGCATGGCCCTTGACACAAAGTCTACTTTGAATCTCTTGACACATTGTAACAAAGTGTCTTTATAACTGGTTCTGTGCTTTGCTCCTTGTGGTTCTCTGGATCCTGAATGTTAGTATTGTACAAGCTCAGGAGAGATGGGTCCTGAGTACAGTTTGCTAGCTTTACAGCTATACTTACTTAGATCTAATCCCTGACCCAGCATGTGTCATTGGGTTATTTCACCTCTCCGTATTTCTATTTTCTCTTCTGTGAAATGGGTTTACAATTAGTTATCGTTCAGGGTTCTTACTGGGAATAGATCAGATAATATCTGTGAGTTTGTTAGCAGTGTCCAGGATATCTGTGGACAGAAAGAATTTTTATTTGTTTAGTGTATGTGCATGTATATGATGTATGTGCCTGTGTTAAAGTGTGGTTGCACATGTGTACAAAGATTGATTACTTCTTCACTCTCTACTAACTTTTTTTTTTTTTTTGATAAAGGATCTTACTAGGTTGGCCTTGATGGCCTCAAACTCATAAAAATCCTCCTGCCTCTGCCTCCTGAGTTCACCACCATGCTAGGCTCTACCTTATTTTTTAAGAAAGCATCTCTCACTGAATCTGGAAGTCACCAAATCAGCTAGGTTGGCTGGCCATCTACTGAGCTTCCAGGGAACCCTCTTGACTCTGCCCTCAGCGTGGAGGCTACAGATGCTTGTCTCTGGGACTGAGCTTTTATGTGGGTGCTGGAGATCTAACTCAAGGCCTCATGATTGCATAGCTAGCACTTTACCATCTGAGCCATCTCCCCAGCCGTAAGAAACTATTTAAGTAAAAATAAGTAATTTAAAATGTATTTTGTTTTAAAATGTTTAATTAGTGCGCAGCTCTACCTGAGTCTGTTTTTGTTTTATGAGTTCATTAACTCTGTGTTTTCGTTGAGGAGTTAGTGCTCTGGTCTGTTTGGGTCCTGATCACTGTGTTCATAATTCTGTAAGTGCGTAAAGAGAGGAAGCGTGCAGATAGCTGTAGATGTGGAAGTGAGCCGTGGCCCAGGACGGAAAGGTCTTTGTGAGGAGTGACGAAGCCAAGTGAGTTGTTTCAGTGTTGTTTGGTTTGGTTTCTTTTAGAGGGTAGAGATGAATGACTTGGTTTCTCTCCCATAGCTTTTTTTAAAGGTCTGTTTTTTTTTCTGTGTATGTTTGCATACCACTGTGTGTCTGGTGCCTGTAGAGGCCAGAAGAGGTCACTGGATCCCCTGGGACTGGTGTTCCATATGCTTGTGAGCCAACAAGGGGATGCTGGGATTCAGACCCGGGTCCTCTGGTGGAGTAGCCATGGATATGAACCTCTGAGCCTTCTCTGGAGCCCATGCAGGTTGTTTCTTCGAGCAGAGACTGCTATTTTCCAACAGCAAATAAGAAAATAGCTAAGAGGAGGAGGCTGCAGTGTAGGGGGTTAGGAAGGAGAGATCCTGCAGGCTTGGAAACCCAAAAGCCATTTTTCTTTGTCTTCAGATGTTCCTATCACATCTGAGTTTTAAATGTTGGCAGCTCCTGTTTTTGAGAACTGAATTGTGTAGCCAGAGAAGCAGGGCATGTCTATGGTGCTGCGGGGCTGGGACTCAGTAGAGAGCCTGCCTGACATGCACACGGCCCTGAGTTCATCTCCAGTACTGCAAACAAACAAGATGGATGGTAATTTATAGTGCTTTTTTTTTTTTTTTGAGATAGGGTTTCTCTGTGTAGCCCTGGCTGTCCTGGAACTCACTCGGTAGACCAGTCTGGCCTCGAACTCAGAAATCCGCTTGCCTCTGCCTCCCAAGTGCTGGGATTAAAGGCGTGTGCCACTACCACCCAGCTAATTTATAGTGCTTAAGTCTCCATCTGACATTATAGTTTCTGGCCAATAAATAAATAAATAAATAAATAAATCCACCTGTTTATTTATTCTTGTTTTTTTTTTTCCCCCAAGACTTTCTTTGTATAACAGTCCTGGCTGTCCTGAAATGCACTTTGTAGACCAGACTAGCCTCAAACTCACAGAAACTTGCCTGCCTCTACCTCCTGAGTTCCGGGTTAAAGTCATGCACCACCACTGCCTGGCTAATAGCCCTTAATTTTTAAAAATTACAATGTATTTAGTGTGTGAGAAAGAGGTGATGCATGTGGAGGTCAGAAACAACCTGTGGAAATCAGTTTTCTCCTCCCACCACGTGAGTGCCAGAGATTGAACTCAGGTTGTCAGACTTGGTGACGTGAGTACGTGTACCCACTGAGCTGTCGTTTTGTCCTGAGGATTGCATATTTTGACTTTCGTTTTTCTTTGCAGCAGTAGGTCAGCAGGTGTTAGTTTAAAGAAGGCACTGTGAGGGGGAGACACTTGGGCTAAAGTTCAGAAGCACTGCTTTAATGTAATGGTCCTTCTCTCTTCTGATAGAAGAGAGAACTCCCCTAACCCTGGACTGATTCCATCTTTGATTTGCTCTTTCAGTTTCTGGTGGAGCAAGTGGAAGTGGCGACTAGGACAAGCCTGTGCAGAGCATGCTCTCCACGCAGCGGCTGTGAAGCACAGGGCTCTGAGCCTCCAGCTTCAGGTTTGTCTGACATACTCAGGCTATGGTGTTCTAGGACTATGTAGTTAGCAGGAAGTCTTCTCTCTGCTGCTGCTTGTTGGGAGTGCAGCTGGGGGTCTGGGGCATTGTGGTGGGAGAGCAGTGTGGAAGGTGAGGCTGTAGCGGATGGGCACTGCCGTAAGAGATATGCACTTGTTCTCCATCCAATTTCCATGCAGAGCTGATTTCACTAAATTTATTATAAACTGTCAGAAGTATGTTCTTATTTCATTACTCTTTCTCTGTAGCAAACTAGAAAATAATGCCAAAACCAAGGTCAAATAAGGTCAAAACCAAGACTGGAGAGAGAACCCTGCTGCTTTACTCTCATGGGGTATTTGGGTTTTGATATTTGTTTTCTCTTTTCTTTCTTTTTTTTAAAAGATTTATTTATGTATATGTATTTTATATATATTAGTGCTTTTTCTTAATGCAGGCTAAGAGAATAAATTGGATCTCATTACTATGGTTGTGAGCCACCATGTGGGAGCTGGGAATTGAACTCAGAACTTCTGGAAGAGCAGCCAATGCTCCTAACCACTAAGCCTAACCTTCAGCCCTGGATTTTGGCTTTTGAGACAGGGTCTCACGTAGTCTGGACTGTCCTTGAACTTGCTATGTAGTGGAACATGACCTTCACTTTCTGATCCTCTTGCCTCCTCCCAAGTGGTAGGACCATGCTTGTTGACTGAAAGCCACCACTCCATGCTGTGACTATATGTTAATAAAACATGCCTGGGTCTCTGTACACACTTGGTATACACACACACCTGCACATAAGCATACAGACGTATAAACAAATGGACTTGCCTATCTTGAAGGCTGAAAAGATGATTTAGTAGATAAGAGTGCATCACCTCTTACGGAAGACCCGAGTTTGGTTCCTAGAACCAATATTGAACAGCTCAGAAGCACCTATAACTCCAGCTCCAGGGGATCTGATACCATCTGGCCTTCTCAGGTACCTGGACTCATGTGCATACACACACACACACACACACACACACACACACACACACACACACACA
>NW_021620993.1:7058828-7110882 GCF_004785775.1 Grammomys surdaster | reverse complement strand
ACACACACACACACACACACACACACACACACACACACACACACACACACACACAGCTGGAGAGATGGCTCTGCAGTTAAGAGCCTGGCTACTCTTCCCAGAGGACCTGAGTTCAAATCCCAGCAACCACATGGTGGCTCACAACCATCTGTAATGGGATCTGATGCCCTCTTCTGGCATGTAAGTCTACATACAGATAGAGCACTCATACACATAAAATAAACAGATCATAAAAAAGTAGTTAAATAAAAATAAATAAAAATAGAATAATAAGAAGAAAGAAAACAAGTAAAATTTTGGCATTAGTTTTTTTTCTTCATGTATTTTTTTTTAAGATTAATTTATTTACTTTATTTACGTAAGTATACTGTAGGTGTCTTCAGATACACCCAAAGAGGGCATCAGATCCCATTACAGATGGTTGTGAACCAGTATGTGGTTGCTGGGAATTGAACTCAGGACCTTTGGAAGAGCAGTCAGTGGTCTTGACTGCTGAGCCATCTCTCCAGCCATACTTCATGTATGTTTGTATGTATGTCGTATATGTGCCTAGTGTCCATGGAGGGCAAAAGAGTATTGAATCCCCTACTGGGGTTGCAAACAGTTGTGAGGTGCCATGTGGCTTCTGGGAATCAAATCTGAGTCAAGACTCTTATCCACTGAGCCATCTCTCCAGGCTCAGATTCTGTTTGTTTTGAATGTGACCGACAGACAGAATTTGCTCATGGAGAGATTAAATGTGACTCCTGGCTTTGGCTGAGCAAATGCAATGGTGGAGTTGCCATTAACTGACATGGGACCACTGAAGGAGAAGCAAGCTTGTGGGGAAGAGTTGGGAGGAGCTGTGCTCTTCACTCTGAACACTACTCACCCTGATACTTCCTTTGAATTGCCACAGAGAGGTACAGATAGATGCTAAGGCTGCTGAGGAAGGGTCCAGGCAGGAACACACCATCATGAGTCCTTGTAGGAGGATGGCATTTAAAGCCAGGTAACTAAAGTAAACAGGTAAAGTAAGCGAGTGGAGTGACGGGAGAGGTTGTGTGACAGGCCCTGTGAAGTCATCAGCAGGAACAAGTGTCCGCCAGGGAAGGTGCTGTCTGCTGGGTCAGGCAGCTGAGGACAGACTTGACCTTTAGACTGAGCCACGTGGAAATGGGTGATAGGCTTGATAAGCACAGTTTCGGTGAGCTCATGGGAGTGCTTTCAAGAAGGTAGGGAGAAGTGTCAAAGTAGCTGTCTGAGGAGGTGGTAAGGAAAGAACAAGTGCCAGCCACATGGCACAGAGTGAACCTTTGGCACAAAGGGTGAACCTTTGCTTTGGGCATTGTGCCTGCAGATCCCGAATCACAGGAAAAGGGGATGATACATACTCCTCAGCCTGTTTAACCCTGTTCATTCTTCATGGGCTTTTGTTTTTTGAGGCAGGGTCTCATTATATAGCCCTCGCTATCCTGAAATTCACTACATAGACCAGGCTGGCCTTGAACTCACAGAGGTCCCCTTGCCTCTGCCCCACCCCTCCCAAGATCTGGGATTAAAGATGTACACCACCATGCCCAGCCATTCTTTTTTTTATCCTGGTCAGTTTGTAGGCCAGGCTCACAGAGATCCACCTGCCTCTGACCCACCCCCCAGTACTAGGATTAAAGGTTTGTACCACTAACTCCTACCTCATTCTTCATGTTTTGGCAACATTCAAGTATATTTTTTATTCCTTTTTAAATATTAGGAAAAGTGGGGAGGGGCCCAGAAGAGATGGCTCAGTGGTTAAGGGTATGCACTGCTTTTCCAGAGGACCAGAATTCAGTTCTCAGCACCCATGTCAGTAGTTCACAGCTCCCTGTAACTCCAACTCCAGGGTATCTGACTTGTCTGGCTTGCACAGGTACCTACACAAACATGCACACATATATAATTGAAAATAATAAAATTCAGGATCTTATGCTGAAGACCATGGTGGCCTCAAATTCGTGATCATCCTGGCTCAGCTTCCCAAATCCTGAAGTTACAAGGAGGAGCTCTCATACCAGTTTACAAGTGGATATAGTTCTTTTTCTATTTGGACTTTTTTTGACAGGGTCTCATGTAGGCCATCGTACCTTCAATCTCCTGATCCTCTTGCCCCCGTTTCTTGAGTGCTAAGATCACAATTGTATGGCACGGTGCCTAGCTTGTGCTTAATTTTTTTTGAGCCACTTCAAAACTGTGCATGTAACATACACCCTAAATCTACTTTGGTTGTAGGTTTAAAACAAAAAAGCTTTCTTTTACATAGCAAGAATGTCATTTCCAATGCATTTCATATTGATGTGACAATATATAACATACAGTTTGTATTAAAACTGTCACACAGATTTAAAGCAGAGCAGCCACTGACATGAGTATTCCCTCCATTTGAATCATCTTCCTCTGAGGTTTCCATAGCATCTCTCCTTCCTTCCTCATGTATTCAGGAACAATTTCCTGTCTTCCCTCAGTTAACTCACAAGTCCAGCTCAGCTCTAGTTCAGAGAGGCTTTCTTGAACTCCATCATGTACTTGCAAATTACTTTCTACAACCTCTCTCTCTCTCTCTCTCTCTCTCTCTCTCTCTCTCTCTGTCTGTCTGTCTGTCTGTCTGTCTGTCTGTCTCGTATTTGTAACTTCTCCCCCCATCCCAAATTTGTTTTGTTTTGTTTGAGGCAGAATCTCATATAGCCCAGGCTAGCCTCAGGCTCATGCTGTGGCTTCGAATGATGTTGAATTCCTGATCTGGTCTTTTCAGGCGTGGCTGCGATGGCAAGAACAGCTTCTAAGGCATCAGCGCGAGAGAGGGAAGATGGTCACTGCTGTGCGGCACTATCAGCGCTGGCAGAAGCAGAGATCTTTGAAGGCTTGGCTTAAATACCTCTGTGCCTGCAGGGTGAAGAGATGGCAGAATGGTGAGTTCTAAGCCTAGGCTCCTAGAGATGGCTCTCCCCACTGTCTGTGGCCCTTCAGGAAGAGGGAACAGAGGTACCACACCACAATTGTGATGACAAGAAATTTAGAAGAAAAGTACATCATCCTTGGTTCTCATTTATTTCCTTTTGGCTTTTCTTTCGTTTCTTTAAAAAAAGATGTATTTATTTATAGTCTATAATGAGTGTCCTGACTTCATGCATGCCAGAAAAGGGAACCAAATCCCATTACAGACAGTTGTGCGCCACTATGTGGGGGCTGGGAATTGAATTCAGGCCTCTGGAAGAGCAGTCAGTGCTCTTAACCTCTGAGCCATCTCTCCAGTCCCCCATTTTGACTTTTATTAACATGCCTAACTGTTAGTTGGAAGGTGACTTGCTTCCAGATAGATCACACGAGTCCAGGCCAGCACAGTCCTAGGCGAAGAGGTTTTTTTTATTGAATTTGGGGGGTCAGGGTTGGGGGAGAATTGAGGAAGAGAAGAAAGAGAAAAAGGAGGTTGATACCTGCTAATGAATGATGAGCACCATTGCATACAAGTGAGGCATTTGCGGGGAGAGAGAGAGAGAGAGAGAGAGAGAGAGAGAGAGAGAGAGAGAGAGAGAGAGAGAGAGAGAATGTATGTGTAACAGTTGCCATGACAACAGATGCAAGAGAGTCCTTGTCACATAGGGATGATGTCATTGCTAGATTCAGAGGCTGACTGTAAACTGCCTCTGTTGATAACACTAACTTTAATTTAAATTGTGTTAATGTATTGTTATTACTACATTCATTTTATTTCAAATGGGGCTGTCCCTATTGTGATGGGTATAATGTTATTTACAGGTTTTTTTTTTTATTGTGTTTGTTTTTACAGTGTATTACATCTTTATCAAGAATGCTAGTTTTAGTAATTGTCTTAGTAGGGTTTTACTGCTGTGATCAGACACCATGGCCAAGGCAAGTCTTATAAAGGTCAACATTTAATTGGGGCTGGCTTACAGGTTCAGAGGTTTAGTCCAGTATTATCAAGGTGGGGACATGGCAGCATCCAGGCAGGCATGGTGCAGGAGAAGCTGAGAGTTCTACATCTTCATCTGAAGGCTGTTAATGGAAGACTAACTTCCAGGCAGCTAGGTTGAAGATCTTAAGCCCAAGCCCACAGGGACACATCTATTCCAGTCTGTTTTTTGTTTTGTTTTGTTTTTTTGTTTTTTTTGTTTTTGTTTTTGTTTTTTTTTTGAGACAGGGTTTCTCTGTATAGCCCTGGCTGTCCTGGAACTCACTCTGTAGACCAGGCTGGCCTCGAACTCAGAAATCTGCCTGCCTCTGCCTCTCAAGTGCTGGAATTAAAGGCATGCACCACCATTGCTTGACACATTTATTCCAATAAGGTCACACCTCCTAATAGTGCCATTCCCTGGGCCAAGCATATACAAACCATCACAGTGATTATTTGTATTTTTAGAATGACTTGCCTTTTTTGTCTTTATTAATACAATATTTATTAATCTCCTTTCTGTCAAACTCTGAGCCAGCCACTTTCCCACAGTTCCTGAGAAAGTACAGGAAAAAGAACATACGAGGTACAGGAGCCATGGGATGAAGGACTATGGAAGGCAGAGGTGGAAATATCTGCTTCACACATTGAAGCAGATAAGAAAGATCACCATTAGGCAAAAGAGTCCCATGGCTTCTGAGAATCACCTAGGAGAGGAGCTGTTGCTTTGGCTGTATTTGTTTTTTTGTTTTGAGACAGGATGTTATCATGTAGTGCTAACAGGTCTCACTGTATAGTCCTTATTGGCTTTGAGATCACAGAGATTTGCCTGCCTTTACCTTCTGAGAGCTGAGATTGAAGGTGTTCACTACCATGCCCGATGCTGTCACATGCTTACTTTTACTTAGTGAGCCATTTTCTGAAACTTGCCCTGGACCAGCAGGCTGTTCTTCAGTGTGCAGGGTCCTAAGTGAGAGGTGGCCAGGAGATGAGAAAATAAAGAAGACAGAACAGGTGGGACCAGGTGGTCTTGCACAAGCTCTGTCTCATGCCAGGTAAGCTTATTGAGAAGTAAGGCATCTTATCTACAGTTCCATGGGCGAAATGGGACAGAAGCAGCAGAAGCTGTCATGTAATGGGACCAGCTGAGAAGCTAGTCAAGCATTGTTATATAAGGGCAACATAGGGTATCTCAAGGGCGTCAGAAACAAAGAAGTCCCCTTGGGACTGCTGACCACAGTCCCACATGGTGGGAAGAGTTGGGTTCTCAGGATCTGAAGCCACAACCCCCAAAAGGCCCTGATCCAAGCCACTTCTGGCTCTGTCAAACATGTTTCTGATTTTAGATCAGAAGCTGTATTCCTTTTTGGTACATCATAGCATCAGGGAAAGCCCAGCCCTCAGTAGACAAACACTTGGATTATTTGAGTTTGTCCTTCCTATGTAAAAGCATGTAATTTGTGATGTTAAAATTTTTGGATATTGCTGGGTGGTGGTGGCGCATGCCTTTAATCCCAGCACTTGGGAGGCAGAGGCAGGCAGATTTCTGAGTTCAAGGCCAGCCTGATCTACTGAGTGAGTTCCAGGACAGCCAGGGCTACACAGAGAAAACCCTGTCTCAAAAAAACAAACAAACAAAAAAAAAATAAAATAAAATAAATAAATAAATAAATTAAAATTTGGATATTGATTTTTTTAAGTGAAAAGGAAAGAAAAAACTTAACATATACAGATTCTGTGAAGAGTTTGGCACTGTGGGATTCTCACGGACACCATGATTGTGGTTTAGATTCCTCAATAGTTTTAGAATTAGTTGACCCAGGGCTTTTTCTTCTCTAAAACCAGGAGTATACTTGTCATAAGACATAGCTTATGAAAGAGCTTCTGATCTTAGCTTTTCTATCTTCTTTATCCTCTCATTGCCTGGCCTCTTTCCCCTTCAGACTCTGTCACTGAGAATAACCTGCTGGTCCAGGTCCCCCCAGGAGCATGCTCACTGTGTGTGCTTTTTATAAAGAAGCTTATTGAGTTTACACAGAAATGAATCAAACGCTGGACTGGACTCTAGATTAGGCTCTCAGGCTCTTGTCCAAGAGAATCTCATTTACCTCCTAGCTAACACTGCCTTGGCAAGTTCTCTGTGTCTGTTGGGCATAGTGGTGGTAGACCAACTCTTGAGTTGCTCAGGGCTGGGGAACAAAGGCTTCCGGGCTGTTTAGCATGATGAACTTTAATCATGTACCTCAAGCTACGGCCTATTTGGAGGTCCCAGTTCACCAACTGTCAGCTAGTCAGTGTTAGAAGGATGTATACTCCGAAGCTCGGGTCAGCATGGTGGAAAGCTCTGGAGGCCCTTTGCCAGCATGATAACTGCAGTGGTGCTCATGGACTCAGAGATTCTGCCTATCCAGGAACCATCCATGTAGAGGCAGAAACCAAACAGTATCTTTCAAAGTGTCAGTCACCATTCTTGACTATAAGCAGCCAACCAGAAGCCTCAACCCTAGGGAAGAAAATTTGGGTTTTTGTTTTTCAAGACAGGGTTTCTTTGTGTAGCCTCACATGTCCTAGAACTCACTTTGTAGCCCAGTCTGGCCTCAAACTCACAGAGATCTGCCTGACTCTGCCTCCAGGGTGCTGAAATTGAAGGTGTGCACCACTACTGCCCGACCAGGGAGAAGATTTTTTATTGCACATTCCTTTCTTGGTTTGGTTTCTGTTGCTGTGATGAAGCTATGACCAAACCAACTGGGAGAAAGAACATGTTTATTTGACTTAAAGGTTGCAGTCTCTTATTATTGAGGGAAGTCAAGCAGGGACCATGGAGGAGTGCTGCTTCCTGACCTGCCTCCTTCCCTCTGTCCCACTCAGTTCTTATAAGGCCCAGACCCACCTGCCCAGGGATAGCACCACCCACGATGCTCTGGGCCCTCCTATATCAATCAGTTACTAATTTTAAAAAATGCCTCACAGACATGCCACAGTTCAATTTGATGGAGACAATTAACCAATTCCCTCTTCTCAGATGTGTGAATTTAACAACCAGGATTAGTCATCACTCTTCCCTAAAATTACAGACCTCTTTTCTTGGAGAGAGAATAACTCAAGAGGTCCCAATACGCTCGTATCTGGACAACTCTTTTGTGTTGTGGTACTTGGGGTTGAACCGAAGGAGTCTCACATACTCTAAGCACACACTCCTTCTGAGCTGTCAACCTAAAACCTTTAATCAGGATTCTTTGTGGGAATGCTCTTGAATCCTGCTCACTGCCAGTAAGTAGGGTCCAGTCTTTGTGACCTCTCCTGGCTTGGGGAGCAGCACCTACGAGTTATTTCTCTGTTGCAGAGATGGCTGTACAATTCCACCGTGTTACTGTGCTCCAGATACATTTCTGCGACTGGCAGTGGGCCTGGGAGTGGAGGCAGAGCTTGTCTGCCCATCAGGCTCTGGTGGTGAAGCTGGCCAGGAGGATGGTCTTGCGGAGGGCCTTTGCACACTGGAAGCACTGTATCCTTCTTTGGCACTGGAATGTCCGTCCCGCCGTGGTATCCTCAGTGTGGGGATCGGGATGCCTTAGACACCCATCATTACACTGTCCATTCACGTCTTGACTCGGGTTCAGCTTCAGCTTAGTTTCTTGTGTTTGGTGAGCTACCTAGGTTTCTATTTCTGTGATAAACACCATGACCAACAGCAACTTGGAGAGGAGAGGGTTTATTTCACTTGGCAGTTTATACTCCATCATAAAGGGGCATCAGGATAGGAACTCAAGGCAGAAACTGAAGCAGAGGAACGATCCTCACTGGTTTGTTCTCCAAGGCTTGTTCAGCCTGCTCTTTAAACAACCTAGGACCACCTGCCCAGTGGTGGGACCGCTTATAGTGGGCTGTGCCCTCCCACTTCAGTCCTTAATCAAGAAAATGTCCCACAGACTTACCTGCAGGCTAGGTGGATGGAGGCAATTTCTCAGTTTTGAGTCCCTCTTTCTAAATAATTCTGGCTGTGTCAAACTTAGAAAAAACTGATCAGCACATGAGGGAAACCCAAAGTCTCACAGCAGTCATTGTCCAGTGGGGAAACAGATATGGAAGTGGGACTTGACAATATGGTGTGATAGTGCTACTAAAGGCTTGTATGAGAACCATCCTGTGTGCCCAGCACTCGGGAGCAAGGAGGCAGAAGCATCTTAAAAGCAAGGTTAGCATGAGCACACCATCCAGACCCTAGCTGCAGACCCTAGTTGCAGACCCTAGCTGCAGACCCTAGCTTAGATTTTTATTTATTTATTTATTTATTTATTTATTTATTATATATGAGTACACTGTAGCTGTCTTCAGACACACCAGAAGAGGGCATCAGATCTCATTACAGATGGTTGTGAGCCACCATGTGGTTGCTGGGATTTGAACTCAGGGCCTCTGGAAGTGCAGTCAGTGCTCTTAACCACTGAGCCATCTCTCCAACCCGATTTTTTTTTTTAAATAGAAGTTTTTGGCATCTTAGGAGGTTCAGGCAAGGAAGAAGCATCTGAGCTGAATATAAGTCCTACATGACCACAAGTTCTTCTGGCAGAGACTGAGTATTCACACAGGTTTATTGATGAGAAGACTAATGTTCAAGAGCATGTAGTAGGGGCTGGAGAGATGACTCAGCAGTTAAGAGCACTGACTGCTCTTTCAGAGGACCTGGGTTCAATTCCCAGCACCCACATGGTGGCTCACAAGTGTCTGTAGCTCCAGTGCCAGGGCTTCTGATATCTTCACAGAGATATACATACAGGCAAAACACCAATGATCATGAAAATAAGTTATATATTTAAAAGAATGTGAGTTTGAGGTCAGCCTTGTCTACATAATGAGTCCTGGGCCAGTCAAGGCTATGTAGTGAGACCCTGTCTCAAAAAAAAAAAGAAAAGTGTTGAGTGTGTGGCTCAAGGGAAAGTCAGTGTGGGCGGGGGTCTTTCCTAGAGCCCTCTGTGCCCCACGCAGGGATTGCTTCTTACCCTGATGCACTCGGCTTCAAAAGAATTCAGGAGTGTTCATAAGAATCAGTGCGCTGAAATTTGTGCTTTAGAAAAGATGTTTCTAGGGCCAGTGAGATAACTGCTGCTAAGTCTCATGACCTGAGTGTGAGCCTTGGGGCCCACTTGGTAGAAGGAAAGAACAGACTCCTGCAGGTTGTCCTCTGACCTCCACCATGGCACATACACACACACACAGAGATACATGTGATTTGAATTATTTTAAAAGAGACAATGGTCCTAGATTAGAGGAGAGAGATTTGCCCAGAAAGACCATCTTCGTGCAGAGTCATGTGAAGGACAAGTCAGAAGAGGAACAGGCTGTGGGAGAGAGTTGAGGAGCAGAGCAGAAAGATGGGTTGGTAGTTGAGTACATGAGAATTGTAGGATAAGAAAAGATCTGAAAACTGAAGCTTCCAGCTTCGCCATCTCACTGGATCATGATACCAAACAATGCAAATTCTGTTTGCTAGATGATGATTCTAAATGTTCAATGCTCATGGAAAGTGGTAGCAGGTAATCTCAGGTACCTTTTGCCTTTCATCAAATGTGCATCAAGAGACCAGCATGACCTGGCTCTTTGATAGAACTTCTTCCTGGCTCACCAGGAGGAGACAAAGCTGACTGTCAGCCTGCATAGCAGGTCTGTTATACTTAGAACCCTGCCCTCGGTGGCTCACAGGAAGTATGCATATGGTGTTGGGGTAGGAGCCTTGTTAAACTGGAGGCCTTAACTTCCTGGAAGACATGCTGCTACAGGCAGAAGAGGCTGCTCAGCGTGAGGCAGCAGAAGGTCACCATCAGCGCTACCTGCTGGTAAGAGTACCAGAGTCTGGGGCATCCGTGGGCATGTGCTCAGGGCTCCTGCTCCATACCAGCCCCTGAGTGTAGCAGGTTCTGAGTGAGCTGTAGTCTGTGTTTGCATTTTGAAGTTGAGAAAGTAATGAGTGAAGTCAGAGATTTGGAGTTGAAGGGAACCTTAGAGGGGATCTGATCCTGGGGTTTTTACACAGTGGACCTCTTGAGTGGCAGAGACAAAAGTCTTGATCCTAAACCTGAGTCAGGATCTGGAGACTTGGTTCCTATTTTGTGGGCTGCCCCTCCTTCAGGAGCTGGTCTTCAGAGGCTTTTAGGAGCCCCTGGTATTCCACAGAACACAGTGAATACCCTTATCTCTGTCTAACCACAGAACACAGTGTGAAAACCCTTAGCTCTGTATAACCTCTTCTCTCTGACACTTTGATTATGTAGTATGTATGTAATTGGTGACAGAGTTGGGAATGTGGTCCCAAGGATTCTGTCCTACTGTCTTTTTCTGTTGCTTTGATAAACTATCCCAGTAAAAGTGACTCAGAGATGAGAAGAATTCATTTAAACAGTTGGAGTCTGTCAGGGCAGCAGGAGCTTAAAGCAACTGGTCGAGTTGCTCAGCTCCCCTTCTTACACAGTCCTGGATCCCCGCCAGCGGTGAGGTTGTGAATCCCATGTAAGTGAATACAAGGGAAACAGTCCTCAGTGAGCAGGGACAGACGCCCATCTCCCAGGTAATGGTAGATTCTGACAAGTCGACAGTGAGTACCAACCATCACAGATTCACCAGATTCATTTTGGCTAACCACTTTATAATTATGAAAATGTATATATACATTAATTCTTAGGTGGTTCTCAAGTCCAGGATTAGAGGCATGTATCACCATGCCCAGCCAATATTCAACCTTTTAGAATTCTTTTTATATGGGTCAGGGGGAGTCCCCTTGTTAGAGGTGAGGTTGTGTTTTTGTGTGAAACCAGTTACCGAGAGCCTGCTGGGTAAGCCAGCTTCTATTAAGAACATGGTAGAGAACCTGCAGAGAACCGAAGCAGCCCTGAACCACACTGGCCTCTGATGATGCTTTCCTTGTTCATACTTCTACAGATCCTAATGCACCTTTATAACCCCTCATGTTGTTTCTCTGTGTAGTATTCTTGCTTTAGAGCCTTAAAAGACAACGTGACCCAGGCCCAACTACATCGAATGAGAAAGAGCCTTGCTCACCAGCTGCATGATACTACAGTAAGAGTCCCCTGGTCCCAAACATTGTATAGTCTGGGCTGGTCTTGAATTCACAGTCCTCCTGAGTCCTGGGATTACAGGTCTGCACTACTTATGCATGGTACCTCATTTAGATTTTAGACTCCAAAATAATACTGTCCGTTTTCTTGGTTAATCTGTACCTGCTGATAGAGAAGGTTGTTTTAGCCTCTTTCAGTGCTCCCTACCCACCCTGTCCTACTCCAGTTTGCTAAGAAAACCAGTACTTAGATGTTAGGGACTGGCTTTTCTCCCTGACCTAGGGTATGCTTAGACAGTACAGACCCTGCGTAGTCCTGTGCTTGGAGGTTGGTTGTATGTTTCCACGATGGGCAGTCCTCCTCCTGTGAGAATGACTACTGCATGCTCTGTTGATCAGGGGCAACAGCTCTCTTCATTGGTTTTGTTTCCGAGTGTAGATTTTTTTTTTTTAATGATTAAGCACACAGTAAAAAAGAAGATGGTATAATGGTCTACATACTACCTAGACTCAACATTCATTAGTATTTGCTTTGAATTTTTCCCTAAAAAACTTCAAAGTAAATTATAAATACATAAACACTTAAGTATGCATCACCTCCAAACAAGCAGTTTTACATCACAGAATCTTTATAATCCTAACAAAATTAGCAGCAGCTTCTAGCATCATCCACAGATTTTCCACAATTGTCCATCAAAATGTCTTTTCAAGTCGGATTCAGTGTTACACTTTGTTGTTGTTGGTTGTTTTTTTTTTTGTTTTTGTTTTTTGAGACAGGGTTTCTCTGTGTAGCCCTGGCTGTCCTGGAACTCACTCTGTAGACCAGGCTGGCCTCGAACTCAGAAATCCGCCTGCCTCTGCCTCCCAAGTGCTGGGATTAAAGGTGTGTGCCACCACTGCCCGGCTACACTTCATTGTTAATCCTCATTTGTCTGTCTGAAGACTGTGTGTGGCCCAAATTGTCTCCATTTTCCATCTTTCTGTCTTTCCTCCCCCCACACCTCAGTTATTATGTCTCCTCAGCACCTATTCTAGAGCAATATTCTCTCAAGCCATACTCTGCATTCTAATTAAGAAATCTTAGATTCTCTAGAGCTACTAGATGTATCTTTTATACTGGCCCAGAATATGTCTCCCTAGGCCAGCTGCTTTGAGTGGGATGCTGCAGAGTGGGGCAGTGCTTCCTGTGGGGACTCTAGAGAGCTGGGGTCAGTGCTTACACCGAGAGGCCTCTCTCTTCTCATGCTAAACTCAGTTTTCTCCCTGTCTTTCTGTAGCTGCTTCACAGGTTCTGGAACCTCTGGCAGTCTCGAATTGAACAGAGGGAAGAGAGAATACAGCCTCCCTCACTGCATGCAGCCCATAGCCACTACAGGTAGGAAGCTGGCTTCAGCCTTGGCCTTTCTAGGGACACCTGGTTATTTTGATGCAGGGTTGCCCAAGAACAATTACTCTGGCATGAGTTATTGCCAGATTCAGAATGGTCTTTTAGCCAGGTGTGTGCAATATCCTTAATCTTAGTACTCTGGTCTGCACACCAAGTTCCAGAACAGTCAGGGATACACAGTGAGGCCTGTGTGTGTATTTGCTAGCATCTTGTGTACATGTCTTAACTATACTCTGACACGCTTGCACAGGACTGCTACCTGGACACAGAAAACAAGCAAGCAAGCAAGCAAGCAGAAAACCATAAGGGCCTTATTTTGGTGAAAACCACACTATTCATAATGGCTCCTAAGTGTGGTTTGCTTTTGGCAGGTTGATGGGAGTGAAATGATGCCATATGCACTGAGTCATGACTACCACTGCATGAGCCTATTCAGTCACTGTCACTGCCTCCCTTCTGCAGGCCTTTGGTACATGTGCATTGTGGCTGGTGATAGAGCCAGCAGCAGAGGGCTTGCTTAGCGTAGGGAGATATTTGGGGCTCAGTCTATCTGGAAATAAGCAATGTCCTCAATTGTTTAAAGACAGTCATTCTATTAAATATATTTATTTTAAAGTAAATATCTATGAAGGAAAATTAAAAATATGTAAAAAGAAAGTATAAAATGAAAATAAAAGTTGCTAGGCCCTCTACTTCCAAGCCAGAGATGTTCATATATTAAATAATGTCTTGACTCCTCCTTTCCTTCCTCGGCTCATGGTGTTACCAGTGTAATCTGCAGCTACTGCTCCAGTTTTGGAGCATTTAATTATTGATTGACTGATTGATTGTTCTAGGGGTCCAGCCCAGTGCTTCTCACATGCTATGCAGGCATTCTCCCACCAAACCGCCGCCCAGCTTCAGAGCATATTTTTAATGAGTCAGTAAGAATCCTAATATTTTGGGCTGGAGAGATGGCTCACCACTGAAGAGCACAGACTGCTCTTTCAGAGGTTCCAAGTTTAGTTCCCAGAACCCACAGAGTGACTAGCAAACCATCTGTAACTCCAGTTCCAGAGAACCCAATGCCCTCTATGGACATATACACATATACACATGGTGCACACATACATGTAGGCAAACACTTAGACACATAAAATTGAAAAAGAAAGAATAATTCAATTCAGAGTTGTCAAGGTATATCCCTAGTGTAAATCCTGGTTTACAAAATCAAGCATATTACCCTTACATCTGGTATCATTACATGGAAGGGAGATCAGCCCTCAGGTTTGGCCATAACTCCAGGAAGTTTGGAGATTTCCTGTCCTAAGTCCCAGACATACTGTGCTTGGTGCTCTACTTAAGCTTCCAAATGAGTTGTCAAAGTTAGAGTGTAGCTCAGTGGTAGGCATCTGCTTAGCACATGTGCCCTGCAAAACATTAACCAGCCAACCAACCAGACCCCAAGAAAATGTTGAAAGTTTAAAGCCAGCTAAAATCTAAGTTCGAGAGTTGGTGGTTTCAGGTCAGATTGTATATTCTTCACTTTCCTCTCTCTGAGGATGAAACTAGTAAGTCTGTGGGGTGCGCTGAACCTCCAAGAAGTAACTTTACCCAGATACTGGCTGCTTAAAAACACAATAAAATCTTATAGCTTGAAACCTGGCAGTATCGATACGCAGTTCTCTGGTTTTCTGTGTTTTGTTCCAGGATGACAGTCCTACGCAAGTGTGTCAGGGTGTGGTTACAGTATGTTCACAAGAGAAGACGCCAACAGGTATGGAGCTCATTGAAGCAGACAGCTCAGCTGTCCACTAGTGGCATCACTGGCTTTGGGAAGATGCGTGGGTAAGGCCTGTGCAGTGGATGTGGGTCTGGTCTGGAGCCCTCGCTGGTGTCAGAGTCTGCACCCCAGGCCTTCATCCTAGGAAGACAAAGACTGGCTCTTCCCAGTCTGTTGGGTCCGTACACAGGTCCATTGTTTTCTGAACTGCCCCTCCCCCTCCTGTCTCATGCCCCAAAGTGCTGGAATTATGCGAGTGTGCCACCACGCCTGGCCCCCACGGAAGATATACTTACTACATACTGGCTTTGCCTTAAACCCTCTGTTTTGATGGTAGAGCTGTAACAAAAAAGAACTCCTATTCCCCCAGCCTCATGCTAGGGTGACAGGGAAGTGTGACTTCAGGTCACTTCTGACAGTTGGACACAAGTGTCTGGAATGCTAAATGAAGGCTTTTAAAAAAATTCATCTGTGTATGCATGTGAGAGAGATGTGTGCCGGTTGTGTGTGTGTGTGTGTGTGTGTAATGTATACAAGTGTCCACAGACGTCACTTAGATCTGGTTTTGAGTTGCTTGATGTGAGCGCTAAGAACCAAGCTCACATTCACTGGAAGAGCAGGAATTTCTCTTAACAGCTAAGGTGTCTCTTTAGCCCCTAAGTAGAAGATATTGATACCAGATTGAGATTTAATAGGAATCTTGGTTCATTTGATGATACCTTCTTGGAAAGTGCTTGTGTTTGGCCATCCTTGCCAGTAAGAGGAAAACACAAACTAAACTTTCCTTAGTTGTTTTGGCACTGCCCTCCTTTGCTACATTGATGTCATCTGCTGCCACAGTCTGACTGACATCTGGTCTAGCCTTTCACAGCTGTGGGATAGAGTGGGAGTTTGGAGCTAGGTACAGACTCTGCCTAAGTTATCTCTGTCTCTCAGGCTGCCCTTCATAGCTGCCCTCTGCCACTCAGCTGCTAGTCACTCCTAAGTGCTCTGAGTGTGTCTGCCCTTTGCTGTACCTGTAGCTCTGTGTAGCTCATGGTCTTGTCAGCTCCCTCCACCTTTGCCTGTCACTGCCTGTGTGATTAAATAGAACATTAGCATACAGTTGTGTGCGGACTTTTCAGTTAGCCTGTAGCTGCTGCTTCATTTGTTTGTTTGTTTCTGAAACAGGGTTTCTCTGTGTAGCCCTGGCTGTCCGCCAATTCGATCTGTTGATCAATCCACCTGCTTCTGCTTCCTGAGTGCTGGGATTAAAGGCATGTACCAACACTGCCCAGCTTCTTCAGTAACTTTTAAATTCCCATTTTTGGTGGTTTGAATATAGTGGAGAACATTTCCTGAGGGCTGGGTTTAAAGGAGTGCATAATCACACCTGACTAGCCTGTTGCCTCTTTTTTTTTTTTTTTTTTTTTTTTAAAGATTTATTTATTTTATTTATATGAGTACACTGTAGCTGTCTTCAGACACACCAGAAGATGGTATCAGATCCCATTACAGATGGTTGTGAGCCACCATGTGGTTGCTGGGAATTGAACTCAGGACCTCTAGAAGAGCAATCAGTGCTCTTAACCGCTGAGCCATCTCTCCAGCCCCGCCTGTTGCCTCTTAAGGGTCTGGCATCCCTGCTGTAGCCCAGCACAGTGCTCAGCAGAGGGGCTGACTCGTGTGTGTGGATCAACTGTCCTTGGCCACATCAGAATGTTTCTGTTGGTTACGTGGAAGCTGGGTGTGATGACACATATCTGTAATACCAGCACCCAAGAGGCATAGGTAGAGAAGAATTGCTCCAAGTTCAAGGCCAGTCTGAATGGGTGAGGTTCAGACCAATTTGGGCTGCATTGTGAGACTACCTCAAAAACAGGAACCAGGTGTGCTGGTTCATACCCACCATTTTAGCACTCATGAGGTAGAGACAGAGGGTATGAAGTTCAAGGTTATCCTCAGATGCACAGCAGGTTCCAGGCCAGCCTGGGCTACACAATACCTTGTCTCATTAAAAACAAAAATGTCTGAAAAAGAGGGCTTGGTTGCCTGTCATTCTAGTGCCTGTGAGGATTATAGTAAGTAGTTCAAGGTCATTCTTGGCTGTTTAGTGAGTGTGAGGTCATTCTAGGCTACAGGAGTCCCTGTTTCAAGAAAACAAACCAGAGAGAGAGAGAGAGAGAGAGAGAGAGAGAGAGAGAGAGAGAGAGAGACAGAGAGAAAAGAGTTCCCAAGATGGCCAGGATGGTGCAGGGGGGAAGGGCTAGCTCAGGTCTCTCTTACCTGCTCTAGTTGAGCCTCTGGAGGAGAAACAAGTCAAAGAGCAGCAGGAGCTTGCCATGGCCACTACTCTGCAGAAGCCTCTTGCTAAAACACCTTAAATGTCATCTGCCCATGTAGCTATCTCAGGAGTGCCGCATTGTCCCGGCACTGAACCAGGGTATGGGAAGATATTCAGGTGGGGAACGGATTCGGCGCGACAGACAACACGAACACCAGAGAGGTTTCAATGCTGCTGCAATTTTTACTGATTCATAGCAACCTTTTTATACAGTCAAAGCAGGAACTGTAACAGAATTAGTCATTAATACAAAATGATAACATCAAAGGAAAAGGAACAGTGCCCTGGTGACCTACCAGACTTGTGGTCACCCCATGCAGACAGTCTCAAGCTTATTCTTAGAATGTGTTTAAACCTACTGCCGGTTCTTATGGCCAATCTGTCTGAATTTTCTCCAGCAGCTGCTTAACTTCTTCTATTTTTCTGCACATCAACCCATGACTCTCTCTGCACCAAGCTGATCCTGCATGTTTATCTGTAGCATCAGCAATATCTGACCAGACCTGTGCCTTATCTTCTGCCTTTAAAGTACACCATGGAGCCCTGGACCTTTTTATCCTGTCCCACAAACTCAACGAATAGTACCTCACAATCTTCCCCTTATGTGTAACCCATCTCTCCATATCCCTATCATATCTCCCTGTATAAGCCAATTCTGGAGCTGTGGTAGGGCATAATTTATAAGGGCCTGTATATTTAGGTCTCTGCCACCATCTTCTATTAATCCAGTATGCTATAGGCTTTCCTTCTTTATCATTCTGCATATGCTTTACAAGCCTCACAAAGAACACACTCTCTGTGCTATTCAGGGAAATATTCCTGATGGCTTCTTCTAAAGAATGTTCAATGGTTTGAATCACTTTGGCAGGATCGCTATGCTCTCCGTGCTTAGCATGCCGGAAGTACTTATCATGCCTGAGGGGCTTTCTGTACTTCCAGTAAATACACTCTTCTGTGACAACCATTATGGAGGGCCGTGCAATAGCTAAAAAATAGACAAAACAACAAAAAAAGAATAAAACCAAACCCCATAAACAATAAGTATCCCTGTAGAATCCCAGGGGCCCAAGAGGCACATCTCCACAAATTTCCAGGCTTCTGCTGCACACTTCTGCCTGAAAGAGGAGTAGGTTCCAGAGCCATCTTGACACTAGAACTCCCCCCAAGCCTTTGCAAGCACATTTTTGTCACACTGATGCTGTAGACAGCATGGCTGGCAAGGCAGGTGTGGCAAGGAGCACAGTTCTTTCTATTTTAGGGAAACAAAAGGTTATTCATTGTGAGTTTCTTTTAAAAAGTAATGTAGCTAGGCATGGTGGTATACACCTTTAATTCCAGCATTTGAGAGGCAAAGGCAGGCAGAGCTCTGAGTTTGAGGCCAGCCTGGTCTACAGAGTGAATTCTGGACAGCCAGGGCTATACAGAGAAACTATCTTGAAAAACAAAAACAAACAAAATGTATAATGGCCACTAATGGTGCCTGCTTGCAATGCCAGTGCTCCAGAGCCTGAGGGAGGGTGATTATGAATATCATGTTAATCTGAGCTACACTTAGTGAGGTTTGGGTCAGCCTGGTCTACAGAGTGAGTTCTAGGACAGCGAGGGCTTTATTTAGAAGAGACTGTCTCAAAAAACAAACAAACAAACAAACAAGCAAAAGTAACATGTAGAATGATAAAATATCTACTTGTTACTGAATTAGGGTGGTAAGTTCATGAGTTCATTAGACTTCTTTTTTTTTATTTTTTATTTTATTTTTTATTTTTCGAGACAGGGTTTCTCTGTGTAGCCCTGGCTGTCCTGGAACTCACTCTGTAGACCAGGCTGGCCTCAAATAGACTTCTTTTTTAAGAATCTTTTTTAAATTTTATTTTATTTATGTCCGTCATGTCTGTGCAGTACCTACAGAGGTCAGGAGAAGGTGTTGGATCCTCTAGAAGTGGTGTTAAAGACAGCTGTGAGCCACTATGAGAGTTCTGAGTACTGAGTCTGGGTCCTGTAGGAACAAGGATGCTGTCAGCCACTGAGCCATTCCTCTAGTCCTAGGTTCATTTTTGTTGTTGGCTTTTTTTTTTTTTTTTTACTATTTTATTGAATTCTTACTGTCTCTACCTCTCTTCCAACCATTACTGCATCCTAAACCCTTACAATCCCCGACACTAGGTAAGAAAGAAAAAGGTTAGAGGGAAAGGAGGACATAAACCTCTATAGGCTACTTCCTGCTGATCAGGGGAGTTAGTTTCCTTGGGGCTGGTCCAATCTTTGTTATCAAAATATCCAGCAAACCAGCAGTAGCAAATACAGCCGCAGGAACCAGCGGGGACCAGCAGCCACCACAGGCCACTGGGACTCTTACATTTATACCCTCTCCAGAGTCCCAAGTCTGCAGCTGGCTACTGTAAAAAGGTAAATCATAATCCCCTCTGTGAAGCAGCCTCTTACCCCACACCTGGGGTTAAAACAGAAACACGTTCACATAACATATCTGCGTTTTTTTTTTTTTTTTAAAGATTTATTTATTTATTTATTTATTTATTTTTTATGTATGTGAGTACACTGTGGCTTTCTTCAGATACACCAGATGAGGGCATCAGATCCCATTACAGATGGTTGTGAGACACCATGTGGTTGCTGGGAATTGAACTCAGGACCTCTGGAAGAGTAGTCAGTGCTCTTAACCGCTGAGCCATCTCTCCAGCCTCATATCTGCGTTTTTTAAGAAACCAAAATTCTCACTGCACTTTTTTTTTTTTTTAATTATTTTTAGGGGGCTCGAGGGATGGCTCACAACCATCTGTGATAGGATCAGATGCCCTCTTCTGGTGTATCTGAAGACAGCTACAGTGTACTCATATACATAAAACAAATAACTTAATATTTATATGCACATGATTGCAATGTCTGAGTAGGCCCAAAGAGGACCTGAAATTACAGGGATTGTGAGTGGCTGACCTGGGTGTTGAAACGGTCCACAGAGGCCAAAAGAAGGCATAGGGCCTGCTGGGAATGGACTTTCAGATGGCTAGGAACCACCATTATTAGTACTGGGAGTCAAACCTGGGTGCTCTTAAGTGCTGAGCCCTTTCCAGCCTGCTGTCTGTCTGTCTGTCTGTCTGAGATATGGTCTCATTTTATAGCCATGGCTGGACTGGCTTCAACTCTGTAGACCAAGCTGGCTTTAACTGTGTAGACTAGTTTGGCCTTTAAACTCAGCAGAGATCCACCTGCCTCTGCCTCTAGAGTGCTAGGATTAAACAAACATGTCACCAACCCCAGCTTCAGTTAAATAAACACACATACACGTATGTATACGTATTTATTTAGATATGTGTTTGGAAAGAAAACACTGCATATGATTAAAGGTGCAAATGCTTTTGTGTTTACATTGCTTTTGTTTGTTGGTTGGTTTGTTGGGGTTTTTGTTTTGTTTTAAAGATGTATTTTATGTATGTGAGTACACTGTCACTTCAGACACACCAGAAGAGGGCATCAGATCCCATTACAGATGATTGGGAGCCACCATGTGGTTGCTGGGAATTGAACTCAGGACCTCTGGAAGAACAGTCAGTGCTCTTAACCACTGAGCCATCTCTCTGCCCCTTCGTGGTACATTTTTAACTAGCAAACTGGCAAAGATCAAAGATAACAACATTTTCATTCTGTTCCTACTTGTATGAGAAGCAATCTTCTCTCAAAAGAGTGGGCCTCTGAACACTCACGGAGGCCATTTGCTATTTTGTTTTAGTTACTGCAGGCCAGAGCAGATGGCCATTTCCAGCAGCGAGCACTGCCTGCTGCCTTCTACACATGGTACAGAGTCTGGCAGTGGCACCAGCAGAGATGGATCCTCCACACAAGCGCAGTGCGTTTTCACAGGTATGCTGTGCAGTTCCCGTGTGTCTGAACAGGCAGCTCCAATGGAACTCTAGTGACCTTGGAATGCCTTGGCTTTGTGTTACTGGATTCCCAGCCTCCAGCCCTGGTCCTCTGGGTTTTCAGTAATGAGGGCCTTTTGATCTCATGGAGCAGGAAAAATTAGCCAGTACCTTCCCCTGGGACAACTTTCGGCCATCCTTTTTGCAAGTGTTTTCAGAACAGCTTGTGTTTTATGCCTCTGCTCTTCTTTCATGAGCACAATTTCCTGTCAGTGTTGTAATGAGAGCTTTGATGGAACCTCACAGTGTGCGCTTTCCCTCAAAGGCTGTGCTCCTGTTCTGTAAGACGTGGTCTTTTGAAGTCTTAGAACAGCAGTGGGTCGAGACCTTTTCACAGGGGTCACCTTAGACCATTTGAAAACACAAATATTTATATTATTATTCATAGCAGTAACAAGATTACAATTATGAAATAGCAGTAAAAATAATTTTATAGTTGGGGGGCAGTCACCATATGGGGAACTGTGTTAAAGGGTTGCAGCATTAGGAAGGTTGAGAACCACTGTCTTAGAACAGTGGTTAACCACAGAGTTAAAAAGGTCAAGAAGCCACAGGGTGGTAAAGGTGCACATCTTCACTCTCATCACTTAGAAGGCAGAGGCGGTTGGATCTCGGTGAGTTTGAGGCCAGTGTAGTCTACAAAGTAAGTTCCAGGTCAGCCAAGTGCTACACAGAAAAACTAAAAACTAAAAATAAAAAATGTCTTTCGTTGGAAATGCTTAGTTTCTAGTCAATTTCTCTCCTTTGTGTATATTTAGAGAGACAGTAGAGAAGCACGTATTTGTTCTCTGGAGGCAGAAGATGTCTCAGCACCGAGAAAACCGCTTGGCTGAGAGAATGGTGTGTAGCTTTCCTTGAGTGGGTTCATGAGGGGGAGGATCCATTTTATTCACTTGCCTTGGGGTGCTCCTCAGAAAGTTACACAAACTCTGGTCCCCCCTGCCAGGCGCAGGAGCCTGGGAGAGCCTAGACGTTGATGTCTGACGTCAGCTTAACTCACTGGCAGCTGCTGGGGGAGCGTTTCTTCTGCTGCTAGCCTCTGATGTGTTCTCCTTCTGGATTGTTCTGGTTCCTTCCCTCCTGCCTCAGGCTATACTGCAGGCAGAACAGCAGCTTTTGCGTAGGTTCTGGTTTGTGTGGCATCACCAGGCAGCAGTGTGTCACCAGGAGCGACAGAGGCAAGCCATGGCCATTGCCCACCACCACAGAGGGCTGCTCAGGAGGGCTTTCTGCATCTGGAGGGAAAGCACCCAAGGATTTAGGATAGAGTGAGTGGCATTTCTACTCCAGAGCTCCTTCCACTCAGGCCAGCTTTGGCTGAAGCTCCATGTGCCCACACGTAGTGGGGTGTCAGGTTGGGCTGGTTGTATGTCCTAGAAATTCAGCTTGAAACAAGGGACAGGCCCTTGGAATCCTGTCATTGGACTCTGATGCTCTGAAACTCAGCTACACCTTGCTTCCTGCCTGGGATGCATGTGGTTAGTGGCAGGGCATAGACTAATGAGCCCACTCTCAGGTGGTTGGACAATTACTAGTGGGCAGGTTATGACAATGTTTACCAGACCACAAGGCTACAGGGGAGAGTGCATGCAGCCCATGTGTCTGGTGCAGACATGTCCATCATTGAAGCCTCATGAGGTTTCCTGAAAAATTTTGAATGTCTGTCCTTTTTTGGGAGAGGCCCAGGTCATCAGACAGCTCTTCAGAGAACCCTTCACCCCCAGAGCTCAGTGAGGATGAGGGTTAGGGGCTACAAAGGGGAGTTCTAGGCCCTTGTGGGTTAGCCCCTGCTGAGCTTCTCCTGTTTCTCCACAGGAGGATGGGCAGGGCACAGGCTGTACACTTCCACTCAGCACGGCTCCTGCGTTGGGCCTGGAGCATGTGGAGGGAGGTAAGGCTTTGGCATGGGCACAGCCTGCGTGTGGCTTTTGGACAGGTGGAGCTGTTTGTCCTCATGACTCAGAGCAGACAGATGGGTTCCTCCATATGCCTCTGGTCAAGGGCACCTGTGAGGTAGTGCTAACTCACTTTTGTGAGGGATTGGCTCAAGGTCCTTTATGTATGGGCCTGTTGTTATCTGAACTTACTGAACGTAAAGTTCCTGGTCTGGCTGGTCACAGAAACTCTACTGAGGGTGTAACATTGAAGCCAACACCTGTCCAGCATTTCTTGTCAGGCACTTGCTCATTTGACACCCACCAACCCCTAGGAGGTATGCATTTATAGATGAGATTGACGCTCAATTGGTGTATTCCCCTTATGTGAGCTCACAGATTGAAAAATCAGAGACATGGCTGCAGTGAGCCCCGTCCTGGCCCTGGGCCCACAGTCCCCACTCTTTCCTGTGTACAGTACCTAGCCCTGAGGATGGAAGAGCAGCAGAAGCTGAAGCGTGCAGCCCTGCACAGCCAGCGCACCCTGCTGCACAGGGCTCTGCGGAAGTGGCTGGTAGGAGCCAACTCTTTCTTCCAGGTCTCCTCACTTTGGGGGTAGGGGAAGTTTCTGAAAGTGTTTGGGTTCCTTTCCAGAGTGATTTGGCAAGGCTCAAAACATCAGGGTATCCCGAAAAGTGCTGCCTGGGGTGCCAGCCTTCTTGGAAATGTGGTTTCTGACTAAGAGTTCAGGAGTTGGGACTTGTGGAACATTATAGTGGAGATGGGTGCTGGCCTTGGAATGGAGACATTCAACTTCTTCCCACTCTGAGAGCTCTGGCCTGGCAGCCACTGTGGTAAATGCACCTCTGAGACCAACTTGTACAGGGAGAAGTTTGGGCCCAGGGGTGACCTCCAGTCCTCCTCATCTCCCACAGCTTTACCAGGACAGGGTGAGGAGTGTTCTACAGGAGGTGGCAGCCAGGGAGAGACAGCACACCAGGCAGCTGCTGTGGTGAGTCCTCAGTGCCTTTGGATCTCTCAGGCTGAGGAAAGATCCTTCAGAATCAGGTGTGGGAGGTGGGGCAGTGCTGCCTCAGAGAATGGCCTCAGCGCTTCCTACTGCTTAAGCGTTTGATTCTGGCTTTTCCACTGCAAGCCATGCGTCTTCTGGCTCACCTCAGCATGCCCTGATCTGCCCTGTGTAGGTAACCTGGAAGGTGCTCTCACACAGACCCTCACCAGAGGCTCACATAGGAGCCCGTTTGTCATGGTCTGAGCATTTTTTTCCTCCATGCTTCACACCTAACCTGTAGCTCTGACACACTATTTCATCCCCACGCCTGTCTGCAGCCGGCAGTCTCTCTGTCAGCTCCCAGTCTGTCTGCCCCTCTGGCACCATCTGTAACTCTCACTCCACCCCGACTTCTTATAATCCAAGTACTGAACTCATTCCTTCCCAGTTGGACTCTCCTGCTCCCTCTCCCTTTGTATTTGTTCAGCACACACTGTTCTGGCTGTGTGTAGGCCATGGCCCTTGTGGACTTTAAACCCCATCACTCCTCGGAAGTCCCACAAACCACCATCCAGTCCCTCAGATAAACTAGAATGAGAAAATGAGAGAGCAAGGAGGTGCTGGGGTTCATGCTTATCTCACTGTGATCTCACTGTGAATCATCTGAGTTGTTATCGTCTGGTTACAGCTGTGCTCTCTTTATCATACACCTCCTGGGGACTCAGTGATGGCCTGGTGGACTGCTGGCCACCTGGTCCCAGCTAGTAACTGGCACAGTGCAACTCAGCATCAGTTGTTGGGCGTAGACAAGAGCATGATCTTGAGGGTCATAAGGCAGATGCTCTGAGGCACAGAGTCCTTACTCAGGCATGGGAGAGAGTAGGTGTGTTTTACAGAAGCCTCTTAGGCCTATCCAAACTGTGGCCATTCCCCTTACCTGGCCCATGTCATTGCAGGTGGGTGTTACATCGCTGGAGAGAAAACACCATGGCCCGTTTGGATGGGGCCAAAAAAACCTCTCAAGCAAGAGTCCACTACAACAGGACTCTGTGCTCCAAGGTGAAGTACAAACTGGTTACCAGGGAGCTTGGGACTCAGATTACAGTCCTTATTAATTAGCATGTAATAAGGACTTCCCAGAGTGGGTAGGTAACCATCTTTCACACATGCATGTTTGTGGGTATTTTTGTTTGTACTGAGTTAGGAATCACTGTTCATTAAAAGAAAATGTGTCTTAAAGGAAGCAAACTAGTTCTTACCAGAGCCAGTATTTTCCATACATGCGAAACACTAAACTCAGATAAAGCATGGGGGATGCTGAGATTCAGTAGCGTTGGAAGACTGGGCCAGATCTTACCCACTGGCTCCTAGATTGCATGGCTCTGGAGGCTTGCTAGAAAGCATGGAGCCTCCCAAGAAGTTCTTGGTCATCTAGTTTTAAATGACCCAGACCACCTCATTTCCTTGGCTGGGGTGGGATGTTGGAAATTTCTTGCAAGTCCCATGCTCTAGGGATGAGCAAGACATTGGTCCATAATGCAAGGAAGTGGTTCAACCAGAAACAGTCCCAGAGGCTGTTCCTGGGTCATGGCTGTTTTGGAAAAAAGCAGATTGTTGGGAACTCTGAGTGGCATAGATCTACCTGCTGGTGACCACGTAGTTCCCTGGAGAGGCAGCAGCTGCATTTAGTGAAGGCTGGCATCTTCTCAGAAATGTTCAAGACAGCCTTCATGGCCCCTGCCTTGGGAGGAGAGGACCAGATCTGGTTAGGTTTAGTGCTCTGAAGAGAGACCACTCAGGTGGGAATGGAGTTTATGATCAGTGAAACTAGTACCGTGCTTTGTCTGGTTCCCTGATTTCTTTAAATGTGTTTAGTGGTGCTGGTGAGATGTTCAAGCATAAGGACTGTAGTTCAAATCCCCAGCACCCACATAAAGTTGAACATGACTATGTGTAGCTGGTCTTTGGTACTTTGTGAGTTCTTTTTCTCACCTTTTATCCTTCCTGGTTTCACTCCCAATCACTAGATAGGAGATATATATATATATCCCTGATCTAATTTCTTTCTTTTTGTTTCTTCTTTGAGCACAACTACTCACAAACTGCAACCAACCCCTCTAAATGACTGGCAGCCACCAACTGCCTATCAGGGCTCTAGCCTTTATATATCCTCTGAAAACTTCCCAGAATTCCAAATGTCACGTGATCTGCACCTGGCAAACTACACCCCTGCTAGAGCATGAGGCAGTCTTGGTCAGCTGCTGCAGACAGTCTGAAGCAGCCCCACATCCCCAAACCTGAAATTGAAACCAAAGCACATTCTCATCACTACCACTGTGTGTGTCTGTAACTCTGTCCTGGAGTTAGAGTCAAACTAAGAGGATCCTAGGACCTCACTGTCTAGGCAGTCAGCCAGAACAGGGAGATTCAGCCTCAGAGACTTTGTCTTAGAAAATGGATGGAGAGTGGCTGAGGAAGACATTGGATTTTTGGGCCCTCTACACCCATACACATGTGCACAGAGATACATGCATATGCTCCACACAGAGGATTTTGTGTTCTCTTTTGAGATATGGTTTTACTACTTAGCCCCAGCTAAACTGGAACGCACTATGTAGATCAGGCTGGCCTCGAACTCACAGAAATCTATTTGTCTTTGCTACCCAAGTTCTGGGATTGTGTACCACAACACACTACCCAGAAAGGGTTTTGTTACCAGGTTTCCTGTGTAAGAAAAGATATTCCAGGTGGTGGTAGTGTACACCTTTAATCTCAACACTCAGAAGGCAGAGACAAGTGGAACTCTGTGAGTTTGAAGCCAGCCTGGTCTACAGAATGAGTTCCAGAACAGAGAGCCAGGGCTGCACAGAGAAACCCTGTCTTGGAAAACAAAAGAGGGAAAAAAAGAAGAAAGAATTAATATAATGATAAACAAAAATGGAGTATACTCTATGTAACAACTTCATTTCTTATGGCACAATATGAAGTTTAAATCCTCCTGATAGGAAAGTCTCAGTGTCTGAGTTGTCAGATTTCCCTTTAAGGGACCTGAAGCCACAACCCAGGAGTGTGCAGATAGATTGCTACTTCCTGGATATGTTTGAGAGCCAACTGTTAACTCCTCAAGGTCTTACCTTAAGAGGACGCAGCATTGGTCACAGTGTTTCCTTGATATCCAAGTATGAAATGACCACTGTCTCTTCCCTGCCTGTCCACAGGTCCTGGTCCAGTGGCGGGAGGTTACATCAGTGCAGATGTATTACCGACAAAAGGAGGCAGCCGCCCTCAGGGAGGCCCGGAAAGCACTGGATAGAGGTAAGAGAGCCCTATGGGAACAAACGACAATGGGAGGAGTGTCAACACAGGACTTCCTAAAGCTTTGTGTGCTCTACGGGCTCTGTCCATGTGTCCTCTTCCCTGATCCTCCCATGACCAGGAGGCTTCAAACAAGAGCTCATTTTTCTCCGTGTCAGAGGCCAAAGGCTCTGGAAGAGAATCCTTGCTGGGCACCTCTAGCTTCTGGTTGTTGCCATCTCTGGTTTTCTTTGGTGATGTGTGTGTGTGTGTGTGTACATATATATAGATAATTGATACTATATGATATATATTTATATAATATATAAATTTATTAACTGAGATTTAAAATAATATTATCCACATTATACCTGAGGTGCTCAGAATCCAGTACTTGTCCTTGAGGCTGGACCTTAATAGTCAGTACAGAGTAGCTGGGGTCTTACTGGGACAGGAAGCAGGAATAACAAGGTGGCTATGTAGTCTTCCAGGTAGGATGCTCAGTGGTCCCTTCGTGGTGCTGGAAGCCCAGAAATTTCCCAGAGAACTGTTTATTCTTAGTCCATGTAGCTTGAAATGCTGATTTTGCTATGAGCAAAGGAATGAACAGTTGAAGAACCAACAGGGCCATCTCTGAAGAACTTTTCTTAAAATGGTCAGTGGCACAGGCATGTCCTTGGAACAAGGACTTTAGGGAGCTAAGTACAAACTACCATTTGTGGGAGGGATGCAGTAGCACTGTGGTTTGGTGCCTTTCTTGTTTTGTTTTATTTGTTTTTGAAGTGGGATCTCTTTATAGTCTTGGGTGTCCTGGAACTCACTATGTAGACCAGGCTGGCCTCCAACTCACAGAAATGTGTATGCCTCTGCCTCCTGAGTTAAAGGCCTGTGTTCATTGTCTTGTCTGATATTAGACCTCAGGATTTCTGCCACACCTTTTTAGAGCCCAGGGGAAAATGTCCTTAGACACAGGAATAGATTTTACCAAGTACAGGCTTGTAGTCCCAGCACTGGGAAGGCAGGAAGGAGGCATGCTGGAGCAGGGAGCTTGAGGGCAACCTAGAGCACACAGTGAGCACCCTTCCGCTTTCTTCCTCCCATTCTTTTCTTTGTAAGATTACATCATTTCCTCCTTCCCTCTCCTCCCCACAAACCACTTTTTGCTCTCTTTCATCCTGACCTCTGTTTTTGTTGTTATTATGTATCCTGCTCAGTCGGTAGGTCTTAGTAGTCTTAGTATCTGGTAAGCTCTTTCCCGAGAAAGACTTTTTCTCCCACTCTCAGCAGGTCTTAGTTCCCTAAGAAGTTCTTTGAATAGAGGTGAGGCCTCATGGGCATTTCCCCTTCCACTGTGGCATGTCCATCAGTGTCCCTGTTTGGCTCATATTTGGGCAGTCATGTTGATGGCTTCTGTCATTACTAGGAGACACATTCACACAGCAAACTCCCTGATCTTCAGGTTCTTAGAATCTTTTCTTCCCCAAAATGTTCCTGAGCCTCAGGTGTGGGAGTGTTTTGTAGATGTATCCATTGGGTCTGGGTTCCATAACTCTGCATTTTGTTCCCCTCTACTTCAGTACCTTCCTGTTAAGTTGTTCCTTAGTGATGATGCTATAGAGGTAGCTAGGAAGATAGGTACACTTAAGGCTGCACCCAAGATGTGAAATGGCTGGTAGACACCATCCAAGATAAACCTCATGACTGCTACCTTCTCTGGAGCCTATGAATGGAGGTACCTCCTGTATTAGGCATTCCCAGGCCCCAGGACATGGCCTACACCGTGGGGCTCAGAGAGATCAGTTTATTACTTTTCATACCTCAGACTCACTTGACTTCATTCTCTGAGCTTTATTTCTTGCCTCTTAAAATGAGGCTGTACCTTCTCCAAGGCTGGGCTCCCGCAGGAAGCTCCCCTTTGGGACTAAGAGTCTCCTTCTCCATGCCTAGCAGCTATTGGTGTTGCTGTGTGGGGCCTGGGACACCTGCAATGACTGTGAAAAGCTATGGGACAACACTTGGAGATGCAGCAGCAAAAAGAAATTCTAATTCCAGTTTCCACACTGCAGAGATGACCAGGCCTGGCTGGCCTTCCACAATGGCTATGGATCCTGTGGTGTTTTTTTCTCACAAAAGGCTGGCGGGCACATCATATAACCTCTCCACTCTCTAAGCCCTTCCTGTGCCACAAAGTTACATATGAATGAAAATCCTGTACAGTTTTCAGCGGGCTTACATCTGCTTCAGGTCGTCTCCGGAACTGGTTTCAGCACTGGCGGTTCTGTAGCCAGAGGGAGGCCCAGCAGAAATTCCAGCTGGAACAGGCGGCTCAGCATTACCACTGGCAGCTGCTGATGGAAGCAATGGCCAGGTGGAAGGCACACCATCTGGGGTGTGTCAGAAAGAAGGTGAGGCACATGGTAGCAGCTTTCCAAGCTCTGCATGAGTCAGAGGTGTCTTGGGCAGGTGCCTGTGTCTTGGGAAGGGGTCTCCAGACAGAACTCTGGGCAGCAAGTATTAGTGCTGGGATCCTGCAGAAACAAGGCTGCAGGAGTTGCTGCAGGCTCCCATAAACGTAGGAATAGCCAGCCTCAGAATCAAGTCTACCTCAGAAGGCTGCTCAGAAGAGAAATCTGCTTTCTCCTGGCCCCTGACTTTTTAGGTCTGCAGAAACTATGGGGCTATCAGACCCCTAACCTGGGCAGGAGTCCTTGGCGTCTGGGACAGCTCTTGGTAGAAAGGTGTTCACTTGGGAGGAGGCTGGGGATAGACCCTGAGTTAGGTGATGTGTGAAGTCTGACTCCTTGTGCATTTGCTTTCCAGTTTCTGCAGAGGCAAGCTGCCCAGCTTCTGGCACAGAGACTTGGTCGAGCCTGCTTCTGCCAGTGGAGGAAGCAGGTGAGAACCAGTGTAGCACTTTCTGCCTACTGGCAAGACTTTAATACTGTCTTTGTCCCAGGGCTCCATCCCTGTGCCCCACCCCAACCCCTCGCACTATCAGCTTCCTTCAGATGCCATTTGTAGAAGGCTAGTCTCTTTGATTCAGGTTTCTCTTACAGTGTCATCTTAAACACACTGGAATAATACCCCAAATTTAATGTGAAATGAATTTTAAGTCTTTGTTGGGGTTTCGGTAGAAAACCAGAAGGCCACACAGTCTGCTCAGCAAAGCCAAGTTGATAGTCCACTCTTGCTCTAGGCTGGAGAGCCTTGGGCTCTGCTCCAGGCTCCCACAGCATTGCTCTGTGAACCTGTTGACTCTGTCCATTCACCACCTCTGACTGCTCTGTGCTTTCTTCCCTTTGTACTGTCCATTTTTGTTCATACTCCCTGAGTATATTACTATGTCAAGGTCAGGTTGAGGCTGGGACCTGAACCCTTCCCAGGAGGAGGGAAGATGGTTTAGCTGTTGAGCTGAGAGTAGCTATTACCATGTTTGCCTATGCATTCCTCTGAAGAACCCACTCTTTCTGGCCCACAGCTGGCAGTCAGGAAGCAAGAACAGTGGGGTACAGCCCGGGCCCTGTGGTTCTGGGCCTTCTCACTACAGGCAAAGGTAATGGTTCTACAATTCCCTGGCTACTCTTACCTTCAGGGGCTGCTCTGTAGGCTGGGTCATGGGATCCCTCATGGAAGCCTCAGTCTCATCTCTTGCCCTCTCTTCTGCAAGGTGTGGACTGCATGGCTGGGCTTTGTACTTGAGAAGAGGAGGAAGAAGGCACGGCTGGAACGGGCTATGCAAGCCTACCACGAGCAGCTCCTACAGGAGGGTGCCACACGCCTTCTGCGCTTCACAGCTGGTATGAAGGCCTTCCGGCAGCAGCTCCAGGCCCAGCAGCAGCTCCAGGTAAGCCAGAGCTGCTGGTAAGGAACTGGCAGGGCAGAGCAGGGCAGGAGCTGATGAGAAACTGTGTTGTAGGCAGCCCACAGCCTCCACTGTGCAGTCCGCCATTGTGCTGAGCTCTGGAAAAAGAAGGTACTTGGTCCAGGCAAGACTTTTCAACCACCAGAACCCATCACATTCAGCAAGAGAGTGACATTTAAGGATTCCTCTCTCTTTGGACGTGCTGCTGAAGCTGGAGATACCCTGGAGACAAAGCAGCTGCGAGCTCCTCCATCTCAGGGAGTCCTGGGTAGCTTGGCAGTAGCTGCTGGGGAGCCCTGCCTCCTAGACCTGTGAGTGGCCTGTGGTTCACCTCTGCCTCTAGTCCTAGAGCAAAACCTGGGTGCACACATGAGGGACAAACAGCCGTAGGAAGGACAAGACAAGAGTGCCACAGCCTCATCACACCAGGGTGAATGCTCTGTGAGGCCATTCTTCCCTGGGCATTGGAGAGTCAGTGGAATTTCCCAATTTGTTCTGAGGAGACTGTTGTCCCTTACCGCGTGACGTCTACTTCTCCCTGTTTATGAGGCTCAGCAGTCAAGCCCTCATGCCTTGTCTTAAGCTTGTAGCCTCCCTCCTTCCCTGTCAGAAGCTGCACTTGTTGTGGGTCCCCAATCTTTTCTCCACCTCCTTGGATGCCTTCTCACACTCCTATGCGCACCACTCTTGAGAGGCAGTTGTCATTCCCAGAGTAACCAGCACTGAGTCTCAGAACTCATGATGGGTAGAGTGTTCATCCCTGCTCTGTCCCCTTCACCCCTAACCTTGGTAGGACCCTGAATGTCTCACAGGGTCTTCTGATAGGAAATAACACATACTGTCAGCTTGCTGTGAAGGTCAAAAGAAACAGGTGCAGCTCTAGCACCCAGGAATCAGGCAGACTGTAAGTTCATGTTGAGTTGTCTAGGCTCAGACCTACCCTGTGGACATCCCTGTAAAAGGCCAAGGCCTGAACCTTAGAGATCTCAGGTCTCCCTGCAGACCTTGTCAGTCCAAGGATAAGAATTTTCTCTCCAGCAATGTGGCCCGCTCATCACGGAAACAGCCCCGGCGTCCATCCTTCCTGCTGGAGCGTTTGGGGAGCCAGAGGTCTCCAGAGTGGTGCACCCTTGGGGAGCAGCAGTAAGTTGAATGGTTGTGAGTCCAAAGGCACCGGAAACTATGTGGTCCTATATTTTATTGGATATGTGGTCCCTTTAATCCAGAAAAAGGTTCCATGGTGTGACCAGATCTACTTCTGCTCAGGTTAGAGAAGCCCCCAGAAAAGGGACAAAGCATGGCTCTGCTAGAAGGCTCTTCCCTGATGAGACCCTTTCTACCTGTGGTCCTGCCCAATGTTTCTGGTCCGAAGCTGCCTCCTACAGCAAGTCCAGGCCTGGAGCTGCTGCGTCCTTCCTCCTTCATGCCCCATGGGGTGGGAGATGCTGCCAGGGTGAGTTCTCCACTGGGCTGTCACTCACTCTCCTTTGTCCTTCTTCCAGCCCTTACTACTCTTCTTTCTAGAATACCTTGATCACGCAACAAGCTTGGGTGCCCTGCACACCAGGCCTCAAACACAGCAGTGGCTAATTTGCTAACACCCCAGCCCTTGAAAAATGTCTGGTGACAGGACAACCAGAACCACCTTATGGGCAGGCTCCCAGCAGGACCTCTGGTCTTGGGGGAAGCGGAAGAAATTGAGAATTGGCTGTTGTAGAGCACAAGTGCTGGGGCAGCCATGAGCTGTAGCCTCTCACTGTAGGGGTGACAGTCTGTTGGGGACTGTGGGGCAAAACTTACTATGGTAGGTATGGAGAGGGAGGAAAAGGAATCCAGGGTCACTTAAGAAAGAATTCTTTTATTAAAAGATAGAATCTGGGGTGGGTCCAGTGTCTGGTGAGACAGTTGGTTCCCTTTACCCTATCAGATCTGGGAGAGCAGCACTCAGCTGGCCTTGAAGGCTGTATCTATGGTACAGGGCAAAGTGTCATTTAGAAGAGCATAGGGGACACGGGGTCCTGGGCAGAGGTAGCCAGGGAGTGCTCCTGAAAACAGCTGGCATCTCCTAAAAGTTGGTGCTGACTGGGGAGGGGTGGAGACAGGAAGGAGGCAGTTTGTGGTGATACATGCCTGGTAACAGAAGTGACATACCCCAGTCCCAGCACTTAGGCGGTAGAGGCCGGAGGCCGGAGAGCTCAAAATGAGCCTGAGCTTTATAGCAAGACTCTGTCTCAGTCAATTAGTATTTAAATAAGTATTTTAAAAATAGTGGCACATAGGAGAGAAGACTTGGGGGCGCCAGAGTGGTGGGACAGGAGTGCTGCCCTGGACCAGTCTTCCCCTGAGGCTGAACAGGCAGGGCAAGACTTTGTGTGTGCTGGCTTGTTACTCCTGTCACCAGCTATGAATCAGGTCAGGACCCACTTCCCGGGGTCCCTACTAGCTTCCTTGTTCAGCATCCACCCCCTTTTCCTCTACAGGTATCACCAAAGCCCAGCATCCCTGGACCTCAATCTTACAGGTGCCCATCCTTAACCAGGGACCCTGATCCCCATCTCCTCCTCCATGGAGATTCCACAAGCACCAGGACTGGGCCTGGTTATGGCTCTGAGGCTATAGGTGAGCATGTCAAGGCACTGGGCCACCCTCCTACCAAAGCCCTACCAGTCTCTCTGGTTCTAAAGGCGATGGTGGGCAAGGTCAGGCTTACCTTCTTGTTGCTGCAGGCCACACAGAGCTCGAGGCTGAGTTGGAGGGGATCCAGCAGCAGTTACAACACTACCAAACCACCAAGCAGAACCTTTGGTGAGGCCCACCGAGTGCCCTGGGACCTGTCTATGGGAATAGCTGTGGCTGGGAAAGGCAGTTGGTTCTATTTCCTGCAGCAGAGGCTGGGAAATGGAACAGGCAGGGCAAGGCTTTGTGTCTGCTAGCTAGTCATCCTTGTCACTGCAAGGCCCAGTGGGCTATGAATAAGAACAGGACCCACTTCCCAGGGTCCCTATTAGCTTCCTTGTTCAGCATCCACCCCTTTTCTTCTACACCTGTTGTGCTCTAACTCTAGGGGGTGGGGTAAGTGTCCTCAGGTACCTTTATCCACTCTAGGAAGGGCCAAGTTGACATTACCTAGGAATGGAAGTCCTGCTTTCCATTTGGAGGCTATGTAAAGCCAAGCAAGACTTGCCTGGGTTCTGTTACCTACCCAACCAGCATAACTGTAATGCTGACAAGGGACAGACACCGTGGGCCTGGGCCCTAGTTACACCCAGTGTTCTGGGGACTGTTGACATTCAGCAGCTTTCAGAGGCCTCAGTGAAAAAGACTGGTACCCCTAGAAAGGGACAGAAGAGTTGTTTTCACACAGGCTCACATGAGTTGCTGTTTGCCGGGGAAAGACAGAAGATTATCAGTCATTCTCTAGAAGCACTTTATTAGCAAGTACGCCTCTTCAAAGGGCTCCCTTGAGGCTATGCCAAGAACCCAGCCCGATAGGTGTCCCCATCTCCAGGTCATGTCAGCGACAAGCCAACAGCCTGCGTAGGTGGCTGGAGCTAAGCCAGGAGGAGCCAAGATCTGAGGACCTTCACCAAGAAGAGCAGGTGAAATCAGAACTGGAGGAGGTAAGACCCAGGTCAGCATGGGGCCAGCCCCTGGCTGTTCTTCCTTTCAGCTTATCTGATCCCTCCCTCCACTGTCCCCAGGTGGAACTACAGATCCAGCAGCTGACTAAGGAGCTCGAGGCCCAGCGTGAGCCTGTTGGTGCATGCATTGCTCGTGTTCGGGCCCTGAGGCGGGCTCTGTGCTAGTGGGCTCGCCCCTAGGGGACAGGTGCCATCCTTCACAAGGCCTTGAACACCCCACCATCAACAACAAAATACAAGACTATAGTAGTTTTTTGTTTTTTTTTTTTAATGTTTTCAAATGTCTTGCAATTAAATGAATTACTGTTCAGAAGTCTCCTACTTTTCATACAAAATACCGTACTACTGATACAGTTGAAAAAGTTAAATGATTTCTCCTTAAGGAGAAATTCATGGCATTCCCAAGATCAACATGGACTCTGGTCTTGTCCCTACCACAGGGTTCCCCGTGGCCTGCATACCTGTTTCTAGGCACTGACCACTATACCCTCTGCCCCCAACACAGTCCCTAGACCAATAGCAGCATGTCCCCTACTTCTGCAGGGCTGGGCCTCCACCTGCCCCTTCACTCCAGACTCTACCAGGCAAGCCAGTAATTCTTGACGACCAGCAAAAGGATTCAGCCAGCTTCTCAGGGCCTACAAAGATCGACATCATTAGTCACTGTCCTCAGAAGACACTGGCAGAGTCCAGGATAACACATCCAGCAATGTATCAATGACTTTACTTTTCCAGCAAGCAGACAGGTGAAATTTGGGAGCAGAAAGCAGTTATGAAGGCTGTGTGGCCTGCTCTAGGAAGACAGTGGCTCCACAGTCTGTGCCCAGGAGGCACCTCACCCTGTGCAATGAGGGAAGGCAGAGAAGCCAGAGTGAGCAGAAGGCCCTGAGACTGGGGGTAGGGGAGCAGAGGGTGTGGTAGTGCATAACCATTCTCACAATACACAGCCGGGAGTTTGGCATTGGGGTGGGGGGAAGGGAGGCTGTGGCTTGCACAGAATTTTAAAACACCCCTCAAAATGATTTTGGGGTCAAATCACACCCATTCACACTCTTTAAAGGGGCCTAGGTCCTGACAGACTCAGAAACTCTCCTCGGCACCTCTGGACAGGCAGGAACAAATCATTCAGGTCCTATAAGGTCTGCCCCGCAGTGGCCCTCACAGACAGCCTGGGGCTCCGCTGAAGACCCTCATGCTCCTGTGTGGAAAGATCCCTTGGCAGTCACAACCAAGAGGATTAGAGGGAGCCCAGTGCTTCCCCAAAGCGGATCTTCTGCCCTGCCTTCAGCCTGAAGTTGAAGTCCTTGGGTGCCTCAAAGATGAGCACAATGGTGGAGCCCAAGTTGAACTCGCCGAGGGGCTCGCCCTTGCGAAGGAGAATGCCCTCCTTGTTGGCATGTGTTACAAAGCTCAGGTCATTGTAGGAGCCCTTGCTGTACCTGGGGCTGTTTGTGTGCAGGTCCTAGGGGCAAGAAGGTAAGTTAATTAGCCTTGTTGCCTGTCCTCAACCCTGCCCAGCCCAGGTGGCAGAGACAGCCTCTCAGGGCAAAGGCCTATCTAATCAACACTCCCAATACCTGCTGTGATCTTGACAAGGAGGGGCGGGGTCAGATATAAATGCTACAAGGCTAGCTAGCGCCAGCAGCAGGCAGTAACACCTAAAAAGGCAGAGTGGGTACCAGATTTTCTCACACAAGCGAACTCTACACTTCTGCATGTTCCATGTTTGCCTCTGATCAGGGTTCCTGGCAGAAGCAGTGTGTTAGGAGTGGGATTGGTTCCTTCACCTCACTAGCCATCTCCAGACAGGTGAATGGCCACAGATTGGGCAACAGGGTGAGGGAGGCTGAGCTGGTATGGGTGTCTGCAGAGCAGCTGTTCAGCAGAGCCAAGCCTGGTCAGAGCTGGAATATCCCTCCCCCACCACAATATTTATAAGCCCAAAGATCTGGCTGTACTGCAAATGAAGAGGTTGGACCCAAGAGGTTTGGCCTGTGGCCTTTGCTCACTCGGTCAAAGTGGATGTGGATAGAGCCCACATTGGTGGCTCCCACTGCTGTCAACGAGAAGAACCCATGTTTCCAGTCTCCAGTTAGGACTACACGCTCATTGTGACAGAAGAGTTCTTTGATCCATCGGGCCATGCCAGGGTTCACTGACATCAGGGAACCTGAAGAGACGAGAACATGCTACTTTCTGCTCAGAGCCTGACTGTTCACATCAGAATGGCCGCAGAGCCATAGGGACTCACAGGCCAAGTGTTCCAAATTCTAAGCAGGATCCCAGGTACCCTTGCCTCGAGCCAGCCAGCCTTAAGTAGTCATCTCCTCGCCTTGACAACACCAGCCTAAAGCTCAGTCCTCTCAGGTCAAAAGGACAAGGGCCTCTAATGCCCACAGAGGCATCTCTCTCCCACCCCTGGGCATACCTGGGAAGTGGCGCCGATGTGAGACAGTCCAGTCAGTAGGGGAGTGGAAGCAGTGGTAGTCTCCTGGGGCCAGGTAGATGACACAGTGGTAGAGCTCATTCCCTTCCCGGGTGACCAGCTGGTTTCTGAAGGAAGAGGCTGTGGGGTGGGACAGAGACAAGCTCCAGACACCGTTCATCCCACAGTGAGCACCTGTACATGGCCTGCATGGAGCCCAGCTGGAGGCTCCAATGAAGACTTGGCCACATAGCAGCAGCCTGCTGCCCCAAAGCCTTCCCAGCCTTTATTCTCTCTGCCCGTATGCCTTTTGTTATTAGCCTTTGCTGTCTACCCCAGCTCCAACCCTGACTAAGCAGTGACCCACCTGGAGGGAAGGGCAGGTCCTCTGTAAAGGCTCGAGGGCCCAGGAACGACTCTAAGGAGTAGGTTACGCCCTTTACCTGCTCCACCTCAGAGTTCTTCACCTGCCCAAAGGTGAGGATCTTGCCATCTGATGGGCTGGTCTGGAGAAGACAGAGTTTTGATGCTAAGGAGGGGTAGTTCTCACCTTCAGTGGCTCCCGAACTCTACCACTCAGGGAGTGCCAGTCCAGGTCATTAGGGAGCATCCCAGAGCACCACAGCCAGTGCGGAGCTGCTGAACCTGGCTTAGAGGCAGACAAGGATTTCATTTCCTAATGAAGAACGGAGGCAAGGGCCAGGCCTTACCACACAGTGCAAGCCACAGACAGGCCGTGCCTGAGGCTTCAGCTTACGACGGAAGAGCTCGCTTAGGTTGCGGTAGTGATGCAGGTCTTCCACAGCAGCCTCTGTCATGTTCACCCCAAAGGTCCAGATATACAGGCTGTAGACTGGCCTCCGGAGCCAGTAAGGAAGTTCTACCTGGTTGAGGCGACCACAGGCCCGTGACAGCAAACGTGTTGGCACAGACTTATACAGGGACACCTGTAGGCCACAGTGCAAGAGGCTGAGTTGGTCACAGATTGAGTGCTTTCATACACTCCAACCCCCACCCCACATAAGTGAGAGAAAGAAACTCTAGAGAAGCCACCACAAAGGCCCAAGTGTTCAGGCTGGTTTGTGAGATGGCTGTTTCTCAGAAGGAACCAGACTGTGCTCACCAAATACTCAAAGGCTGGATATACACGTAGCCTGTATCATTTTTGCTATTTCATACAAAGGTCAAAGAGCAGCAGCCTTAGTCCCAGAGTGGAGGCTGGGCTGAATAGGCTTGGTTCTTACAAATGGAAGATGGGGACAGAAATAGACCTGGTGCAGCCTGAAAGACTACCAAGAGGCACACTACCCTTATCCCAGCTCACCGCCCACATTCCAGACAACTCAACGGCATCAGGCTCCCAAAAGCAAAAGGGCAGCCCTACAGTCCAGAGCATCCTCTTCAAAGGATCGTGCTTTCATTCCCATATCTACAACATCACCCTGCCATATCTGCACCTGAGCAAGCCCATGGGCTCTCCACAGAGGTAGGAGGAAACTTTTGTTACCCCTCTAGTACAGAGCATCAGGAGACAGGCCGAGGTCCTGCAGAACTCTTGAGTGTCTGCTACCACTGCTGTGCTAGCAGCACCAACTCCCTTAGGAGTGAAGTAAGTTTTTACAGTCCTTCCCTACACTAAATCAGTGTCTCCTGGCTGATGGTTAGTGACTTGGACAGAGCAATACCATCAAGTGGCCCTAGGCTATGCTCTAGTGTCTAGTATACTCCCTTGGGCTTTTGTGGCGCCTACCTAGGCTACCAGTGGCCTAGAAGCAGGGTTTCCTTCTTGAAGTCAGCCTGTCGAGAAGCTGAGAGCAAGAGTGCTGCTTCTCAAGCATGTATTCCACCTAACAGGCCCAGCCTGGCTGCAGCCTTCCTAAACTGCCCTCTGCTATCTAGAATTTACTTGGACTTTTCTTACAATCACCTCTGTTTTCTTCTGCATGTAGAAGTCAGTGACATCGTTTTCTGATTGACAAATTCCCTCCAAAACCAGCGCAGTCACAGAGCTGCCAACCAAGCAATCTTCTCACCACCTTCTCACCCAAGAGTGCAGCCTCTAATAAGTTGTTTCCTTCTCTGGGCCTCACCTTCAGGCCTGTCTAGGGAGGGCCATGGCCAAGAGGCCCATTTACACTTACCCTGCTCATGGGCCTCCATCCCACCTGGCTGAGGGGCCTGAGGACACCGAAGGGCAGGAGGTAGTAGAGGATGGTCAGGGGCCAGGAGCGCAGTTTCAGAGCAGGTCTGGACATACAGCTCAGCTGGCCTAGCCTCCGCCGTAGGGCCAGCTGGGGGAAGTGCAACCTGCAGGACACATGTCCACACATGGCCTGGGTCAGTGCCTAAGTCTGAAGAAAACTGAGGAATGCTCCCTGAGCCAGTGCCATTACTGCTCCTCCCCCAGCAAGCTGTCTCTCCTTCCAATGGAACCAAAGAGTTCCAGCAGGCACTGCATTCCATTCCAACCAACTCTGGTTGTAAGTCAGGGGCCTGGCTGCCTGACTAGTGAGCTTCTTTCCCAGTGTCTCCCACCTGCCAGCTGACTGAGGGGGCAGCAGCAGGCGAGGGGCAGCTCAGGAACGACTCCTAGGAGCCTCTAAGGCAGAGCACCAAGTACAGCAGCAGCCCCAGCAAAAGCCTTGGAGCCCCAATGGAAAGGTGAGGGAATCTGCGGTATACGCACAGCCTCCCATGTTAAGGAAGATTGGGACCCAAAGACAGTTCTGCCCTCCCAGATGCCAGAAAGACAAGACAGTGCCATGAGCCTAGACAGCTGGGCAACACCTGCCAAGTCTTTTGTTACTCCATTGTGGCACCCGGGAATCTTCAGTCTTTTGCTTCCTCTTCTGCTAAATGACAGTGTGTAGCAGTGGCTCCACCACCCGTGTCTGCAAACTCACCCTCAGGCCAGGAGGCTCGTCACCTTGCTCCAAAGCCACCTCCCTGCTCTGCTAGAACCACGTGCAGGACCCATGGGACCCACTAGCTTTACAAGTTCATTGTCTTCTCTCAGCCAGCTTTCCAAAGGCACAGAGAGGCCTTTTCACTGTAAGCTCAGCTTCCTGAATGCAACTAAGTTCCCTGTCACACAGTGGGCATCATGAGACTATACTGCCACCCACTCTGAGAATGTTTGAAAAACCACATTTGATTAAACAAGCTAAGGCTGCCATCTGAGCCATGCTCAAAAGAAGCTGAGTCCTCTGTCTCCTAGAAACTGAGCAAACCAAGGAACAAAAGGGGATTGCGAGTGGCTCAGGCACTAAGACCACAGCACACCAACTGTCCTGCATTCCTCCTTTCTCTTCCACAGGACCCCACTATGTCTTTAAAAAACAAGAAGAGGGACCAAGCAAAGACAAATCAGGGTTTTCCTATGGTCTGCCCTGCCCAAGTCACTACAGAAAAGCAGACACCAATCTGTAAGAGCTTGGGGAGGATCCTTTCTCAGGTGTAGGAAGCAGGGCTCTGGGGTAGGAGAAGGAGGCCTTGGTGCCCTTGCTAAGGACCAAGACACAGGATAGAGGCCCACTGCCCTACCCCCCACCTCCCCCCCCCAACCCCCCGCCAGAGCCATGGGTACCTGAAGTGGGTCTCCTACTCAGGGCACAGAGGATTCCCTCTCCAGGCCCCTTTTGCCAAACCCCTTATTGCCACCTCCACACTGGGGCCACTGGACTTGGTGTCTGACCCTCCTGAGGTGATGCCGGGGTACATTTAAGGTTAGGTCTCAGTGGGCAGCATCTCACCATTTCGCTGCTGCTTGGAGCTCTGGTCCTGGCTGCTTCTCTGACTGACACATCTTGGGTAGGCACAGGGAGAGTGTTGTGAGCCTCCACGAGAGTGCTCGCAAGTATGCTGGCTTGCTTGTTCACTCACTTGCCTTTGTTTTTCTCCTTACTCCCTTCCCCCTCGCCAGAGGAACTTCAGTGTGGTCACTGCTCCAGTTGCTGGTGGCAATGCTTCTAGTTTCGGTTCACTCTTGGTGCCTCACAGGCACAGGTTAGAGGACCACAGCTATTGCAAACAGACAGGTACCAGTCACACACCTGTTTAGACATCCTATTCAGGTCACCTGCTCTGGGTTTGCTGCCAGGCAGAAGCCCTTGTACTAGGCCAGCCCTATCACTCAGGTTTGGTCACCTGTCTGGTCCCTGCTCTGCTGGAGGACAGCAGGTGGGTTAAGCTCTGGGGCTGTCTGCTGGTTGAGAGGTGACCAGACACTGCCACGACTTCTAGGTGCCACAGGGTTCCAAAAGCACAAGGTGGGAATCTGAGCCCTCTGCTCCAGGCTGATGGCCCCTCCCTCAGAGGACCTGACCCATTTTCCACTCAGGTAGCATCTGAAGAATGACAGAAGGGGCAGACAGCCAGGACATCCAGGTAAGGCATCATGTACTGGAAACTGTAACATACTGCAATCCCTCCTGGCCTTAAAGCCTCCAGTACCTGGCTGTGTGTAGTCCAGGCATCTTCACAAGCTGTGCACCTGGGCTATTTCAGAGAAAACTAGTTGGGGGTTGGGCAGCAGCCAGCGCTGAAGCCCAAATCTTCCTACCCGGCTCTTTCAGTATCTCTCCAAAAAAGCACCTAGGCCAGGCCATTCCATGGCAATCTTTAGGGTCCACTGTATGGTCACAGACTCCTCACGGTACAGAAAACAGGGAGAGAAGAGCAACTTCTCTTCACAGCCTCAAGGGCCTGGGGAGTATGGGAGTTCACAGGGCTACGGGGAACCCATGCCTGCTCTCTAGTTGCAATCCCAGCCGTGGAAGGAGTAAGGCCTCTGCCACCACTTTCAGATGAAGAAATGCTGGCTTCAAGAGACAGAGAACAGACTTGGACAAGGACCAGCTAGGCGACATGCAGTGACAACTCATATTGATCGCCCTTACTAAACAAGGGTTTGTGTGTGACACTGATACCTTCATCTCAGCCAGAGGTAAAAATTCCAGCCCTGGCACTGCCTGTGAAAGCCACTGACTGTCAGGTATGCTAGTGGCCTCTGGGAGAGAGACAAGGCGACCAAGGCCTGGGTGTGTACAGATTTCTCCTTGTGACTGAGGAGATGGAAGACTGGCCTACTCTATCATACATATGTCCTCAAACTTCTCTCAAGAGATGCCGGCACCAGATCAGCACACGTGGAAGTCCCACTCCATCCGAGGGTCAGGGCCAGGCTTCAGGGACACCCATGCTTCTGCTCTAGGCTCAGTGAGCCTCTTGCTAACTTTTCCATCCACAGTAACAGTGGGTATTCTCCAACCATTCATTCTACACTGAGTGCATAGACACCGTTCTGGCCGGGCAACTGGGCTCAGGGGTGATGTGCCACCATGTGAGCTAGTGCCAGGCTCTCAGAGACTCTTTCTTTGCTCTACAAAGTCCAGGCTTTGAAACAGGAGCAGAGCTCACACCCAGGATTATTGAGGAAACAAGTATGACTTGTAGAATGTGGGGGGATGACATTCCCCCAAGAACGTGGTTTCCTGTCAAGGTTTCCATACTGTCCTACCAAACAGGATGCTAAGTACGCCAGCTCTGAACACAGGAGCCTGCAAATACAGCTCAGCTAAAACATCGTTTCTCAACCAAGACTCAAGACGAAACCTAGACATTTTGTTCTCCCATAGCACTACAAGGGGCCCTTCTAGGCTGGGGTCTTGGACAAGCTGGGTGGCCCACCAGGGCAGGGTAGCCTGGGTTCCTCCTGCCTTCAGCAAGGCAGGTCACGGGACTAGGGTGAGGAGCTGCTTCCTTGAAGAGGCACTAAGACTTGTCCAAGGGATTGAAGGACCTAGCCTGACCTTGTCCACAGTGAGGGCGTGGACAAGCGGTCTGTTCTTGCCTGTATCACAGTCTTGTCCTACACTGGAACACCTGTGTGTCAACATTTCCTAAAAACAAAAGCCGACCCCACACAGCACCCTGGGAACAAGCTCAGCGAGTCTGCTGTCCAGCCTAGAGCTGCAAGGACAGGGACAGGCCTCAGCAGTCTACTATGTCACCTCCAAAGCTGAGCAACTTCAGCAGCAATGTTCCCATCCTCCCTAGGCCCCAGACCCTCCCCTTGGAGAAGCCCTAGGACCCTCCCTAGTCTCTGAGTGAGTCCTGGACAAGAAGGAGCCCCAAGGCAGGTGAGTGCTGACACCACAGCCTCTTCTGAGAGTCAAGTGCATCCTGGGGAGGCAGGTACAGACTTGGATCACAGCCTGAGCATGTGACCTGGCCCATGAGAACCCAGAGTGATCTCTGGTGAATATACGTCTGACATTGCAGTCCTGAGTGCTGCTCAAGGCCTTGGCAAATCACTGCTGCTCTCCCAGCCTGTTTCTTCATCTGGAAACAGGGAACTTCCTTTGCTCACTTCCCTTGAGACTTAGAACACGGTTATAACCAAAGTCAGACTAACTTCTACCTCAACCCTGGAAATCCCCAAGTCTTACCTCCCTTTCTAGCAAGGGAGACGTACTATGAGAAGGCAAAGGGGCAATTCTGAAAGGGGAGCCTAAGATATGAGCCAGTTCCGCCTAGTAAGTAGGAAGTAAGGGCCGATGCGAGCACATGGGGAGAGTTCTGTGAGGACATGCCATTCTGGGGCTCATACCCATGTCCTTCTCCATCCACCATTGCTTGGGACGCAGGCAAGGATACCTGGTCCCCAATGGAATGAAATATGTCAACTGAAGTCAACAGATGGAGCAGCCCAGTTAGCAGTTATTAAAAGTGCATATGGGTGTGAGAGGTGGGGCATTGAGTGGGCATGTGTGTTTGTGCGTGGGTGGCACAGACGTGCTCTGGGGCTCTGGTTTGCGCAGGAGACGAAAGGCAGGCAGACTCCAACAAGCCCTTCCTGAGCAGGAGTCCTGCAATGCCCAGACCAACCATCTCTGCCACCCTTTCACTCACATCTCCACCCTACAGGTCTTCAGCCATTTCTTCCCCAGTTCCCTGAGGCAGGGCCACCTGGCGGGTGTGTCCAGGGAGGCAGCTAACTCCTGCCTCTGTATTCCTAGACTGGAGACAGACAGACTTCAGAAGTAACAGACAGGAAAATGGATCCTCCCTGGGTGAATCCAGCAATTCTTCTGGGAAATCATGAGCATGGAAGAGGGGACAAAGAGAAGGCTGGATGGCCTGTCATCAAGTCAGCAGCTGAGGGTGGGGTGAGAGAAAGGGGCAGACAAGTGTTCTTCAATTTCTCAAAAAAAAAGAAAAAAACACTTCTCTTGCCCCAAGGCAGAGACAGTATGTCATGGACTCCTTGCCCTCTGAAGTTGGTAAATCTACAATGATGCCTCCCTCTTCCAGGCTGAAAGAGCACAGGGGAAATGCATGCTGGGAGCCCAGGGCTGCCCCCAATGCCTGCCTGTACTTCCCACACCTCCCAGCATCTTGCTCACTTCCTGCACTGCCTTTTGCAGACTAGAGAAGCTACAGGATGTAGAGGAAATGAGCTCAGGCACCCCCCCGCCCCGGGGGGGGGCCCCCCGGATGGGAGGGGGGGACAGGAGAGCAAGACTGTCTAAGAGATTCCCAGGTCCCAGCTGTGAAAGAGCCAACTACCTGTGCTAGAAGACACTCCCACCCAGACCTCCCAGCCTCAGGGACAGGGAAGAGAAAGCACCCTGAAAAGCTTGCCTGCTGCTATAGGTCCCACTTGTGGCTTCTATCAGCTCAGTCACTCCTGAGAACAGCCTCACTTCAGTTTCTGGGCTCTGGTCTTCAGGTCCTCCAGCTTTGGCTAGGTTCTGAAGCTTTAGCCTCAGAGCAGGCAAGGGCTCTGGTTCCTGCTGAGGGTGGGGGCAGGAGGAGCAACACCAGACACTGTTAAAGCTAAACACTCTCTCTGAGCTCCAAGCCAAGCAACAGAAGCCCGGAGGGCCCTTTAAGAGGAGGGGCTACAGCCTGGAGAAAAGAGGAAGAAGCCAGCAGGGGCCGTGGCCCCACCCTGTCATAGCTTCCCGACTGACCAAAGACTGTGACCGCTCCCCACTCAACACCCGGCAGAGCAACATGGGTCCAGCGCTCCCCAGAGGATACCTCCTGGGACTTCAGGGACCCTGAATCTTCAGCTTCTGGCTACGGCCCTTGTCACCAACCCTGAAAGACAGAGGCCTTGTAAAGACTGTCTTCTTCACTACAAAGCTACTTCCAGCATCCCCTCCAGAAGTTCTAAAAATACATTAATCCTTACAATTTCTTTCTACACCTGATAGTGAAGTAACAATGTTAACCCTGGCAACTTCATCTGTCCCCTAGGGCAACAAAACTCTGAGACATAAAGCCTAGACCCTAGACGGAAGGTGGGTGGATGAACAAGAGAAGCTTTTAACAGCCGCCACTCATCCACAGCCTAGAAAACATGCAGTGCTTTCCAAGCTGGAAATACCTTGTGGGATTCGTCTTCTCCTCACACTGGATGGAGGATTCCGGACTGCAGTCGGCAGACCACACGACACCCATAGCCTGCCTGCCCAGCCAGCACTCAACTAACATAGAAGGAAATGAATGGACCCAACATTTTCTAGGGAAGGAGGAAGATGTACTGGAGGATCAGCACTCTATCAGATGAGCTTCATTCGTGGTCAGCTATGTGGTCAGCTCAGCAGTGGCTGAGCGGCCTTGGGGGACTTCGATTTCTCATGCTAGACTACTATAGACCACAAGGAAGGAATTTCATTCCCAAAATAACTTGACTGGAACAAAATGACATCCTGTTAGAGGGCTTAGAGATGGGTGGGTCACAAACCCAAAAAATCACTGACACTGTTTAGACACAGCCCCACACACCTGTCCTCTTCACCTGGATCAAGCCCAAACAAGTGCTATGTGACAAGCTCAATGACTATGCTGTGGCAGAGGCAAGCAGACACCCAGAGGGCCATCCTGTGAGACTTCCCTGATATTATTCACCCATAGCACACCAGGAGACTGGGGACACAGAACGTACAGAAACTGCCTTTATTCACTCTACCTGTGCATCAGTAGACAGTACTAATTAGTCCCTGACCTCTAAAAATTATCTGGAGTCTGGGGGAGTGGCTCAGTTTGTAAAGCACTTGCTTTGCAAGCAGGAGACCTGAGTTCAATCCCTGGGGGCCTGGGCACCACGTGTCTTTTTTGTAAGCAAACACCTTTAAGATTTCTTTTTTTTTTTTTTTTTGTTTTTTTTTTGTTTGTTTGTTTTTCTGTTTTGGTTTTTGGAGACAGGGTTTCTCTGTGTAGCCCTGGCTGTCCTGGAACCTCTGTAGACCAGGCTGGCCTCGAACTCAGAAATCCGCCTGCCTCTGCCTCCCAAGTGCTGGGATTAAAGGCGTGCGCCACCACCGCCCGGCCACCTTTAAGATTTCAAATGATAGTTAACAGAATAATTTCTTTCTGGGGATCCCCACCCTATCATGAGATTAGCTGACTACACAGAGGTCCCTTTGGGATACCCATGCCCCTCTATTCCGGGCCTCTCCTGGCTGAGACTGCCACCTAGTGCCAATGGGAGACTTTGCAGGTTTGAAGACCACTTAGCTGCCAGGAATCTGGAGCTGCTTAGTAGAGCACAGGCTAGACCCAAGATGGGTGACTTTCGTGCATTCCCTGCCTGTACACTGTCTAATACGCTGTGTCAGGGACTAAGTGTATTTGAGAGACAAGGATGGCAGGCACTCACAGTCACCTCTTACCACCCAAGTGTCCAGAGGTACAGTAAATATGGCTGCTATCTCTGAGTAGCACAAGAAGCTCTCAGGGCTGAGAGAAGGGAGTGTGTATTTCTTTAGCTTCTCTCTCTCTCTCTCTCTCTCTCTCTCTCTCTCTCTCTCTCTCTCAAGAGATTTTATTTATTTATTTATTTATTTATTTATTTATTTATTTATTTATTTTATTTTAACAGTACACTGTTGCTGTCTCCAGACACACCAGAAGAGGGCATCAGATACCATTACAGATGGTTGTGAGCCACCATGTGGTTGCTGGGAATTGAACTCTGAACCTCTGGAAAAGCAGTCAGTGCTCTTAACCGCTGAGCCATCTCTCCAGCCACAGGCAGGTTCATTTTCCACATGTCCAGCTAGAAGGCTTGGGCAAACATGAAGTGCTCTTCACACAAGATTCTCTCAGTCCTCCCCAATTCCTCCTTTTTGTTCAGAAATGTCTCTTAGGAACCTCACCATAAACAACTTCTAGAAAGCCCTGTGGCCCAGCGCACTTACCTCCAAGTTGAGAGCGCTACGTGAATACTGAGAGATGGCTTGCTTTAGAGTAGGATAAGCCCAGCAGAGAGCATCCCACAGAATCCCAAGCCTCCAAGTCATCACCTGCCAGCCTAGGAGACAGGCCTTGTTTCCTATTTTACTTTATGCTATCCTGTCCTATTCTACTTCTGTCAGATACCTAGAGTCTCACTCAGTAGCCAGGTTAGCCTGGAACTCACTAAGTAGGTCCCAAATGGCACTGAAATTGTGGCAATCCCCCTGCCTCAACCTCCTAAAATATTGGATTATAGGCTGGCCTTGTTTTTAAACTGCACACGTTTAGACAGAGGCCTCAGTTTTCCCCCACAATGGCAATCCAATGCTAGGGTGGTGATCTCCCAGTGGTCCAGAGTTGTGCCTCAGCTGGGGGAGGCAGGAAGAGAAGTTAGACTGAAGCATGGGTTGGAGGTTGGCCACAGGGCAGCACAGCCTGAACCATCCAATAGACTGGCTGCATGTCTCAGAGCCATGGGTCCCTCACAGAAGCAGCGAAGGTAAGGGGCCTGGAGGTCCCTGAGAGTCCTTCCTCCTCTAGAACTCAGTTCTCTGAGAACAGGCCCAGCAGTGTCAGGAAACTGCCAGAGGCTGAGCAGGTAAGTAGGCTTTCCACAGCCAAGCTCACTACTTGCCCATTTAACATGCACAACTGTTTTTTCAACACTTACTGGGCACTCCTTGCCTGCACATACATACATACATAGCCTCATCTAACAACTGCAGGGAGTCAACAGCAGCCCTGCTTCTAAATAATAATATGGCTACAAAGTCACTTAAAAACTGTCCTAGCATGTGTAGTACTGGCCACAGTTGTGCACAGTTGTGCTGGCACTGTGTGTTCATCTGTGTTAGGCAGCAGCACCCTGAGGTGTGGGGCAGGAAGGAGTGGCTGGTGCTTCACCCGGTCTTGCCTCCCTGTGAGCTGGACAGTGGGAGAACGTACCCCAGAGACAACAAAACGAGAGATGGATCGTAATCTTGTATCCTGTATTAAAAAATAACTCGAGGCTGAGGCTAAAAGTAAGGAGCCAGGGCTAAGTGGTGTCCCTGACCAGCCTAGCATCCCCTAGCCCAAGCCTGGCCTCTGCACAGCTCATCTGACCACGGTTACACAAAAGGCCCAAGATGGAGCCTAAAATAAGCATCCTTCCTTATGTTTCTCAGGCGTATAAAACAGTATTTTAAGGCAAGAATTCACAGTTCAATGTACTTTTAAAAAATGCAAAGAAAAATAAAATACAGCACATGGAGATAGACCAAATATCAGTATTAACAACTACTGGGCAGAGGCGTTCCATGTAGTAACTGATTTTCCTAGCTTTTGTACTCCATACAGAAGTGTTTACAGGGTTGGAGACATGGCTCAGCTGGTAAAGTGCTTGCCTGAGTCTAGATACCAAGGATCCTCATAAATAAAAACTGGTGTGGAAAAAAAAAACCACCAAAACCATAAAAACAAAAACTAAGTGTGCTGTGCCCCAGGGATGACAAACTGAGAGGTAGGTCTCTGTAGGCTCACTACATGGGCAAGTTCCAAGACAGTGAGAGATCTTGTCTCAAAGAGCAGAAGGAGCCCAAGACTGACACCTGAGGTTGTCTTTTGATCTTGACCACACTGCATTTTTCTGTGCCTATACACCACCTGTTTCTGCTCTCCCAAACATATACAAGCATGCACATTAAATAACAAAAGGCTACACAGGAGGTCCCCATGTGTAATCAGACACAAGGGAAGCTGAGGCAGGCAGACCATCAGTCTGATGCTAGCCCTGGAGGCAGGCAGACCATCAGTCTGATGCTAGCCCTGGAGGCAGGCAGACCAGCAGTCTGATGCTAGCCCTGGCTACACACTGAGACTTGCAATAACAACAATAAAGCTGTAGCACTTGGAAAGGTTCTCGGCCTTCTGTGGTGGTTTGAATGAGATGTCCTTCACAGGCTCACAGAGTCATTCTAATGCTTTGTCCCCCAACTGATGACCAGTTTGGAAGGCTTAGGAGGTGTGGCTATGTTGGAGGAGGTGTGTTGCTGGGGGTGGACTTAGAGGTTTCAAAAGCCCAGGCTAGGCCTACTAAGTGTCTCTCTGCCTGCCTGCTGCCTATGGGTCAGGATGTAAGGCTGCTGCTCCACACCATGCCTGTCTGCTTCCCATCACAGTCATAATGGACCGACCTCTGAAACTGTAAGCCAGCCCCAACTAAATGCTTCCTTTAGAAGAATTGTGGTGGTCGTGGTGTCTCTTCACATCACAGCAACAACGAAGGGATCTAGTAGGCCAAGAATGGCAAACAGTTCCAACAAGTCTTGTCTTTCACCTTTCTTCTCCTTGTTCTAGGCCCCAAGGTCTATTCCCTTATTTGGCCATTGATTCATCCTGAGACAAAACACCAAAGTCCACCAATCGAATTCATTATTTGACTAAGACATTCAATCAGGACTTACCAACTCGCCTTAGCACAGACTCTCCCTTCTCTTTAAAAACCTTCTCCTGAAGAAAAACAAAGCAAAACAAAACAAAGACCCTCTCCTGAAAACAGTAACAACAAACCTACCTGCTGCTTTTGTCCCCACACACCTCACTCCTTAATAAATCTTTGTGCTGAGAATTTCGTGTCTGTCTGTCTTGTATGACTCTGAGGGCCCTCTACCAATCCCTTACAAATAGCACAGTAATAAGACACTTTCCTCTCCTTTCTGTTTTGTATGACTGCTGTTTCCCAGAAGCAATGCATCTTGGATAAAATAATTTTAGCCAGTGGTGGTTGCAAACACTTTTAATCCCAGCACTCGGGAGGTAGAGACAGATAGATCTCTGAGTTCCAGGCCAGCCTGGTCTACAGGGCAAGTTCTAGGACAGCTACAGCTACACAGAAAAACCCAGGTCTTTTTTTTTTGGGGGGGGGGAACTGAAAAAAATTATTTTAGATTTTTTTAATGTGTTTGGTATGCATGTATATGTGTATATCACATGCATGCTGGAATTTAGAAGTGGGTGTTAAGCTTCCTCTCCCCTTACAAGGTCCAGCAGCACCTAGAATTCATCCTTATGCAAATAAGGCATCCCAGGACCCTGGCCCCAGGCAGTGACTATACTCACTCCTCAAAGGTTTAAATAGCCTTTGTTTCCCCTATTAACCAAGCTGCCTCACTGAAGCCTGCTTCCTGACAGCCCAGAGTCTGTTGCTTTGCTCACTTGCTGCTTGAGGTCTCTATTCCCCCGCACCCCCTCCCCATCCCATTTCCTGCCTTACTTCCCCATGTAGGATTCACTAGTTGTGACTGCAGGCTGTCATGCAGGGCAGGGAATAATGGGTGTTAGATCTTCTGTGTCAGCCATTAGGCATTTCCACCAGCCTGCTCTCAGAGACCTAGTGGCAGCAGCTTACACCACCATCTGCTGCTGCCAGGTACACCAGGTGCAGTGCATAAAAGGTCCTGGCCACCCCTTATCTGTCTGTCTTGTCTGATCTCTCCTTCTTTCATGTCCCCACTCCAAGCTGGCCTTTCACTCTCCTCCATCTCCCAATAAATCTCTTGCCCCACATCTCAAGTGTGGCTTGATTTCTTATCGGCACACCTTGGCACGTGCCCACCAAAGGTACTCAGGCCACTTTATTCTGACACTCTGGAACTGCAATTATGGTTGTGAGTCATCACACGCTCACAACCACGCTGGGAAGCACGCCTGGTTTCTCTGCAAGAATAAGTGTTCTTAACCACTAAGCCCCTCCACTCCAGTCTCCTAATCTTGTCTTTTGAGATTGGGTCTCTCTCACTGGCTTAGAGCTCATGGATAGGCTAGGAGAGCTGGCCAATAGGGACTCAGGGGCCAATCTGTCTCCACCTCTGCAGCACTGAGTTACAAGTGCACATTACCATTTCTGCTTTTTATACATAGGCTCTTGCAAGAGCCAAAGTTATGCTTTAAGTTTTAATTGCTGTGTCTAAAAGATCCATGAAGCAAAAATGCCTTTAACCTATAAACCCCTTGCCCAAGGACACATACTAGAGGGTACTGTTAACGAGATTAGCAAGGTACATGTTTTTACTCCTGTAAACAAGTTTTTCTGACCCAACTGCACTGGATGTGGTTGACCACATGTGGGTGGAAGTACTTGAGCAGGAAATATAGCAGAATATACAATTGCCCAATTAGATGTAGGCTGGAGGTACGAAGGCAGGAAGTACACTGGATATATATATATGCTTGCCCCTGATTGGACAATACACACCAATGTGGGTTTGCCTTTTTAAGCCTCCACAAAATATAACTGGTTGCCATTTTCTGGGAACCGTGGAATGGACCTGGCCAGAGTACATCATCCTGGCCAGTATTTAATTAAAGCTTGCTTCAAATTTGGCTCAAAATTGTAGTGATTTTATTCTCAGCCAGCGGGATTAACACTCTTGAAGTAGGTCCTTGGGCTTGTATGGCAAGCAGTTTACAGACTGAACCACCTTCCAAGCCCCTCTGTTCTGTTCCAAAGGATTACATATTTACCAAAGAAAAGTGTCCATGGAGCTAAATTTGTTTTGCCCTTGTTTTAGAGACAGATCTTGCTGTCCTGGCTGACCCTAAACTTATGGGTCTAAGCAATATTCGTTCCTCAGCCTTCGAGGTACTAGTAGTCTAGGCATGTGTCACCAATGTCCCCAAGTGTCACCCCCTACTATTATCCTGGCTCAGGCCACTCTGAATGAGACCCTCATGTGTGTTTGCTTTGTTCTGAGACAAGATCTTACTGTGTAACCCTAGCTGTCCTGGAGCTCCCTAGACAGACCAGGCTGCCCTGGGATTAAAGGTGTACATGTACCACATGCTCAGTCCTCTCATTTGTCTTTTATTTTCATGACCTTGTAAGATCAACAGAGAGGTCTGACACTTTTCATGATGAAACCAGTTAAGATTCTCAGGTCCAAAGGAAACTCCGGTTCCCTCAAACTCCAAAAGGCAGTCTTGAACTATAGGAGGAGTTCTGGCAGTTAGACAAAAGCCAACGTTCCTCAGGAACTGTGGAGCTGGCTCCCCTAATACTGAAAGGAGCCATTTCCCTATCACTGGCTATCTGTGCTGCCTTTAGACTATCAAAGCTCATGCTGGCCTCCAGGCTCCCTCAGAATCACGAGTACCAGCTACACACTTCAAAGTTCACACTTGACCTTTCATCCAAAGTTCCAACTCACAGGCTTCCCTCCCCCAGCTACTCATTCTTATAACCCTGCTATTTTCAATATTCTCTCTCTCTCTCTCTCTCTCTCTCTCTCTCTCTCTCTCTCTCTCTCTCTCTCTCT
>NW_021620993.1:7024971-7058818 GCF_004785775.1 Grammomys surdaster | reverse complement strand
TCTCTCTCTCTCTCTCTCTCTCTCTCTCTCTCTCTCTCTCTCTCTCTGTCTTCCTTGAGCTTTCCCTCTCTCTGTGTTCCTCTCTTTCTGCTCTGGCTAGTCTTGCTCCCATGCCTTCTCTAACGGTACCACAGAGGGCTCATGTGGGCAGTTTACACAGAGGATGTCTTCATTCTCTACAAGTTACAATTTCTGACTCACATTCTTGACTCAGAGGACTTGTAAATTTAGCATGACTATTATAGAAGAAAGTATTCATATTCTTCTACAAAAAGGTTTTTCGCCCTGATCAAACTGAGGACACCCTGCCTTCTGAGCAGGAGACTTACACCAAGGGCTGTCCCTGGGGCCTGGCCCTTTCGTCTTACACCTAAGTGTGTTGTGTTTTGAAAATGTTAGCCCTTGTCTCTGGGCCTATAAGCCAGGTATGTCATATCCCCTAAAGACAAGAGAGTCTTTCCTCAGACCTAGGGGCACCAGGGAAAGGCAGTACAAAGGATAAGGTATAGCTCGTACAGCAACAGTTCTTACTGGAGGCTCTGTATACCATCCCTGCTGCCAAGGCCATCCTGAGGAAAACCCATATCCATTTGACCCACCTAACAGCAGGAAATGGAAGAAGCATCCACCAGATGCCATGGAAGAGGAGAGGAATATCAAGGGCGGAAAAATAACTGTTGGTTATGAGAGCCATGGATGGGAAATGGCAAAGCCGCTCAAGGAATGCAAAACGGGCCACTGAAGGAAACTCCCTCCTTCCCAGAGAGCTTCATCTCCCACCAGAAAAAGCAGTGTATGTGAGTTGCTGGAGGGGGCTCAGGCTGGGGGTGGTGAGTGGGTGAGTGTCCAAAGTCCAGAATGAAAGAACCCAATCTGTAAGTGAGCTGGAGAGGAATGTATTTTCTTTCCTTTTTAAAGATTTGTTTACAGCCGGGCAGTGGTGGCGCACGCCTTTAATCCCAGCACTCGGGAGGCAGAGGCAGGCGGATTTCTGAGTTCGAGGCCAGCCTGGACTACAGAGTGAGTTCTAAGACAGCCAGGGCTACACAGAGAAACCCTGACTCAAAAAAACAAAACAAAACAAAAAAAAAAGATTTGTTTATGTGTGTGGATACTTGGCCTGCATATAAGTCTAGATTTTCTAGAACTGGGGTAACAGTTACAAGCTGCTGGGGAGGTGCTGGGAAACAAACCCAGGTCCCCTGGAAGAACAGCCAGTACTCTTGACTACTGAGCCACCTCCAGACAGCAACATATTTTCAACTAGATATCTTATATTCCAAAACAGCAAGTATGATTTACAAAAGCGTCAGCCAATATATGGGAAAGACGAAATGAGCAACATGCTATTAAAATGCCAAATAATATCCTTATGACTTGTGGGGAAAAGAGACAGCATATTTGAAATAACAATTGCTATGCAATACAGAACACAGACGACAGCAGGTACACCTGGTGGTTCTCTGTCCCTGCTGCTCATAAGCAAAGGTCTCTTAAGTGCTTCCTCAGGCAGAAGACAGGCCTGCACAGCCCAAAGGAACAGGTCCTTTGACCATGACCCTAGGCAGTCCTGAATGCAGAGGAACTGCTGATGCTCTCCTCCATGTCACTTAGCAGTCCTGGGTTCCTCCTCAACCCCTCAGCTCCCTTTGGGAAGCCACCATGGCTTACTGACAGATAACACCCAACTGAGCCAAAGACTGAGGCCAGAAAGTGCTATTCACGCTGTGCATGAACCGTACCATAGGACTAACGACAACAGCATAACACTTGTTGAAATTTTTCAAAATTAATTTCTGAGTATGGGTCTTTGTCTGCATGCATATCTGTGCACCATGTACGTGCCTGGTACAAGTAGAGGTCAGAAAGGGTGTTGGAGCCCCTGGGAATGGAGTTACAGATGTTTGTGAGTCACTAAGTGAGAGTTAGGAACTGATCCTAGGTCCTCTAGAAGAGCAGCTAGTGCTCTTAACTGCTGAGTGATCTCTCCAGCTCCCTATAAGGCTGGATCTCAATGTTGCCTGCAGGACCAGTGTAACAAAGCTTTGGTCCCTAGCACTGCACTGACGCTGAGAAGTGGTGTAGAGTCTCTAAAAGGTGGACTGTAGAAGGATACACTGATCATGGAGGGTGCCCTTGAACTTCCATCCCTCCTTCCTTTCCTCTATTCCTTGGCCATGAAACAAGTATTTTAACTCTGACACGTGCTTTCCAGTCTGCCACCTGCTCCCTAGCAGAGTCCTGAAAGCAATGAGTGCAACCAAACAGACTAGAACCTCTAACACTCTGAGCCAGGATAAGCCTCTCACAGGCCCACTCTGCCCCAGTACTTGTGTAGTATGTGAGCTGCAATCCACACAAGGGCACAGGGAACAACCTCTAAGAAACAGTTTCAAGCTGCTGTAACTCTTGTCTGTTCAGTAAGAGCTCGACATAAAAACATTCACTTTAAAATAAACCTCTAAACGAAACTGATGATTTAATCTGGGATCTACACATGGGCTGAGGAGGTTTTGAGACGCCTAAAATTACAAGCCAAAATTTATTTTTGAAGGAGAGAACCCAACATTTTTATCCAAGTTAATACCTTAAGATCCTTATTCTTCCATAGTACTCAGTAAAAAGTTATCCAACCCAGCGAGGCATGGTGTCCCTCACCTTTAATCCCAGCACTCCAGAAACAGAGGCAGGTGGATCCTGGTCTACAGAGTGAGTTCCAGGACACCCAGGACTACACAGAGAAACCCTGTCTCAAAACACAAAAAATAAAAACAATAGAGGAGGCACCGAACCACTCCGCATGCTCAGACTACAGTGTGACTCCTCCATTTCCTTCTTCTTCCACATCAAACCATCAGTGTGAGCCCTCCCTCACTTTTCTCCTCACACTCACTACCTTGAGTCACTCGTACGATTGTACGATGTGCCTGCCAGCTCTGGCTGAGATACCAGGGCCCTGACAGGTCCCCGACTGCTCTGTACAGCACTCACAACACGGTGGGGGGGGGGGCGGGGGGGGGGGGGGGGGGGGAGACCTCAGGTAGCTTGGCAGCTTGATGAAGAAATCACTGAAGGAGCAGCTTCATGCTTCTGGCAGTGACAGCTCCTCGGTCCCTCAAAAGCCCAGTCCAGACTGAACTGCCCAGGTGCCATCTAGTCACCCTTACTCCTCTTCCGTCTCTGCTTACACAGTTCCCTGACCACTGTTAGGTAAAACAACAGCACAGCCTCACCATAGCCCAGGATGCCTGCTGTCCTTTACCCATTTTAAGTTTTCCTTGAAGCATTTCAACCATTGGTTAAGGGCACTTACTGCTCTTGTAGATGGATGACCTGAGTTTTGTTCCTAACACACACAATCATCCTTAACGTCAGTTCCAGGGACTCTGACACCCTCTTCTGACCTCTTCAGCATCAGGTATACACACAAACACACCCATTAAGTTAAATAAATTATTTAAAAAAAATTAAAGATCACAAAAACTTCAATATATTACTAATGAGAATGTGATTATCAAAAGTTTGACAATTTCTTATAAAAATATATACTTAGTAAATGACCAAGTAATTTTATTTTTAGGTAATATAAAAGAAATGCAGGAGCTGGAATAATGGCTCCATGTCCCAGCACCAATTCTTCTTTTTTTGTTGTTTTTTTTGTTTTTTTCTGTCTTCCTCTGTGTCATTTCATTTTTTTTAATTGGATATTTTACTTATTTACATTTCAAATGTTATCCCCTTTCCCAGTTTCCCCTCTGGAAACCCCCATCCCTCCCTCTGCTTCTATGGGTGCTCTTCCCCCCACCCACCCACTCCTGCCTTCCTGCCCTGGCATTCCCCTACACTGGGGCATCGAGCCTTCACAGGACCAAGGGCCTCCCCTCCTATTGATACCCAGCAAGGACATCCTCTGCTACATATGCAGCTGGAGCCATGGGTCCCTCCATGTGCACTCCTTGGTTGGTGGTTTAGTCCCTGGGAGCTCTGGGGGTCTGGTCGGTTGATATTGTTATTCCCATGTTCCCAGCACCAATTCGGTGATTCACAGCCATCTTAACTCCAGTTCCAGGGGACCTGGCACCCTCTTCTGATTTTCAAGAGCTCAAGTAATACACACACACACACACACACAGACAGAGAGAGAGAGAGAGAGAGAGAGAGAGAGAGAGAGAGAGAGAGAGAGAGAGAGATCAAATAAAAATCTAAAAACAATTAAGAGGATTAGAGAGACGGCTCAGAAATTAAGAGCACTGACTGCTCTTCCAGAGAACTTGAGTTCAATTCCCAGCAACCACATGGTGGCTCACAACCATCTATACTGAGATCTGGTGGCCTCTTTTGATGTGCAGGCATATATGCATACAGAACACTATATACAAAAAAAGTAAATAAATCTCCCACCAAGAACATTCTGTAGTACCCACACACACTCTCCCACTAAGAATACCCTGTGGTACCCACACATTCTCACACCAAGAACACCCTGTAGTATCCACACAGACTCTTCCCCACTCTGGTCTAACTTCCATTCGCAGAAGTGCATGCATTCAGTACAAGTCAGACTTGGCAGTGTGACATTTTCCTGGGCTAGTGACATGCATTTACAACACTACCTAGAGATTTTGTTCAGTAGCAAAGAACTACCTGACCCAGTCAATCATGAAAACACAAAGGCATAACCAATATTCTATAATACACTGAGCTGCTGAGCTATGATACTCAGTTGGTTTGATATGTTAAATACAATTTTTCTTTAATACATTTCAATAGATGATAATAGGTTTGTCAAGAAACAGCTCCACCTCAAGTGAGGGAATGTCTGTCCTACCTGGCAGGAAAAAAACAAAAAACAAACACTACCAACAGGGCTGGAGAGATGGCTCAGTGGTTAAGAGCACTGACTGCTTTTCCAGAGGTCCTGAGTTCAATTCCCAGCAACCACATGGTGGCTCACAACCATCTGTAATGAGATCTGATGCCCTCTTCTGGTGTGTTTGAATACAGCTGCAGTGTACTCATATACACAAAATAAGTCTTTAAAAAAGAAAAACTACCAACATATGTGATGTTACCATAAATTCTCTCCCTCCCCTCTCCTCCTCTCCCCTTCCCTTCTCTGCTCTTTCCCCCTCACCTCCCCTTTCTCTCCTCGTTTAGACAGGGTTTCAGCAATACAGCCCTGGCTAGCCTGGAGTTCAGTGTAGACCAGCACAGTCTGAGAGCTGTCTACCTCAGCTCCCTAGTGCTGGGATTAAGGGTGCATGTCACCATGCTCCAATACAAATCTCTAAAATGTTATGCTCAATGAAACCACATATAATACAGAATACTACATGGTATTTCTATAAAGCTGTCAAACAGTAGATCTAGTGCATGATATCAGTGATTGCCTGCAAGTGTGGAGGACACTGACTGCAGGGACACAGATGTGCGTGTGACAGCAGTTACACAGGAATATACATTCATCAACAGCATATAACTGTATGCTTTCAAAAGCTGTATCTGACTGCCTATTATCACCACCGTATAATCCTGGCACTCAGGTAAAGGCAGGAAGATCACCAGTTCTGAGGCCATCCTGAGCTATATAGTGAGATCCTGTCTCAAGAATAAATAAATAAATAAATAAATAAATAAAGCCTTAGTAAGATTTTGTTTCCTTTTTCATCAATTAGTTTTTACATCTGTATAAGATTAAAGTTGCTTTTAATTAAGGACTGAGAATATAGTTCAGCTGGCAGAATGTTTGTCTGGCATGCATGGAGTAGCCCTGAGTTCAAGCCCCAGTACTGCATAAACCAGGCATGGTGCTGCACTCCTGTAATCGCAGCACTTGAAGGGCAGAGTCAGGAGGATCAGGAGTTCAAGGCCAGGCTCAGCTAAATAGCAAGTTCAAGATCAATCTGGGTTACAAGAAACAACCACCTCTTCTACCTCCTCCTCTTCCTTCTCCTCCTCCTCTTCTTTATTTAAACAAGAATAATTTCTCTTAAAGATTTCATGATGTACAAGAATATGTGGTATGGCGTCTTCAATACGCCTTTTCTCTCTACATCAACGTGAAGCTATTCAACAGCCTGCCACATTTCGGAGACATTACTGACTAGAAATAAGCTTCACACTGCTCCTGTCCAAACAAAAACTAAAATTAGTACCTAGGAAATGAGAGGAAAGAGAAAAGCACATAGCAAGCCAGATAGCAAGCCTCTCTTGTTGCTAGATATCCTAGGGAATGTTAAACAAGAGGTCTTTTTCTATCAACTACTGTAAAGCCTGTGCTTAGGACAAAGAATTAAAATTATCGTATCTCTCCACCTTGTAAGAGTTTTATGCAAATGTTTTAATCTTCCCCAGCCAGTAAATTGTTGTTTACTTAAAGGCCCATGGCTCTATGCTAGCAATGTGATGGCCTGGAGCAGTGGTCTCTTTCCCTTTCTCCTTCATTTCCTATGAACCAATTCTTTTTCAGACTAGCCAACTGAGTAAGATTGTGAGGGCGGACACCAGTCAATAGGGAAAAAAAAAACAGTCACCCTATGAGTCAGAATAAAAACCCAATGCACTTCCTGTCTCTGTGTGTCTACTCTGCATCAAGAATAAAGTTTGAGTGAATAAATAAATTAATGAAGGAAAAAAAAAAAAGACTAAAGTTTGAGCCAGGCGTAGCTGGTCTCTGCATCGGCCCCTACCTCCAGGCTCCTGCCCTATTTGAGTTCTTGCTTTTTGTTTCAACAGTGATGGGGAAGTATAAGCAAGATAAAGCTTTCCTCCTCAATTTGCTTTTGGTCATGTTGTTTCATCACAACAGAAATCCTAAGATAGAAATGGGTACCAGTTTGTGGGGGAACAATGTGGCAATCCTGACCATGTGTTTCAGGGAGGACTGTTGGAGGGATGTTGGAACTCCGGGCTAGAAAAGCCACTGAATCTTGGTAAGCTGTTGTAAGAACTTGGACAGCTTAGGAGGTAAAGAAACTCCATTTTGTACCCACTATCTACTTTAGTAGCCTTTGGCCCCTGACCTAAATTCCTGAAAACCCCTTACCTCCTCTCCAGAACTGTGTAACTACTGTGAAGTGGTTTATCACGTGTTCTGGCTTCTGTACACTCACTTGTCACTGTGGGCACGGGGAATGAGGCAGATCCTCAGGAGCTGTAAATTCTGCAGCAGTGAAGTAATTGTGGTGTTAGCGTAAAAAGCCTTCCCTCCGCCTGCTTCAGTACAGCATATGTCTGACTAGACATTAGCTAGAGATGCCATCCTGCTAACAGTTATTTGGCTAGTAATAATCTGTATTGTCTGTAGTCTTCAGTGGTCTCAAACTCTGTAACACTAGAATGAAGCAAAGGCTCTCTCAGGAACATTTAATATTTTGATTTAAGATTCTGTGCCAGGATCATTAGAATCTTCAAATGCCAGTCTATGGGAGCCATGCTTTTCAAACCACCACATTCCCCATTGGGCTGATTCCACTTCCTGTTAGTAGCTTTCTTTGGCAGATATCCCATAGTTCTTGAACCTCTTGGGGTTTCCATTGAAATCCAGGCTTCACCTTCACAGTTTCACACAATGGCCTCTCTGGGCCTCCATGGAGGGACACCCCTGACACATCTGGCGACTTTCCTTAGTCAAGGAGGGAATTCTATAACCCCTTTCTTCTATTCTTGACTCTGAAGTCAGAACCATGTGGGCTGAAGGTACCAAGTTCTACTGCTTGCTGGGGCTAGAATATGTCCCCCTTGCTCAACTATATGTTCACCAGCTTTTTGTTTTCGATGATTTTCTTCACGGCCTAAGGTTGGCTGTTCTAGAACTTGCTCTGAAGACTCACTTGGAACTCAGAGATCTGCATGCCTCTATCTCCCGAGTGCTGAAATTTCATCAAACCTAGACCTAAGCTTTTCTTTAATTTCTTTTCTCTAGATGGAATCTTAGCTCGGTGGACTCTCATCCCCAGGTCATCACTAATGATGAAATGGTTAATCCCATTTAATGGCCTTGAACACAGGATTTAGCTCCATTCCATTTCCTGGCTCGCCTTTAATACTTGAACTAGGAACCATACATTTTGTATTTTTCCTTTCTAAGCTTGCTCCATTTCACCAAAAAAAAAAAAAAAAAAAAAAAAAAGTATTCATAAGAGTGAACCCCACAGGACAGAGTCTACGGTAGACTGTTTTGAGATTTCATTTGCCAGTGCAGTTAATCTAAATCTCTTCACCTCATCTTCAGGCAGACTCTTCGGCAAGGGCAAAAAGCATTCTTCACCAAAATCTTTAGACAACATTCTAAAATATTTTTTTTTCTAAAACTTCTTGAGCCAGGCAACCACAGTTCAAATCACCTTGAGCTCTTAGGACATACCTATCTCTGTCACTAAATACTGAGGTAACAGGGACATGCTGCCATGCATGTTTTTTATGTGGGTGCTAGGGATTTGTACACGGGTCTTCATCCTTGTATAGTGAACACTAGTACCCAGCTCCCCAGCTCCCTGAATTCAGCATTTTCAAAGTTCCACAATAATGAATGGTCACAACTGGGAAAACCTCTTTCATGTGCAATGAGTTTAGGCAAGGACTGAAGATAAGGGATGCTGCCAATTCAAGTCTCTCCGCACCTTGCTGCTACCACAAAATAGTCTAGTATCAACCCAATACACACTACTTAATGAAATGACATGACATGACATGACATGACATGAAATGCTGGCATCTTACTTGAAAACCCAAGAATTCTGTAGCCATGTTACTCGGGTAAGGGATGGTTACCTAGAACTCCCACAGTTCTTTACCTACAGGTGTCTGAGAACTCCTATTGCATAGCCATTCGACATCAGTGTCTTGCAAGTCTAGGCTTGGAACCCTCAAGGTCCCCAACCCCATCCTTTACAACTACCATGTAAAAATGATGGTGCATACCTTTTAATATCATGTAGAGAATGAGGTAGAGAAATGACAAGTTTGAGGCCAACCTAAGCAAATTAGTGAGACTCTGACTCAAAGTAAAATTAAAAAGGCCTAGACTACAGCTTAGTGGTAAAGCATGCATGTAGCCTGCCTGACACCCTAGGTTCAATCTTCAGTGCCATAGAGAAATGGAGGGGAGAGAGAGGAGAGGAAGGGAAGGGAAGAGGGAAGAATACACGGAAACAGGGAAAGGAAAGAAGGAACAGGAGGAGGGAGGATACACAGAAAAATCCTTAACACTGGATTCTATTGGAGGAAATTGGTCAAAACCCACAATACTAGAGACTCTCCTAGAAGGGAGCTCCTCACGCAGCAATGGCAACAACATCCGAGACAGAGGTGTTGGGCCATAGAGGAGCATCAGTGGTTTTCCCACCCAACTTGCCACTTCGTAATTAAAGATAGAGAGGACCAGGGAGACAATGACACTTCCAAGTTCATACAGTTGGTATGTGTGACTTGCCATCAGCAAGCTGAGGAACTGCCACTGTCTTACACTGGACTCAGCTGAGATAGACAAACAGTATGGAGGGAGTTCTTAGAAAATCCAAACACCAGAAAACTTCAGTTCTCACCCTCTTCTGCCCAGTACTGGGACCAATCACAGGCCATTTGATGAATCAGGTCTTTCTTTTGTTAAATTATGGATGAAGAAAAGACAATCTTGTGGGGCATTTTGTAAATACGTATGAGTGTAGTGCATGACGTGTATGTGCTGGTATTGGAACAGAAGCTAGAGGCAGATGTCGGGTGTCCAGCTCTACCACTCTCTACCCTGTTCCCTTGAAACAGAGTGTCTCACTGAACCTGGGTTAAAGGCAGCAAGCCCCAGCCATGCTCTTGTGTCTGCCCCTCCCACAGTGGAGAAGTTACAAGTACACATAACCATATCCAGCTTATACTTCATGCTCATTCTCAGATCCTCGTGCTTGTACCTCAGACACTCTTACTTGATGAACCATGTTCCTGGCCCTAAATTACATCTTTATATCAAATTTTAGTAAGTCCTGAATGTCTATTGACATCTGGGCCATAAGAAGCAGAGGTGGAAGAGGTGTTCCATTATGTAAGATATACTGTTCAGGAACACCATGGCTGCCTCATCCCTCCATGTGACAATCCCGTGTGGAGCATTCTGATTCCTAATAAAGCAATTTGATTATAACAGTCTGGTTCCTGGTGAGAAAGAATCCTTATTTCAAAAGCCAACATGTTGCCCCTTTTAGCCCCAGAACAATAGCCAAGATGGCTGACGGCAATACAATGCGAGAAATGACTCCAACTGCAAGCACTTTCTGCTCTGAGTGCAGGGGGGAACCAGGGCCAGGTCTTTGAACAGAAGACAAGCTTTATAGCATAACAAAGGTGTGATTCCATCCAAAATCCACCAGAGACAGGAGACCCAAGAAAGCAAATGCGATTTGTTCAAACAATTTCATTTAGAAAGTACCAGCTGTCTGAGATAAGAGCACTTCAGTCCTACCTCCCAGTGACTAGCAAGTTTGGGCGGAATCTCCAACCCCAGCTTCTCAAGTTTCCGATCCCTGTACTTCTCATATTGTCGGTACCCCGCATACCCTCCACCTGTTGCCAACAGGATGGGCACAGGGCGTAGCAGGAACAAGGACCGGACAGGAGCAGTATGAAATTTTCTGACACCTGTAACAGAAAGAATTTAAAAAAAAAGGAAATTCTGAGGATAAGAGACAGAAATAAAAATGAGTCATACAATCCCAGTACCACCAGAGAGCCAGAAAGAAGTCCTCAGTGAAGGTGACCGGACTGGAGAGAACTGAAGTACAACTCCCAAGACCCTTCTCCAAGTCATGTCACTCAGTAGAGGACAGGCATCTTGGCTATGGAACCAGTCATGGACTGAAAACAAAAACTCTGAACTATACTGGGCTTCATTATATAGGCACATGATCCCAGCTACTCCTGAGGCCAGCCTGGGTAGCTCAGGGAGACCCTATCTCAAAATAAGAAGTCAAAATCAGCCTACTGATCTAGCTCGGCAATGAGAGAACTCACCTAGGATCTACAAGCCCTATGACCCATCCCTGGCACCATTAAGAAAAAAATCACGGACAGTCAGTTGTGGTAGCTCCCATCTTTAATCTCAGCACTTGGAAGGCAGAGGCAGGTAGATCTCTGAATTCAAGGCCAGCCTGGTCTACAGAGTGAGGTCTACACCAAGCAGAGTTACATAGTTAGATTCTGTCTCACAACATCAAAAACAAAAACAAGCCAGAATCATAAATAAATGAAGGAGAGAGGGTGAGAGAGATAAACTCTCAAAGAGATTTAGAAACTAATCAAGGTAGCCTCAGCTGTCTACCGACATGCTACATAGACACCAGTTCTCACCCTGGCTCTTCTCTTGGAAGTTACATGAGGTGATTTACAATTCTGGCCTTTACAAGTTAGGCTAGGCATTGACATTCTAAAATGTCAATAGCCCAGTGCTAGAGCATGTGCTTAGCACATGTAAGGGTTTGAGCTCCAGCACCACAATGTAACTGTTTTTAAAGGTAGTAAGAGTTAAGAGTTGGGACAGGAAAGCCAAGGACACACAGTTGTAGTTCTGAAGGACGGTAAGTAAGAAGGCCTAAAATACAGTATGAGGATTATTGTTAACAATATTAGATATTAATAACTTGCCGAAAGAGAGTAGATGTGAGTACTCTCAGCAATAACAATGAGAAAAGGAGCTACATGAGGTGATAATTTCAGTAATTTGCTGGATTATATCCATTCTATTGGCTGACCTGGTGGTACACTCCTATAATCCCAGCACTCAGGAGGGTGGAGGAAGTGGGGGGATAGTGTTCAAGGCCAACCTGGGCTACACAGCAAGATTCTATCTCAAAAACAAAAAAACAAAAAACAAAACAAACCTACCATGCAATATGCCTTAAATATATACACTGAAGAAACCAAAGCACACCAAGAACCCTCAAGAGCTGAGACATGAACAGCAGAGTAGATCTGTGCCACGACTTGACTGGGGGAGGCCCACAGTGCCTCATTTCAGTGGTCGGTTTTGTTTTGAGACAGAGTCTCACAGATCCCAGGCTAGCCTCAAACTGATTGTGTAACTAAGACTGGCGTGATGCTCCTGCCTGTGGCATTCAAAGGCTGGGTCTCTGTGTGTTGTCAACACAACCAGCACATTCTTTCATCATTGACTCCCCTCTGAGGTTCTGGGATTGAACCTAGAGTCTTGCCTGGGGTCTTGCTCATGCTTGACAGGAGCTGTACCATGGAGCCACAATTTACACCACAGAGCTACATTCACATTCAACCCACTGGTTCTTTTTTTTTTTTAAAGATTTATTTATTTATTATATATGAGTACACTGTAGCTGTCTTCAGACACACCAGAAGAGGGCATCAGATCTCATTACAGATGGTTGTGAGCCACCATGTGGTTGCTGGGATTTGAACTCAGAACCTCTGGAAGTGCAGTCAGTGCTCTTAACCACTGAGCCATCTCTCCAGCCCCACTGGTTCTTTTAAAACTGTATTTATTTAACCTGTGTATGTATGCATAGGCATCAATGTGTTGTATAGGCACCGAGTAGATCCTAGGATCAAACAGGTTATCACATTTGGTGGCAAGAGCCTTTAATACCAAGCCAGGTCACTGACATTATGGCTCTTTTTCTAATAAGCAAATATGGGTGTCGTAAATCTTGCCCGATGTCTAATCACTCTTCATGATCCTGCTACTGGACAGGTTATCTGCTGGGGCAGCCTGTCTTGCCTTGGATGGCAACTTTGGGAATGAGGAACTCCAAGGAAACATGAGCGACCTGCTGCAATAATTTCCATCTCTGTAAAGGGCCACAACCATCTTTTTCTCTGGCAGTCTCCTCCACCACCCACTCAGGACTGATGCTGCCCTTCGATGTGTGTTTCAATAAACAGTCCTCAAAGGTCAGGCTCAGTCTGTTTCTGCCCCCCTCCACTCTCAATTTATTTATGTTTAGTCTATGTGCACTGGGATTTTGCGTGCATGTGTGTCTGTGTGAGGGTATCAGATACTGGAGTTACAGACAGTTGTGAATTGTTGTGGGAGCAGGGAATTGTCCTCCAGGAGAACAGTTAGTGCTCTGAACCATTGAGCCATCTCTCCAGCCCCAGCTTCCTATCTATTTAAGCTGTTTCAGGAACCTAACAATACTAACTTAAAAACCAAAAAGACAGAATTCTGATCAAGAAAGACTTGTCAGAGTGTGACAGTGCAAGACACTGCATCCATCCTGGATTCTTGCTGAGACTATTTTAGGTTTAACTGCCTGGATAGAGAATCCCACAGAAAATTACCCGACTCTATTCTAGGAAACTGAGGTCAGATGCCCCCGCCAACTTACGCTTCTGTTAAACTGCCTGCTTGTGCAGGACCCTCTCTGTTATTTTACCTTCTGTTAAACTGCTTCCTTGACCCAAACCTCCCCCTGCAGCTGCTGCATGAGCTACCAGGATATGAGGGTATTTTTTTTTTTTTTTTTTTTGCCTTTAAAATTCCTTACCCTATACTTGGATCCCAAATATCTGAGCGTAGTCCCAGCCAGCTGGAATAAGGACTTTCAACTGGCTATAAACTGTGTCTGAGTGGTCATCCTTGGTGGGCTCCCCTAAGAAGAAAAAGATCCCCTCTTCCCTCTTCACTTTGCTCTTTCTGAACTGATTGGTGATGACACCCAGTCTGCAGCCGAGACCTGCAGCACAGTGCTCGATGTTTCCTGCTACCTTTTTGTTTTAAAGGCAGAGTCTTACTCTTCCTCCCAGACTGGGCTCCAGCTCCAGCAGTGCTCCTGCCTCAGTCTCCTAAGCACTGCATTAACACCACCACACCCAGCTTCATTGACAGGTTTTCCTCTTGACTTCTCTTTCTCTTTTTTATTTTGTAATTATACATGTGTGTCCATGTGAGCGCAGGTGACAACCAAGTGCAGAAGATGTCAGATCCCCTGGTGCTGGAGTAACAGGTGGGTTGGATGACCAGAAGTTAGGTTCCTGGGTAGGCAGACTGATAGGGAGAAGGGCCATGGCTTGGTAATAAAAGTGGCATCCTTCCAAAATGGACAGCCTCTGACTTGAGACAAAAACCTGGCAGCTTAAAACAAAGGCCTTGTAGGCATTTTGTCTCCCTACAACACATTCATGGTCAGCTCTAGACAGAGCAGCTCTGGGCCAACCAATCATCTTTTTTCAAATTGACCAACCTTAAATTGGGGAAGAAAAACTCTTCAGAGACCTAAAATAACTGATCCCTTGAAAAGAGACTAGATGTTTTTGGCTTTTCAAGTTCAATCTCTGCTTTGCAGAGCATCGTTTTCTGTGTCTGCTGCACGCGTGTGTCTCACCTCCTCACCCCCACAATGAACTCCATTCAACTGCTGATTCTGTCTGCAGTGTTGGAGATTTCTCCAGACTATCACTTTGGGGGCTCATCCAGGATTTCTTCTGAGGAACACCAACTCATCAGAAATCAGGCTGAACCCTGAGAGAATAAGGTGTGTGCACTAAGCACCTGGCAAGCCTTCCCTTGTCCTGGAACAGGACTGGCCATTTTATTTTCTTTCTTACAAGGAAGAGAGTATGTACCCTAGGAAACCAATTAAACTGGTAACAAGAAACCTGTGAACAGGCACTAAAACTACACTACTAACCTAATCTGGCTGCACAGCAATGGTGCCTCACTCTGATCGCTGCCTCTGGTGCCTGAAGGAAGGATATTTTTAGGGAAATAGTTACTATGTGGAGACAGACAAACCTTTTCATTTTTTCAAAGCACCTGAATCTCCTATCTTGTCTCCTCTGCCACCTTTGAGATTGAGATAGGCTAACTACTGTTTTAACAAACTGGATATCTAAGTTTCTTCTCTCCCTCTTTTTAGAGGGGGAAAAAAAAGCTATTCAAGCCCTCACACTGATCAGGGCTCCTCTGCTCCCTGAACACAGACAGCAGAATTTCTTCCCCACTTCTTTATTTTGCTGAGGCCATGGTACTGCTTCCTCCTACAACCATGCTAACTAACCAAAGGGTCTGTTTAAAGAAAAGGGCATAAAAGTCCTCATTTAATCCATGAGATGTGTGGATCCCACAGGGTCTTGTGCCTGAAGGGAGAGGGGCTCACCTTATGAGGGAGTTGGGCTAACCTTGAATGAAAAACAACCGTGTAGCTTGTCGTTGTCTTGGCTGATGGCTTCATTAAGATGGAAGCAACCATGTGGTCAGCAGCTATCATTGCTAATGTTATAAAGAAGGCCAATGCCATGTGACTTCACTGTCACCTTGGTTAATATAACCACATCGCATAACCAAATATGGCAGTACCCATAAAGTTTCCTGTTCCTACTGAGCCCTCCAGACTAAAGAGGCTATTTCAGTAGGTATTGAGTCTTTCAATTACGATTAACAGAGGTTAACAAAAAGAAACAATCTAATATGATCTGAGTTCTTTTACAATTTTTTGTTCTGCTATGTTTACTATTTATTTTCTTCCTCCCTTCCTTCCTTCCTTCCTTCCTTCCTTCCTTCCTTCCTTCCTTCCTTTCTTTTTTTTAAATTTTTTTAATTTTTTTTTTTTTTTTGGTTTTTCATGACAGGGTTTCTCTGTGTAGCCCTGGGCTGTCCTGGAACTCACTCTGTAGACCAGGCTGGCCTCAAACTCAGAAATCACCTGCCTCTGCCTCCCAAGTACTGGGATTAAAGGCGAACACCACCACTGCCCGGCTATGTTTTCTATTCTTTAGAGTACAGGGATTTAAGCCCAATTTACATATGATGAATTATAAGAAGTGTCCTCCTATTTTAATTGTGGGTCACAAATCAGGCCCCCAAGACAGTGGCAGAGCTGCCAATACCCTACTACAATGGCTACCCAAGCTTAGTTGGGGTCATGAGGAAACAGAAACGTAACCCTAACATTTCTCAGAAACTCAGTGCCTTGGGAACTTTGTTCATCAGATAAGTGCAGTTTCCTCATTCCTCCCTAATCAGCTATCCACTTCAAAAGGATATCTCCTACCCATAAACTGGTCTGATTGCATCAGGAACAAATCCCCTTCTGCCAGGCTCACCTCAGGCAACCTATTCTAGTCAAGACAAGGAAAGAAATCTCCCAAGAGGGAGAGAGGTCTGACCATAAGCCTTCAAGAACCCTGTGAAGGCTCTTGCTTTCCCCAGGGTAGGCTGCTGTTCTCCACCCTGGTAAGACAGTCTGGCAGTCTGTTTCCCAATAAACTTTTTTTCTACCCAAGGAGTGGTCCTATTTGGAGGTTTTGTTGTGCTTATTTATTTTTTTCTTGGATAGTTTATTTATTTACATTTCAGATGTCATCCCCTTTCCACAGTTCCCCTCCACAGAATCCCTCGTCCTATCCCCTTCCTCCTTTTTGCTTTTATACCATTTTAATTACATGCATGTATTACAGTCACTCCTAGGTTGATGGACTAGTAATGCAATAGATGCAAATAGTCAAGGAACAAGCAAGACAATAAACACAAATAGTCAAAGAACAAGCAAGGCAATAAAACAAAATTCCGTGAACACTAAGGGCTTATCAAGATGACCAAAATATCTGAGCCTACTTCCCTGTCCTAGCCCAAAGTCATTTTCATGTCTGAAGCCTACTTCCTTGTTTATCCTAAAATTTAGATTCCTGTCTGAAATTACTTCTTTGTTCCTGCCTAAGATTTAGATTCCTGCCAAAAATTACTTCTTTGTTCTAGCCTAATGTCAGATTCCTGCCTGAAGCCTACTTCCTTGTCCTTGGCCAATGTCATATTCCTGCCAAGCAGCCTATTTCCTTGTCCTTGGCCCATGTCAGATTCTTGCCAAGCAGCCCCAAAGGCTCTCTGCCTCTCCCCCTTTTTTATTTCATTAACAAGACAGAGCCTGTCTTAGTCATTCTGACAAGAATGCCTCCTTTACCTGTAATAGAATATGCATTATCAAAAGCAATGCACTTCTGTCTTAGGTTGGTAGGGCTCTGTACAGAATCTTACCTGTCCTTGGCTTACCAGCCTGTTAATTTAATAACTCTGTCTGGGGGTGTTGTGCTTACTTATATTTAGACAGTATTCTTTAAAAAAAAATCACAAGTGTTTATCATGCTTGCTTCCTATTTGGAATAATAATAATAATAAAATTTTATAGTTCAAAAGAAAAAAATGGGCACAAGATCAGGTAGCCCCTAAGACACAACAATTGATCCCCTTTTAAATTGTTTTAACTAATATTCCAGATTCACTGGGGTCCTATTACCCTTTGCAGGAGCTAGAGGTTACTTTATCTTACAGCACAAAAAAATGACCATTATTTAGATCCCAGGAAAGGAAATAAAAAACAAAAAGGTCCATCTCTCAGAATTCATGTCATCTTAACCTTGATCTGCCCTACAGATAAGGATGTGTCTTTAGGGAACTAGTGTCTGTCCTATGGATGGGATTGGAAGGAAACTAAAATACATCCAACAATCACAGCCAGGGTATACTTAACAGTGGCAGAGACAGAACTACAGGCCTGGGTAAATGCAACTCAGCCCCACACTGGGAACCAGCCTGGTGTGTTTAGGTCACACTGACCATCCTTGGATTGGCTACATATGCCCTTTCTGGATGTTGGGCTGAGAGACTCAAGGAGGACTAGGTGAACCTCCATCCATCCATCCATCTCTCTCAATCTTATTTTCACTTTAAAGATGGGAACAGACTCTTCCAAGATTACTTCCAATTCCCCACTGCCTTGCCTCCTGTCTGATTGTAGCAAGTTAAAGTCCCTCAGGCACTTAGGAGAAAGCTTTAGTCTCTTTCTCAACCAGTGCATGGTCTAAATATCTTCTATGAAAAATCAGAAGTGGCTCTCCTGGGCAGCTCTTAATTATGATGTCATCCTTCAATTAGAGCTGCTCTGTAAATAAGAGAGAAATTCCCCTAAAATTTTCTCTGTCCAAATTTTCTTTTACTTTCAGGATCATCTAGACCTTGCTAAATATTACAGGCTGAACCCACTTTGATTTGTGTCTAATCAAAGTTTATTCTACAGTGCTTAATTTCCACTCAGGCTTTACCTAAACACTAAAAATCTCTGGTGGATGCAACTGAGCTTCTGAGTGTTCAACAACCATATTTGAAGGCATAAACTGACATGGTTAGTGGGATTAAAAAGAATGCTTTCCCCCTCATCCTCCAAGGTCAACTAAGTCCCAGGGAACTACAAAGCATCTCTCAAAATGTCCTGTACTATAACTGTGGAAGGAGTAAACTATAGTAAGTGTCCAGTCTACAAAAGAAGGAAAAAAAAATCCTCTATACTCCCAAATGAAGCAATGGTCAAGCCAGGCCTTTGACTTAGCCTAACAGAGGCATTAACTGTCAAAACAAAGACTAGAGGAGACAGAGGCTCCTCCCAAGACCAAGTAACCCTTGAGGACCAGATCTTCAACTGACCTTGACCAAATTAAAAAAAAAAAAAGAGAGAAAAATATGAAAATTAATTTTGGCTACCTACATAGTCTTCAACATCCACAGGAAGGTATAGCCAGGTTTAAAATGTTCATGTTTCTTTAACAGTCCTCAGCTCAGACACTATGCTCAACAATGAGATGTTATTTGGACATTAATTTCTCATTAGTGATTTGCTCCCTTGATGGCCTTATCTGTTTCTAGAAGGGTACTTTTCACAGCTGTAATACGATGCCCTGTATCCTAACCAACCATGTTCCCTGCCAGATACCCTGTTGTCAAACTCACAGGTTTGGGGAATTATTCAAGGTATCAAAATGGGCTGTGTATGGTGGTGCACACCTTTAATGCCAGCAATCAGGACAGAGAGACAGGTGGATCCCTCAGGTTTGAGAACAACCTGGTCTATGGATCAAGTTCCAGGACTGCCAGGGATACAAAGAGAGACCATGTCTCAAAAAACAAAAAACAAACAAAAACAAAACAAAACAAAAGGATGTTAAAACCATGTCCCTGGGACATTACTGGAGAACCCTACAAAAAGGTATTTTAAAATGTCACTTAGATGCTGACATCTGGTTGTGACCTCAACAAATGGAACCTAGACTTCGCTTGGGTTTGACCCATGTTATCCATCTCCACAGGACATTACAGCTGGCATAGGGGCAGAGGCATTGCTTGCTGGTAAGGTAATGCTATATGTCTTCTGCAGGCTTCTGGAAAAAAAGATTCTGATACAAAGATCTTAGCTACACAATTATGCCTCACCTTATTAAACAAACTTATGCTAACTATGATGTTAAGGAACTCTCCATTAACCTTGTCTGTTCGTGTCCCTATGAGGTTGTAGTAGAAGAAAGCCAATGGCTGAAGAAAGGTTCCTTGAGCTCTTACACCAGACAAATGGCTTCCTCCACAGTGTACATCTTATGGTAGAAGATGGTGACAGAAAAATCATCAATATCGCTGACACCTATGACAAAGTCTGCTGAGGAGTCTCTGGATGGCGTTCTTGCCTGTTCTATTCCTAAGGGCAAAACTGCCCCAGCTATTTTTCTAACTATGCTCAGTAGGAATTGTGGTTCTTCCAAAGTGTCACTTTTAATGTTACAAGTTACAAGTGCTACCTCACTCATACAACAACTCCAAAGATACACTCCATCACCAAATGGCTGTCTGGTGCTCTATCTTTGCCACTGGTTGTTTTACCATGACCCCCTTAGATCAATCCTCCCAAGGTACCATGACTGCTGCTTCTTCACTGTCAATCTTTTGTCAGTTGAAGCAGCTAAGAGCAGAAAACTTTCCAGAGCCTTAAAAAGCCCAGTCCTTGAGCAGAGACTTTGCTCTACCGATGTCTTTTCCTCTGTGGTTCTGCTGCACACATGAGCCTGCAAGCATGTGTCTCCTTACCCTGGTGAATCCCTTTCGTCAACTGTTGATTCTGTCTATGGCGCTTGAGCATTCTCTGCTGCTACCTGTTTTGTTCAAAAGTCTTCCTTAATTCTTTAACTGGCAGGGAAAACCAACATCATAAAGACCTGTAGGCTGTATCAATTGTAAGCTTCCCAACGTGGGAACTGGGAACAGAACCCAGGTCCTCTTCAAGGGAGTACATGCTCTTAACCATTGAGGATCTCTTCAATGTCTCTCTTAAGTTTTCAAAGTATGTTGGTAAGCAGAGATGGTTACTTCCCCCATGGGTAGTAACCTTTTGAGTACAGAGGCTGTGTCTCTGCAGAACAAAATGAAGACTTCAGGAGCACTGCTTAGGCTCTCCCTGCTGGATCCAGCATCAAGTTATTAATGAGTAACAGCCACAGTGTTCCCATTAGTGTCCATGTTTGTAGTAGGCTTTCCATTCTCATCAAACAGCTCATTTTATTCTCAGGGATAAGATGGGCCATCAGAAATAGCATCAGGTATGATATACAAATCATATATGTGGGTAATGAAAACATCACATTCTTCCCAGGCCACCAGTTCTTACTCCACAGTGCTGAGGGAGGTGGCACTCCATAGCACTTTCTACTCATGGCTCTCAACTGAACAATCTCTCTAGAGAGCAATTTGGCCTAAATATTAAAGTACATCAACTGTTTATAGAGCCTCACTCTATAGCTCAAGCTGTCTTCAAACCTATTATCTCCCGTCTTCAGCCTTCTGAGGGCTGGCATTATAAGAGGCATGCACCACCAGGACCAGCTCACACAGAGTTTCTGACCCAGGAATTCTAAATCTACACAGTTGTCCTGGAAATGGCCAAGGTATTGCTAAGACTGTCTGTGACAGAAAGAGCTAGAAACAAATATGTAAAATATGTGGATGGCAGTCACACACAGAATACTATGAAGACAATGGCATGGCTGCCGACAGCTACACACCAGGCCCCATGACCACACACATGTGCTTCAACAGGTTTTAATTCTAACAACCCTATCTTTTTCCAACTTCCAGTTGAGGGAACTAACGGAGGGCCAGCAAGACCTTTGATTGCTCCTTACCTGTGTTACAGGCTTGAAGAGGCAGTTTCTGTAAGGTTCCCAGAAAATGGCGTGTGGCAGTATATTCATAGTAACAGGGGCTACAACCAAGAAAAATGGATCATTAGAATTTCAAACTTTCATTCTATTCAGAAACACAACTGGCCTATTGGACACACTTATTTTCTCTTGAAGAAAATGTTGACTATTCTGACATTTGATCCTTAGCGTCACTCAGAAAGGCACACTGTCTGTCTGCTGTAGAAATGCACTGGGGATGATCCAATAAAATGTACTTCCTGGTAAAAGCTCACAAATGAAAAGCCTCTGGCACATTACAAAAGTAAATAAGTTAGTTTAAATTGAACCAGTTGGCAACTTAAAAAATGTTTTTAAGTGCAATAAAAATGCTCTTCACAGCTGATGGTTTTGGTGTGGTGTGGTATGGGATAGGTCTCACTGTTCTTCAAAGGGCTAGCCACTAGGAGTCTGACTATGCTCCAGTGAGTATATGGGCAACACAAACTAGCCTTGGTGGGCTTTTTTTTGGGGGGGGGGTGTTGGAGGGCACATGGGTGAGAGGGAAGACCCAGGAGGAATGGGAAACAAGTATGATCAGAATTCACTGTATGATATTCCCAAAATAATTAAAAATATTATGTAGGAAAATGCTTTTAAATTATGTTTAAACTCTGTGTATGTGTCTGTATGTGCTATGTGCACGTGCCTGTAGACCCCGTCAGACGGTTGTCAGTGGCCCAAAAAGGAGGGGTGCTGGGAACTGAACTTGGGTCATCTCCACAAACAGCAAGTATACACTCTTAACTACTGAGCCCTACTGGCAACTTATCTTGCCGCCAAGGTTCTGACCTTAAGTTTACTATATAACTCAGGCTAATCTTAATTCTTTGTTCTGCCTCCATTTCCTGAGTGCAGGGATCACAAGGGTGGGTCACCAAGCCCCGCTTGGCAACATTAATACAGTTTGGAGATCCTACAGTATTGCTATCAATGTGAGCTTCATGGCTTTAACCACTGCACCACAGTTAATGAGAAGAACGTCCTCATAAGAGAAGCTGAAATAGTTAACATCACAGAGTCTTCCAGGCTCTATCCTGCAGACATAGGGCTGGGTCAACACAGGAAAAGAGAATACAAACATGGAGTTTGCAGAATCTGAGTAAGGGTATCTGGGATTTTCTAGTTTTGGTTTTATTCGAGATAGGGTTTCTCTGTGTATCCCTCCCTGGCTGTCCTAGAACTAGCTCTGTAGACCAGGCTAGCCTTGAACTCAGAGATCTGCCTGCCTCTGCCTCCAGCATGCTGGCATTAAAGGTGTCATCCTCCAGCATCATTAGTTTTTAATAACTTTCCTAAGTTTGAAACTAGTATACAATAAAAGTTTTTTCATCATTAACTGGGATCATAATTAGCAGGGAAACAAAGTCTCCAAGCCTAGCCTTTCTGCACCATGAAGAAAGAGCTCATAGAAATCTGTATGCACTGAGCCCTGCTCCATAAACCTGACCCACTGGGAATTGAAAAGTCAGTGCTTTAAATATTCATACTGCGGATGACTTTTCCGGTTTAGAATGCTTCCTCTCTCTCTCTCCCTCCTTCCCTTCTCTGCCTCCTACCCCCCACTCCACCCCAATCCCCCGTTGTTTTGAGACAAGATCTCACGTGTAGTTCAGACTGACCTTCATTGTTCCCTCTTTGTGCCTTAGAGGGATTATGTTTGTGCATTACCATGTAGGCTCAAGTATACAATGTTTTCAACTGCCTTTTGTGGCTACTTTGCCCTACAAGCTGCAGTAAAACAGATATAAAGAAACATTTACCAACTCTCTCTGAATGGCATGACCTAGGAAGTGCCACAGCCTAGTGGAAATCAATGTATCTCAATGCTGATAACTGCTACACTGACAAGCAGATTATAGTAATTTCTACTTAGCAACTGGATTTCCATTCATCAAAAATCAAACTTTCAATTCTCTGGATTTCGACTTAGATAACACCTTAGTTTCCGACACGTGTGTTTCTGGCCTCCCCATGTGATGCACATGCAGGTGTGCACCCTTTTTTTATTTTTTGGAGGCAGGGAGGGTCTCAGTATGTAGCTCTGGTTGCCCTAGAACTCACTATTTAGGCTAGACTAATTTTGACTTTGCAGAGGTCCTCTGGGCTGTTTCCTGGACCATGGGACTAAAGGCATGCGCCATCATATCCAGCTTCAGTTTTCAAAATATTGATTGGAACTCTAGATAAAGAAACTATATCCTTATCAGTAAATGTTTCTTTCTTCCTTGGAGAACTTTATGATATAAAAATGTAACTTTCATTATTATTAACATCTAAATTGATTTTTTTGTGAAAACAGAAATGTACTTATGACCTTTAACTTATAGATAGTTAAGTCCTACAAACTATCAGATTTCAGTGTTTTGATTTTTTTCCTCATGAAACTTAAAAACACCCATGGTATTGATGGGGCTAATGTGATGGGCCTAGTTCCTCCTGTGAGAAGCAGGGTATCTTGGCCTGTGGGAGAGCCACTAACAAATTTAGCACTGGCCCCTTAGAACCACTGCTCTGACTATAAAACAGTAAGCCTAAAGCCCTGTTTTTCAAGTGGAATCAGAACAATGACTGTTACAACTGACTAAAGGGCAAAGTATGTTGGAAAACTGGGCTACATAGCAAAAGGCTCTCAAAACACAACAACAAAACAATAACAGAGGGGTCTACACACTCCTCTACTGTGTTTCTTCCAACTCAGTGCTTTGGGCAGCGTGAATGACACAACTCACCATTTCTGATACACAGCACTGAGGTGGCCTGTTTGTGCACCCACCTTCCCCCACAGACTGCCCCATTATTACCAGCTTCTCTGTCATGACATAAATCCTGTAATTCCTGCAGTTTATACAGATACCGTGCCCCACGCCTCTCTCTGGCTTCCACCCACCTTTCCTCTCTTTCATCAATCACAGCTTTTAAAGGGCTGCCTCCACTGTCAATCATGTCTTCATGGTTTGCTCAGATCACATCACCTCCAGTCAAAATTGCCAGCACCCATCATGTTCCAGAAGAAACTGTGTACTCCCCAGGTTTCTTTCTTGGCCTGGCAGCCTCAAAAATGGTTGACCCCCATCTCCCTGAATCTCACTCCTGATTTCTACCCACTCTCTTCCTGGAATCGCTCCCTTCAAACAGTAACAAATGACTTAGTGTTCAACTGAGAACACTAAGGTCCTCCAGAGAAGTTCAAGTCTCGACTTTTCAACCAGCTCCCCTCCTTCCCCTCCCCCCACTCTCATCTAAAACTGAATTTGTCCTTTTAGATGTCCTGACCTGGGGTAGCACAGCTTTAACTGGAACAAACCTGTTTCCTAGGCACCTGCTAGCTTCCATCTCCCAGTGTTTTTTGGGTGTGGTGTGGTGTGGTGTGGTGTGGTGTGGTTTCAAGACAGGGTTACTCTGTATAGCCCTGGGTATTCTAGAACTCTCTGTAGGCCAGGCTGGACTCAAACAGAGATCCAACTGCCTCTGCCTCCTGGGTGCTAGGATTAAAGGTGTGTGCCACCACCTGGACTCACGGCCTCTTTAGCAGCAAGTGTGAGGTGTACCAAGTACAAGGGACCCACCTCAAAGAGCTTTACAGGAAAAATCAGAAGATGCTCCTGAGTTTACCATGCAGGAAAAGGTGCTCTCCTTCACCTAATGTGTACAAACCCCACCCCACCCTGGGTGTGTGTGTGTCTCACATGTTGGTGCCCTGCTCTGTCACTCTGCCTTGTTCCTCAGAGAAAGGGTCTCTCACTAAGCCTGACATTAGTCTGGCAGCCAACAAGCCCCAGCAATCTTGTCCCTGCTCTCCCCTCTACACTGGGATCCAGGCTTGGGCACACGGTTTGAGTGTTAAGAATCTAAACCTGGACCCACAAGTGTGAGCAGTGTGGAGGTCTGAGTGAGACTGGGAGTGAGACTGGCCCCACTGGTTCATCATATGTTTGCAGGCTTATGAACTGTCTACAAAGATCAGGTGTGTACTTTCTGAAGAAAGTGTGTCACTGGGCATGGGCTTGGAGGTTTCAAAAGCCTATGACTGTTCCAATGTCTCTCTCCAGCTGCTGCCTGTGGGTTAGTATGTTAGTATGGCAAGCCCGCCTGCTTCCTGCTATAATAATAAACTAACTCTGAAACTGTAAGCAAGCTCCCAGGTAAATGATTTCTTTTGTAAGACTTGCATTCACCATGGTCTCTTTACAGCAACAGAACAGTGACTAAGACAAGCAGTAAACACTCGTCTGGCAGAACCATTACCTCACCCCCAACAATACGTTAAACACAAACAAACCAGGATCTCTAATGTACCAATGGTTGTCCTAGAAACTCACACTGTTGACTAGGCTGGCCTCAAACTGAATGATCCGCCTGCCTCTGCCTCCAAAGTGCTGTTATTAAAAGTATATGCTACCTTGCCCAGCTCTTTTAAGATTTATTTTTGTTATATGTGTGGATGTTCTGCCTGCATGTTTGTCTATGCCTGGTGTTCTCAGAGTCAAGAAGAGGGCATTGATACCCTAGAACTGGAGTTACAGATGGTATCAAGGTGTCGTGTGGGTGCTGGGAATTGACCCTGGGTCTTCTGAAAGAACAGCCACTGTTCTTCACTGTCTAGGTATCTCTAGTACCTACAGCATTTTCTTAGTTAGTGACTGATGTGAGAGGGCCCAACCCACTATGGGTGGGGTCACCCTTGGGCTGGAGAAAGCAGGCTGAGCTAGCCAGTAAGCAGCATCCTCCATGGCCTCTGTGAAACAGTTCCTGCCCTCACTGCTTCTGATGATGAACTGTTATATAGACACCTAAGTGGAATAAACCCTTTCCACTATACATTCCAGCACAGCAACAGAAGTCCTGACTAAGACAAGTTGGTATCAGCATAGTGGGGTATTGCTGTGATAACATGACCATGTTTTTAGGAGGATTGTGGAAGGACTTTTGGAACTTTGGGCTTTAAAAAAAAAAAAAAGCCACTGAGTAAGTGTTGAGAGCTCAGTGGGCTGTTCCGGTGGAGCCTGGAAGAGTATTGAGGGCAATGTAGATGGAGGGCTGGCTTGTGAAGTTTCAAAGAGAAATCTGAAGCTTCTGTCAGGGCTGTTTACTGTTTTGAATTAAGATCTGGTCATTCTGGTTAGCTGGGGATAAAGATTCAGCCATGATTAACAAGAGACTGGCACCAGAGAAACAAAACCATTACATTATTGGGGCAGTTATTGCTGGTGAGCTAGAGCTAAGACGTCAGTGGTGATTGAGAAGAGACCAGCATCAATCATTGAGATGAAATTCTCTGGTGGTGTTTCCTTGGAGTGAGCCCACAGAACCTACGTTTCAGAAGCAGCCTGTACCTCCTGCTGGCAGTTGAACTTGGTAGTGTAACAGTCACCCAGGTGGTACTGGTTTTGAAGGCATGAAAGGGACATGGAGGCTTGGTACTGAGGCAAGGCTAGAGTCTCAGAAAATAGCCCCGTAGAGGCCACTGGTGAGATGCCAGTACCATAGAATGACCAGTCGGGGTCTAGAAGACAAGTTGTGTGTGCTACAGAAGGCGGAGCTGGAGAAGTGACCCAGGACCCTTGGAGTCATCCAGAAGATCATGAATGGACACCAGACATTGGACATTGAGGCATTTGCACTGTTGGAGTGTGGTTTTGCTTTGTTCCAATTGTGACTATGCCCTGATTCTTCCTTCTTGAAGTAAGAAAGTATTTAACTTACTTATTTTTGATTTTACAGAAGCCTACAGTTGAGAGACTTAATTATTTGTCTGATTTGGTTCTTCAAGATAAGGTTTCTCTGTGTAGCACTGCCTGTCCTAGAACTCACTCTGTAGACCATGCCAGCCTTGAACTCAGAGACTGCCTGCCTCTGCCGGACTGCTATGATTAAAGTGTGAGTCACTATGGTCCAGCAAGAGATTGAACTTTAAAGTGTTTGAGTTTGTAGACTATAGGACTTTTTAAGTTTGTAAAATGTTTTATATGGTAAATGTTTTAATGTGTGATCATGGTAATAGACAAGGGTTGTGGCTTGGCAGTGAGGTACTCGTATGTCAAGTTGACAAGGGGTCAGTTGTGCTGGCTATTTTTATGTCGACACAAGCTAGAATCATCTGGGAGAAGGGAGCTTCAATTAAGAAAATGCCTCCAGCCAGGGAATGGTGGTACATGCCTTTAATCCCAGCACTTGGGAGGCAGAGACAGGCAGATCTCTGTGAGTTCCAGGTCAGCCTTGTCTCCAAAGCCAGTTCCAGGCCAGCCAGGGCTATATAGAGAAACTGTCTCAAAAGACAGAAAGAAAGAAACAAAGAAACAAAGAAAGAGAAAGAAAGAGAAAAAGAAAAAATGTTTCTATAAGATCAGGCTGCAGCCAAGCTTGTAGGGCATTTTCTTAATTAGTGTTTGATGTAGGAGGGGCCAGTTCACTGTGGGTGGAGTCATCACTGGGCTGTGGCCCTGGATTCATCAGACAAGAAGATTGGTACTATGGACATTCATGGTGTGGGTTGTTTGCAGAATGACAGATAACAAGAAGTGGCCAGACTAGGAAGTATTTTGTTTTGTTTTGTTTTGTTTTGTTTTTCAAGACAGGGTTTCTCTGTGTAGCCCTGGGTGTCGTGGAACTTACTCTGTAGAACAGGCTAGCCTCAAACTCACAGATCCGCTCCTGCTTCTGTTTCTCCAGTGCTGAGATTAAAGGTGCATGCAACCACCGCCCATCTAGGAAGTGTTTTGAAAGTAGAGTGTGCCTTTCTAAAGTGCTGAATACAGATAATGGACCTAGGTTTGATTCCCAGTATCCACATGGCAGTTCAAAACACCCATGTCACCCAGCTTCAAGGGATTCAATGTCCTCTTCTGGCCTCCATGGAAACCAGGCATGGGGTACACAGACATACATGCAGGCAAAATACGATAAACATTAATGTTTTCAGAAAGAAAAAAAAATAAGGCCTAGAGAGAAGAACAGATAAGCTCAATCAGGTGTCTCTTCTACAGAGAGAACCAAAGGTACATACATTTCATGCTCGATACTAAAGCAAAGTGTGCTGACACACACTCAGAATCAGCATCTGGAAGGCTGAGGCAGAAGGGCCAGCTTGGAGAATACAATGAGATCCTTTCATAAAAGTAAAACTAAAATGAGATGAAGCACTTGGTTTTGGCTCAAATCCTGTACAGCCTCAGGAAAATTCTAAATTCTAAGCCTCAGTTTTTTTAGCTGTAAGATCAGAACCAACCTCATTAGCAAAACCCCTGGTCCAGGGCCTACCACCTGCCTACATATAGCTACTACAAAAAGTAATGGTATTAAAAACATTTTTAGGGATGGAGAGATCCATAGCTCAGAGGTTGAGAGCCCTGGTTGCTCTTCCAAAGGATCTGGGTACAATTCCCAGAATCCATATCCAGCACATAACTGTCTGTAATTCCAGTTCCAGGGGATCTAAAGACACGAATGCAGGTAAAATGTCAGTGTACATTTAAAAAAATCTTTTAAGACTTATTTAATGTATGAGTGTTTTGGCTGCATGTATATGCATGTACTACTTGCATGGATGGTTCCTGAGAAGCTCAGAAATGGGCACTGGATTCCTTAGAACTGGAATTATAGCTAGTGAGTGAGCTGTCATGTGAGCAAGAGCAGTCAACATTCTCATTCTTTGTTTGTTTGTTTGTTTTGTTTCTTTGATTTCTCTGTGTAGCTCTGGCTAACCTGGAACTTGCTCTACAGACAAGACTGGCCTGGAACTCAGAGATCTACCCGGCTCTGCTTCCTGAATGCCAAGATTAAAGGTTTGCACACCACAACCTGGCCCAACAGTGTTCTCAACCAGTGGGGCAACTCTGTAACCCAAGACTTTTTCAAAAAAGAACACATTCAATTAGCATACACTAGGATTCATAGCATATCATCTTCAATTACCAATGTCCACCCTGTTTCCAGTTGTAAAATGTTTTTAATATTGTTTTGTCCACATGTCTGTGTACCACATGTGTGCAGTACCCAAAGAGGACAGAAGAGGGCATCAGATCCCTTAGAACTAGAGTTACAGATGGTCATGAGCCACCATACATGTGTGAGAATAATAAGTGCTCTTAATGGCTGAAGAGCTGAACAATCTCTTCAGTTCAACAAAAAATCTTTTTTTTTTTTTTAGTTTTATTTTGACAAAAGTTCACAGACAGCCCAGGAGAGCAATACAGAGACAAGTATTTGTACATGTTTAATTTTTATAGAAAATTGCCAGGATCTCATGGGTGTGTGTGTGCACACACGCTTTGCCTTCACATATATCTGTATACCATGTGCTTACAGTGCCTATGGAGGCCAGAAGAAGGTTTCAGAATTCCTGGAACTGGAGTTACAGATGGTTGTGAGTTGCCATGAAGGTGCTGTGGATGTAGCCCTGATCCCCTAGAAGAGCAGCAGCAGCTCTTAACCCCTGGGCAACCTCTCTAGCCCTATAACATATTTTAGTAGCACCACGAGTGCTAACATTTTAACTACAGTCCTCATTTCTCCCTCCTTTCTTTCTTTTTCTTTTTTTTTGTTTTGTTTTTTAAAGACAGGGTTTCTCTGTGTAGCCCTGGCTGTCCTGGAACTCACTCTGTAGATCAGGCTAGCCTTGAACTCTTGAACTCGGAGATCCGCCTGCCTCTGCCTCCCAAGTGCTGGGGTTAAAGGCGTGCGCCACCACCGCCCGGCTCCCTCCTACTTTCAAAAGCTAAGAGAGTTCTAAAGCTGAGCTGGTAGGTCTCCTGAAAAGCTTTATCCAACACTGTACTTGATATTTAAATATTTAGCAAAGTATTTTTTATTTATTTATTAAACTTGTTTATTAAACTGTGAAGTTCCTTAAGTATTAGGCCAATTGCAAATTAATTAATCAGTAAATTAAATAATGTATGTGGGTAATGTTTATGCATGTGAATAGGAGGTCAGAGGTCAACTTTGGGGGGTCATTCCCCATGAACCATCCAAAAACTTGTTGGATTTGTTATGTTTTGTTTTGTTGTTGTTGTTTTGTTTTGATATGGGGTCTGAGTATATATCTCTGGCTGGCTGACATTCACTATGTAGACCAGGCTGGTCTTGAATTCATAGAGATCCACCTGCTTCTGCCTCCTCAGTGTTGAGATTAAAGGCATGCATCTTGTTTTTTGAGACAGGGTCCATCACTGGCTTAAAGGTCACCAGTTAAACTAGAATGGCTGGCCAGTAAGCTCCGGGAATCCACCTGTCTCTACTCCATCACTGGAATCACAGGTTCACACCATGAAACCTTTTTTACAGACATTCTGGGAAAACAATGCAGGTCCTTACGCTTACGTTTTACCAGCTGAGCGCTATCTGCTGCCCTCAGCCAGACAGTCTTCATGTCTCCACCCTTCCCTTTCTGGCCCTGTGTCAAAGTGGTAAGGGTTGCGTAAGTATTTCTAATTGGAATTCCTTCATAAGGCACCACTCTCTAGGTACTACTGTCTAGACCTGCCTGAATCCACAACCTGGAGTGCTTGTATAAAACCCACAGCTCTCAGAGCCCCAACCTAACCTCCTTCTGAATACGAACCTAGCATAAGATTGGTTCATAACTGCTAATCTCTATCTTTATTAAACACTCCAGCCATCCCTATACTTTTTAGCAGTTTGGTGGTGATAGTGCTTGAGACACAGTCTTATAAAACCCAAGTTAGCCTGTGACTAACTAATGTAGCCAAAGATGGTCTTGAAGAGAGAGAGGGGACCACTCTGGGGAGTTGGTTCTTGCTCACAGTCTTGTTGCTCTAGCCCTGAGCTCCCAGAGTACACCAGTCCCCACTTCCTATCTCGATATAGGTGTACTGTGATTAGAGGTGACGACCACTTAATTTAGCTTTCTACATTGAGTTCTAAGGACAGACTAGGGCCAGCCAGTGCTTTCCCCAGGAGTTATCTCCCTACCCACTCTCATCAAACATATTTAGAAAACATGCATGACACTAAATTATAACCCAAGATACTATACTCTCTAATACTATACATCACTCAATTGCAAAACTTCAGGACTGGAAGGATGGCCCAGTGGTTAAGAACACTGGCTGCTCTTCCAGAACACTGAGGTTTGACTACCAGCATCCACATTGTGGCTCATACTGAGTAACTCCAATGGCTTCTGTGGGCACAATGTGTGTGTGCATGTGGTACAGATAGATATATATATATCTATATATATATATATACATGTACAGATAGATATATATATATCTATATATATATATATACATGTATGTATCTGTAGACCAGGCTGGCCTTGAACTCAGAAATCCGCCTGCCACTGCCTCCCAAGTTCTGGGATTAAAGGCGTGCACCACCACCCGGCTTGCTTTCCATGTGCGCCACCACCCGGCTTGCTTTCCATTTTTTAATGGTGAGTGAGGCACACCCTTTTTACCATCATTTAAAATTCTTCAGGAGCTGGACAAATGGCTCAGCAATTAAAGAGCACTAGCTCCTCTTCCAGAGGACCTGGGTTCAATTCCTAGCAACCAATGGCAGCTCACAACCATCTGTAATTACAGTTCTAGGGACTAAATGTTTTTTCTTCTGGCCTCCATGGGTACCAGGCACACACATGGGTACACAGACACACATGCTGGCAAAACATTCACACACACACAAACATTTTAATTGAGCAGTGTTGGTGGTGTAGAGATGGCTCAGCACCAGAGTTTGATCCCGAGCACCCATGTCACGTGGCTCACAACCACCTGTAATTCCTCCAGGAACTTCTTGATTGTCCTATGGACACCTGTAACCATACATATGCAAGTGTGTAACACACACAGTGTAAAAAGGTAGAAGTTGGGCTGGAGAGATGGCTCAGTGGTTAAGAGTACCGTCTGCTCTTCCTGAGGTCCTGAGTTCAATTCCCAGCAACCACATAGTGGCTCACAACCATCTGTAATAGGATCCGATGCCCTCTTCTGGTGTGTCTGAAGACAGCTAGCTACAGTGTACTCACATACATAAAATAAATAAATCTTAAAAAAAAAAAAAGGTAGAAGTAGTCTTTGTCCAAAAGAAGTAAGTATGTAGGCTGACTACTAAGTGACTCAGCCAACTTGAAAATTGTTTCTTCTCTCTTATTTTGGTTCTCTCTTCTCCCCTCCTACCCTTACAAAAAACAACAACAACAAAAAAAAAAAACAAAAAATAACAGCTGGCTCATGCCTGTAATCTCAGCCTTTGGGAAGCACTTGGGAGGCTGAGACAGGAAGAGTACTGTGATTTCGAGGCCAGCCCGGGTTACCTAATGAAATTATATCGAACAGACAAAAACAAAAACAAAAACAAAAAACCACCAAAAAAACAAAAACAAAAAACCAAATGAACAGTGACTTACAAGATCCCTCCCTCATGTCTCTCCCATTTCTAGCAGCCTAGGAACTTAGGGAACCCAGACGTTTGGGTTTTAGCAAGATAAGAATCACAATTCCATCACAGACTTTTCAGATAAAGAAATCTAATCCTTTTGCCTCAAAGCTTTAGAACCCCAAGAGGAAGTCGCTTTGCAGTGCTGTGCTCTTCCAAGTTACAGCATCCTGGTAGGAACGCAAACACCTGAGAAAAGAAGATCGACTCTGCTTCCACTCTATAGAGAAAAGCAAGCAGCATAATACGGGTTTGGTTGTCCCTGTGCACTTCCACCGAGCTGGAGAGGACCGGCGAGAGCCTTTAGGCCACACCCGAACTCATTTCACAGTCCATGTGGTGGCTTGCAGCACCTGCTCCAGAGCCAAGGGAAAGGTGGCTCCGTGTCCTTCCTGTCAGACCTACTCACGGCAAGCTGGCGATGAGAAATGACTTCTCTCCCCAGAGCCTGGCTTGGTCTGTGCTGACCCCTGCCCCAGCAGCCTTCCGCCTGGCCATACCTGCTCCGCCACGCCACACCTCCACGTAGCGAGCGCACACACCCGAGGACCCCAGAAGCCGCCATCTCGCCTCTTCCTGGGCGGACACGCCCCCTTCCGCCCTCGGACGCTCGCCCTTGTCGTCACCGCACCAATCAGGAACGTGGAAGGCTGGGCCCGGAAGCTTCTGCGTACTGCTCTTGGCCGCCGCCGCCGGCTCCGCCACAGCAGAATGTGTGGGCAGGCCCGCCAGTGCGATGGGGTACGCCGCTCCTGCGCCCGAAAGGTGTGAGCCACTTTGTGCTCAGTCACGCTGTGTGTGCATATCACCTGCATGCCGGCGCCCTCTAAGGCCAGAAGAAGGCGGTGGATCCCTTGGAGCAGAGCATCTATTCTATTCTTATCTCATTGATGGGGCTCTAGAGGCGAGGGCTTTATGTAAGAAATATGAGAAGCTGTCAAACGAGGCTCCTGGTGATGGTGCTTTCGCCTGTTCTTTGCAGTTATGAGGGGAAAACGAATTTTCAGTGGTTCCTAACAGTTTTTTTTTTGTTTCCCTAAGCGCTGACTTGGAGACCCGCAGCCCATTTTAAAGAAGTCAGCGAGGTTAAGCAACTTTCTCAAGGGCACATTAACCCCTCAAAGGGCTCACAAATTGTATTTCTACATCATTGACGTCAAAACCCATGACTTGAACATTTCGCCCCTTTTTAAGGCCCTAGAAAAATGGCTGAACCAGGATGCAAAAACTAAAGGAAGGCAGCCCTGATTTTTCTTCTACTAAACACAGTTGTCTTCACCAGATGGATAAGTTAATTAGTGCTTTAGATTGTTTCTGGATAGTTATTTAAATTGAGTTACAGCAAAACGCCACTAAGTGGAACCTAAGAAGTCACAAGTTTGATAATTCAAGACCGACACCTCCCTTAATCCTACTTTTTTTTTTTTTTTTTTTT